>NC_139715.1:27766665-27944165 GCF_964188405.1 Protomyctophum parallelum | reverse complement strand
GGGGGCGGGAACCCCTTTTGGTGTAAGCATTATGTTATGCTTTAGCGTGCTACGAGCTTGTAGGTCTTCTATTTTTGAAAAAATCAAAGAACGACTGACATAGAAACATAGCTTTTTCAGAGAACTGTCATTTTCAAACAGACATTATTAGAATCTGATCTCAGGTCAGAATGGATTAAACCACTTGAACCTCAAGATCCCATCTATATTATTCTTGGGGGGGGGGGGGGAACTTAGACAAAAATGGCCGATCTACAAGCTCACAACGTGTCGCATTGAGATGACATGTAGAGGGGCGGAGTGGGCGAAGGCAGGCACAGACCCAACTCAGGCCCAACATACACAATCCAGTGAGTGATGACATGGTGAAATTCACAATGTACAGTACTTGTTTCCCCCCATAGACTGTAAAAAATATGGACAAAGCGTTCCCCGGGTCTAACATGGACGTAAAATGAAGCCTGTTATTCCTGCACTGTAAGTCGCCATCTTTCTAGATCCGTTTGGGCCCAGCTGGCCATTGGCTGGCTCCGTTTGGGCCCAGCTGGCCATTGGCTGCCCAGACAACGAGGCGGGACTTCCCCCCTTCTTCTCCATTGGATTTTATTTTGACTCGAGACGAGTGGGTGGGGACTCCCGATCATAGACTGTAACGGTAGCCACGCCCCTCAGAACATACGCGACTTTATGGTCATTTATTTTATAAATGGGACCATCATTTTCCAAAAAGACATTAGAAATGAGACTTTAAACTAGTGACTGGAAGCAGAAAGTATTCATGACCATGTTTATTAAGGTAATACAGTCTAGGTAAAGTTGGGCCCAAATACATGGACTTCTATGGGGCTATGGGTTTTTCTGGGTCCAGTGACAGCGCCACAACAGGCCATTATATGGCCTGTTTCAGGCTTCACAAAATATCTGTCTGACTGCCCCCCTGTTTCCCCCCCTTCCTAGAAATGCAGTGGGAGTCCAAAAAGTACAACATTATAATTTGTCTTTGAGATGTAGCACAGGCGTACGGTACAACGTCTCCAAACATTACAGTTACTCAAGAAAAGAATAGAGATACTGGAGTGAATGTATTTCATTTGCTGTCCAGCACCACTTTGACAGGAACAACGCAGGAGGAGAAAGAGCACAGAAGATGAGCTGTGCAATTGCAGGAGGATGCCCTCATGGACAATGACATCCGAACCCGCGTGCGCACACACACGCACGCACAGTCGCGCACACAGTCGCACACACACACACTTTAGTATATTACTGAGTGCGTGCTTCATTCTCTCTCTCTCCCTGTCGCTCCTCTCAATATGTCGCGGTGGTTTTCTCCCTGCCATTCCGTCTATCTAATAATAGGAGGATGAGAGAGAATGGCTCAGTGTCAGAGGCAAGCCACCAAGATTCCATTATTACACCCATAAATCCTGCTGATGTCCCTTTAGCCTCCCTCCCACTCTCTCTCTCGCCTCGCCACCCTCTGCACTTCGCCAGTCGTGGAGCGATTACTTATATTTTGGTAGCAATACCAGCATAATAAAACATATACTCTTGTTGGAAGTATAAAAGGTCTTTGTTAAAACATTTTTACTCTAGTATATTTTTGCATGAGTGGCATCTAGTGCTCACATTTCGACATTCATCAAACTTGATTGAAAACAGCAGATCTGCAAGCTCGTAGATGGGCTATTTAGCCAAAGTTAACTAGTAACTAAAGATGTCAAATAATTGTAGGGAAGTAAAAAGTACAATATTTGCCTCTGAGATATAGTTTTCCCACAGCCGCCACACTTGTCCCTCTCTACTGTACAATCATCTCTCACACACACAAACACACACACACACACACACACACACACACAACCACCCACACACATCCCTCTTATGCTTTAAGACTGTGAATCTAGGCTTGTGAAGAACACACTTCGTACAAGTAGCCTTCACGCACACGCACACGCACACGCACGCACACTTCTTGAGTGTGTCTCAATGGCTTGAGCATTTTTCTTCAACAATAAGCATCCATCAGCGCCCACACACAGTAAAATCCTCAGCATTACATTGAACTCGGAGTGTGTGTGCAAATGGAATCAAAGCTGACCGGTGTTTCTGCCCGACACTCAGGGGACCGTGGAGGGCCCACACTGTGTGTGTGTGTGTGTGTGTGTGTGTGTGTGTGTGTGTGTGTGTGCGCGTGCATGTGTGTAGTGTTTATAGATACGTTGGTGGCTGTGTGTGTGTCACATCTCTCCTCTTCTCCTCGAGCGCACAACACACACACACACACACACACACACACACACACACACACACACACACAGAGTGTGCGATGTCCACGCATGCTGTAGCGTGCTAATGAAAGTCTATTAATCCGTTCATCTCTGGTGGGGCTCAGATTTACGAGGCTGTATAAATGCTGGGAGAGACACAACCCACCAGCATTACAGACACCATGAAACACTATACATGGAATGGATTCAAGATACATACAATCTCATCATCGCTACTGAGAATGTTTGCATGGCCAAGTCCTAAATGTGAGATTAACCCCTTTTTGGTGTTATAGCATTATGTTATGCTTTAGCTCATAGCTCATAGCTCATAGCGCGCCACCGAGTGGTGCGCTAAGAGCTTGTAGGTCTGCTATTTCTGAAAAATCGAAGAACGACTGACATAGAAACATAGCTTTTTCAGAAAACTGTCAGGATGTAGAAGACATTTTTAGAATCTGATCTCAGGTCAGAATGGATTAAAGCTGCCCCCAGTATACACTAAAGAAGTCCTAAATGTGAGATCAGAGCTGCCCCCACACACACTAAAGAAGTCTTAAATGTGAGATCAGAGCTGTGCCACTCGGTGGTGCGCTATGAGCTTGTAGATTTGCTATTTTTCAATAGCTAAAGCACAACATAATGCTAACACCAAAAGGGGTTCCCGCCCCAAAATGGGATAATAGGCTACGCTACTACGGATTGGAAAAATGAGACATGTTGGACTGTGTGAATTCAGTATGTAATACGTATAGATTACCCTGGACTGGACCGGCCAGAGACAGACAGAGACAGAGACAGACACAGACAGACAGACAGAGAGAGACACAGACAGACAGAGACACAGACAGACAGACAGACAGACAGAGACACAGACAGACAGACAGACAGACAGAGACACAGACAGACAGACAGACAGAGAGAGACACAGACAGACAGACAGACAGACAGACAGACAGAGAGCTTCTTTCTGCATGCCTATCGTTGCTGATTCGGTCAGATGATCGTTCATACATGTCTTCAAGGGGTCTTATTAGTAAGACTGTGCTGTTTTGTTTTAAACATAAGCCTCGTATTGCATTGATAAATGAATACATTTTATTTCATGAAGGTCAGTGGCTTCATTCTGGAGCTGTGTGTGTGTGTGTGTATATATATATATATAATTTATTATTATATATATATCAGTAGTTAACCCATTTAGACCCGAGGACGATTCCACAAATGCCTTCTAAATCCTGACAGTTTCCTGAAAAACCTGAAATGTTTCTATGTCAGTCGTTCCCAAACATTTTCATGTCAAGGACCCCCAAGAATATATTTAATTGGCCGCCAGACCCTTATCTGAAAATATGTTGTTCGTCTTTACAATCGCACATTATTTATCCTATATCAATCAAAATCATCCACGCATGCTTGCTTGCTTGCTGCTTAGCAGAAATGGAAATGGAAAAAAATAAGCTCTAAAGATATTTTTAAAATATATGTCTGTGAACGGAAATGGCAACTTCCTAACTCGGATTTCGGGAGGTGTAGTTTCAGACTCTATAGGCCGATAGCATTCGGAGATGCTGGAATAGTTGTCTGGCTACGCGAAACCAGAGCCATCTAATACAGGGGTTTTCAACAGGTGGTCCGTGGACCACTGGTGGTCCGTGGAGGTATTGCATGTGGTCCCTGACCATGCATTTAGTAATGCAGCAAAGTATTTTCTTCCATGGAACAGAACAGTGCACTGTTCCATGGAAGTGTGTCAATGTTATCAGAATTACTGGGAAGTCTGAGGTTAAGAAATTCCACAGAAAAGGCAGTCAATTAGAATCTCAAGAAGGGTGAACCACTGTACCAGCTTGCCTGAATGAGTCATCATTATTAGGAAATGTGCCCATATAATCTTGTCATCATGTGCTATATCTTGCACGTATTTGCCATTTTTACTATATATATATTACTATTACTATTATTAAAATAGTTCAAATTGCCAATAATAGCCATAATGTATGGATGTAGATCAGCTAGTATTTTTCAAGATAGTAAAATATGGAAAAATAAGTTCAGGGATAAAGGTTAAGGCACGCCATCGTTTGAGAAACAATATAAGACATGGGATGCATTCCATAACAAGTGTTACGAAAGCACTAATCTTAGCCCATATCCCATTACAACACAACAGTGGTCCCCAGGTTGATCCTTAGTCAAGGTGGTGGTCCCTGGTTCACAATCAGTTGAAAACCCCTGATCTAATAGAAGAGTTACGATATAGAGGGGGGCGGAAACCGCGCGCTCGAGTGCTATTCATGCAGCGCAAACTGAGCCAAGCTGGAGTTGGAAATACATTGTTTTCAACCAGGGTGGCACAAACAAGAGCTATTTTAAGCATGTGTGCAACATGACAACTGTTTTAAAGTATTGTACAGTAGCAACTACATACAGTCTCTTTAATGTTTATGTTGTACTATTACTACAAAACATTTTAAAATAAAGGGATTTAAGATCATTAAAGCTGGGCTGTTGCCCGAGTCCAGTGCATTTCTGCCTTACTGGGTTTGGTTATCCCCCATTCTCAATAGAAGACTACATAGGAGAGCCGCCAAGCTTTATTGAGTCCCGGGTTGCAACGAAACTAGCAGAATTTAGCATGCTTTCCCTGGAAATGTCTTTCAACATTACTTTTTTGTTGTTTGATAGCTTCTCACTGCAGATGAAACATACAGGCAGTCAATCTGCATTGGCTGTGAAGGCAAAAGCCTCCGTCCACGAACTGTTAAATCCTCTGTTTTTCGTCGGCTATCTTTATTTCTCTCCCTGTAGAAGCCATAGCGTAGCAGGCAGTAGCCTCACACACCCACCGGTTTGTTTATAATAGACACCTGGCTGGCACGGCACTGAGTGTGTCGCATGCTATGACGCAAATTTTAGTTTATTAAGTTTTCCAATTTTGTAAAAATGTGTAGAATAAATATTAAGAATGCTTGTCATGTTTGGCCTCCTACAGAATCCATAAATGAAAAATAATGTATTGCTACTTTTAATGCTACAGGGAGCCACTAGGGGTGTGCTCTAGAGCCGCATGCGGTTCTAGAGCCGCCTGTTGCAGACCCCTGCTCTATAGCATTCGGAGATTGTGGCTTTGTTATCTGGCTACGTGAGACTATAGTCCCGACCCAGTGTTTTGGGAACCCACTGCTCTAGAGAACATGGAGAGTGGAGGATTTCAACCCCGGCTTCTTCTTTCTCCCGTCTGTGGCGAGCATCTGCTCCTCCTTCTCCTCCTCCGGCTGCATGCCTCACAGCCTCGCCGTCCACACATACAGCAACGCAGCAGTTGTTTGGTTTCTCCCGTGAGATTAGAGGTTAGTCCCTCGCTAATTGGCCATCAGTCCTCCTCTCCCCGGGGGGGGGGGGGGGGGCTGCGTGATTGACAGCGGTGATAATCTGCGTAATGCCAGCTATAGTCGTTGGTGGCCAGATGCTCGCCAAGGTGTCGAGGAAAAACCTGCAGGACACGAAACGGAAATTGGAGCGAGGGAGGGGGGGAGGGAGGGTGGAAGGAGGGAGGGGGGGGGGGACGGGGGGACGCTGCCTCTTGGGTAGCATGCTAAGAATGTCTCCATATAAGAGCACGCCAAGCCTGACGTCAATTTCGGTGGAGGGCGCTGGTTCGTGTACTTATTTATTTGCATTGTAATCCCCGTAGGGGAATTTTAGATAGTGTTTGAAAAATAAACAAATCATTCCTGAATGAATTCCTTCTGCTGAATTAGTTACATTTTCGCTAGACACAGCAGTACATGAAATATGACTGACTGACTGACTATCGTATATGATACAGAGACACCTCCCCGAACAATTTCGCAGAGGCAGTTAGATAATGTTTTTGTGGACCACAATTCTTATATGAGACGATTTTAAGATGTTATTCTCTATATAGATACAAACTTCCATGAACCAGGGGATGAGCGAGTGACGTGAGGACGTCGTCGCTCTACAGCCGTCTGTGTTTGTAGCGTGATCTGATCTGATGCTGGCATTCAAGGCAACCAAAGGTATGGCTCCCCCATATCTTGCAAGTATGATCGAACCCTACAAACCCTCCCGCGCACTCAGATCAGCCAACGCAGGGAAGCTGGAAGTACCCTCACTAAAAACGCCGGGACAACGCTCCACACGTCCCAAACTCTTCTCCCTTCTGGCTCCAAAACTGTGGAATGCACTTCCCATTGCAGTCAGAACTGCAGCATCACTCCCAATCTTCCGCCGTAGTCTGAAAACCCACCTTTTTAGACTCCATCATGGCCCATAGCACTTACCCTACCCCCTTAGATAGCATTTCTGTAGACTTAGATAGCATTTGATACAGACTTATAGCATGTTATGTAGACAGCACTATAATTGCATTGTATGTAGTCATAGCACGCCATAGTACATATGTATAGCATAGTAGTATAGATGTATAGTTTATATGTATAGTTTCATTATATAGATATTCCACTGTTACTTTCTTAGCTTACGCATGTTTCTTGATTGTGATGTATTCCCATGCTTTTTTGTTCTTGCTTAATGTAAGTCGCTCTGGATTAAGAGCGTCTGCTAAATGCCTAAATTGTAAATTGTAAATTGTAGCGTGGTTATTGGACCGTCAGTTTACAGGTAAATCCCGGTGAGATACGGCGACATCTCTCTTTCACAGAGCGCCCCGAGGGTCCCGAGATAGAACGCGGAACAAGAGGTTATACTGTATACAACAAGCAACATCATGAAAGCAACAACATAAAAGCAAGACGATAAAAGCAGCGCATTATACAGGCCTAGCCAAATGGCATAATAAAAACCTTAAGAGCACCTATAGGGAAAAAAGAAAAAGGTCAGGGGAGAGGTTGCAGTTATACCAATAGAAAGAAACGGACATTAAACCATTAAACCACCACGCCATGTTTAGTGTGGATGTGAATAGAGACAGACACTGAGGAGACGTTTGGAATCTTCTCCTCTCCTCTCCTCTCCTCTCCTCTCCTCTCCTCTCCTCTCCTCTCCTCTCCCCTCCCCTCCTCTCCCCTCCCCTCCCCTCCTCTTCCTCTCCTCTCCTCCTACACATCCATGGAGCTGTGCCATTAGCACCGTGTCCTAATTAGTGCAACAGCGGCTAATTGTGCTTCTGATGCCTCGTCTCTGGGGAGCCGGGCGCTGCTAATTTCAATAAGGGTAAACAAGCAACGCTTCCCCCCCTCTCTGATGGATACGGATTAATTAGAGACGGTCCGGCTGCTGAAAGAGAACGGATAGACGCACGAGACGAGGAGGGAGATTGAGGGAGAGAGGGGGGGGGGGGGGGAGATAATGGGGGGGAGAGAGAGAATGGGGGGGAGAGAGGGAGGGAGAGACGGGGATTGTGAAAGGAGATGACGGTGGCAAATAAACGTCACGCTCAAACGAACGCGACGGAGAGGTGAACAGGAGTTCGCTGTCATTATATTTGTCACATTAGAGCCAACCCCGATCGGTGCAGGTCGGTTTGGCCCCTTTATGTTGACAATTATGATGATGACACCGCTGTCGCTAACGAAGTATGGGATTTCATTAAGGACGGGGAACCCCTTTTTGGTGCTTTTAAGCATTTATGTTATACTTTAGCAGTTTATTTTAATAATCGTGAAAATGTGGTGCAAATCTTTGAATATATATCATTTCAGAGCGAATGTTTTTTAACTCAAATCTTTGCTTCTGGGGGAGGGTTCCCAGTTAAGCAAAATGTTTGAGTTTAACCCTATCTTATGCTTCAGCTATTTGAAAATAAGCTTCTTTTTTTTTTTAAACAAGAAAATGTTTTTATGTGGAGATTCCAGGGCACAAAATATTTTCAGATTTCCGCAAACCGAAGACATAGCCAGCCGATAGAGACACGCTTGGGGAGTCCTTGATATGAAAATGTCTGTGGCATTGTGGTCAGGCGTTACTAATCTCGTCAAGGATCATTTCCAAGGGGGCATGTTTTTGCTTTATTTTCCACAAACATGTACAGAAACCCAGCAGGGAAATGAAGAGGCGAGGGCCAGGCGACACGTTTCATTTAGCTCGGGGGTCGCGAGGTCGACAAACTAACAGTAAACATGTTTAGCTCAAATCGAAAATTGCGGTGGCGGCTTTGATCGCGGGGCTATTATAAGCAGGGACATCGGCGCGCGAGATTGGGGTTAACTTGGTTAGCGAGCGAGGGCACAGCCAGCTGGTTCATTTAATCCATTCTGGGCGGGAACACCTTTTGGTGTTTTAAAGCATTATTACGTTATACTTTAGCTATTGAAAAATAGCAGATCTAGAAGCACATAGATGGTAGATGAACTTGTAGGTCTGCTATTATTTTTTTTGTATCGTGAAAATGCGGCACAAATCTTTGCATATATATTGTGAGAGAACATTTTAACTCAAATCTTTGCTTCTGGGGGGAGGTCCCTGGAATAACATATTTCCAGATGGGGATCGGCGGGCATATTACATATCATTTTTGGGGTCCTTGACATGAAATATTGAGCACCACTGATATAGAAACATGAGGTTTTTCAGGGGGAAAAAAATACATTTTACATTTTTATTTTATTTCGACGTCAGGCCTAAATGGGTTAAAAAGGGAACGCTAAAAGGGGGGGGAGAAAAGCAGGATTAAATGAAACCAGTGCAGTGACACCAAAGCCTTCAGTCTGGTCTTAATGAAGTCATCACAATCATGATTGCGAAGCGGTCACAGCGCGACTGATCGTTTCCTCCAGGTTTTAAAAAGGGGCAGAAAGTTGCTGCGCCTCGGCAAAAAGAAGAAAAAAAACCAACACCCAACGCTGCAAAATCACTCACATGGCTTTTATTTTGATGTTTTTTTTTGTCCACTACAGGAGGTTCAATTAGCTCCAGAGTTTTAGCCAGCCAGGTGGAGAAGATAAGTCACCCGAAGGAGAGGGCCTTTACCGACTTCGACCCGGGTGGTGGACAAAGTATTATAGCCTATAAGCTTTAGACTCTCGTAGATGTGTAGGTTTATCGAATTCTGACATTTTCAAATCGACGAGAGTCTAAGGTGTCCCATACCTGACGAAGACCCCCGTAAGGGTCGCAACGTTGTTGATTTAATCCATTCCGTCTCTGATTCTTTACCATTTTTCCTCGTTTCAACTGTGAAACAGTGCCCCCCTTTGGCTTAACCCATTCTGACCTGAGGTCAGATTCTAAAAATGTCTGTTTGAAAATGACAGTTTTCTGAAAAAGCTATGTTTCTATGTCAGTGGTTCTTCGATTTTTCAAAAATAGCTAAAGCATAACGTAATGCTAACACCAAAATGGGTTCCCGTTCAGAATGGGTTAAACTTCTGTTTGTCTTAGGCTAGACAAAGTACACAAACCCCAGTAGTAATTAATAGTAATTAAAAGTAATTAATTCTCAAAATACATGCTTTTGAAAATACTTATATATTCAAAAGTATATACAAAATGTCTTCTACATCCTGACAGTTTTCTGAAAAAGCTATGTTTCTATGCCAGTGGTTCTTCGATTTTTTCAAAAATAGCAGACCTAAAAGCTCTTAGCGCGCCACTCGGTGGTGCGCTATGAGCTTTTAGATCGGTCGCAGACGGTGTGTGTCGGGCTTGAGTCGCCCCGGCGTGGCGTGGGGGAATAGCGATTTGAGACTATACAAAAGGCCCGCTACACTCCTCCTCTTGAAGAACACAACACTTATAAAACACAAATAAAAAAGGGAGGTAAGTCAAGGTCAATGGGAGAGGGTGTAAATCTCTTTTGCCGACCCCACTCACTCACACCCACACACACACACACACACACACACACACACACACCCCGCCCTGGTTTATCCCATTTAGACCTGAGGTCTGTCATCTGTGTCACCTTTTATAGATTTTAAACACTGAAGAGGGAGCGAGGCAGCGGTGATGAGAGCACCTCAACAGAGTCTCGTCTCAAGACTCTTCAGGAAACGTGACGATGGTGAGCCGCATGGCGGCTTTGTCCCCGACTGTACTGCATAAAAACACCCTGTCAGAGGGTGTCTGCATGTGTCCCTTTTATGCCCATATATGGAGATTTATGTACAACTGTGGACCCTTTATTCCTATATATATGGAGTTCTGTGTCAGCCATGCCCAAATATGAAGTGTGTTGCCTAATCTCAATACGACGTCTACGTAGAATCTACAGGTGAGGGGACTTGGGCTCGTTACTATAGTCCACTGGCAGAGCCTATAATAATCAGAGCCTTTTGTAGCGGTTCTGGACAACCGTGGGTCCGACCGACTCGACACCGGGCGCTGCACTCCCTGTGGGGTTGTGGAACGGGGACGCGTGTTGAATTTGAAGTCGGTGGAGCGAACGGTTATGTGGATTACAGACGTACACACGCACAGAGACTTGGAATCATGGATTTCAATGGAATCGTGGATTTCCCATCAGTGTGTTGGTTGGTTGGTCACCTCGTGACATCATCAGGGATGATGTCATCAATATTAAGACCATATAATGGAGATCCCTGATGTCATCAACATTGGCCAGCAACTCTACATCTGACCTCAAACCCTTAGATCTCCATATACGGAGCTGACCTGTTCTGACATTCCATATGTTGATGCCTCTTCGATGTCTCCCTTTTGACTGATATCCATGTCCATTTAAACTCTAGACGGGCCTGCCACAAAGTTATTAGTGCAGCCGGCGAGAACTAGAGTTCTCAACATAGGCCCGAAAATTAAGGTCCGGCCCTACCTGGGCCCTCATCAAACCCTGTACACTCAATACACTACCCCCGCTGCCACCCTTAGATCTCCATATATGGAGTTGACCTGTTCTGACATTCCATATGTTGATCTGACCTCATCAATCCCTGTACACTCAAGACACGCTCCATGTATGGCCAGTACAGAATGTCGATCTAACCCCGCCAAAGCGCCAGCTCTCGCCCAGCAGTCTGCTGTCACCGAGGCGGATGCACGCCCTTCTCTCCCTCAGGCATCTTACTGGTAGATAGAGATGTTCAATATGTCAACTTGCCGTCATCACACTATGTTGAAATAAAAAGTTGAAATATGGAGTTGAAAGAACTCTGCCTCGACAGCGACAAAGAAAAAGGGGAAAGATTATTCAGCTATACACGCTAAGGTGAACCCCCACAGCTCAACAAAGAGCGTGACCTGCGTAATGACCTGACTAATGACCTGTCTCTAAAGACACGTCATTAATAGAGAATTAAATGCCAAGATCTGCAGACCAAAAGGCACCATTGGGGGATTATTATGATTAGTTAAAAACCCTTGGCCTTATTCACTCACACCAAAGCCACTGGAATTCTGAACAGGAAACCCTTTTGGTGTTAGCATTATGCTATGCTTTAGCTATTGAAAAATAGCAGATCTACAAGCATAGATCTTCATAGCGCGCCACCGAGTAGCTGCTTTTTTTTTTTTTTACGACTGACATAGAAACATAGTTTTTTCAGAAAACTATCCTGATATGGAAGACATTTTTGGAATCTGATCTCAGGTCAGAATAGGTTAAAAACCCATTGTCAACCAACCAACCCCCCAAAAAGATAATTCAGCAGTCATGCAGACGATCTCGGGGCTGTTCCAACAATTCAAGAGATGAGATGCCCTCGGGGAACGCTCCCAGATATTTCAGAATATTCTGCAGTCTTCTTCATCTCTGATGCTATTAACCCATTTAGGCCCGACGTCGAAATTTTAAAAATGTATTTTCTGAAAAAAAAACATGTTTGTATGTCAGTTGTTCTCAAACATATTCATGCCAAGGAACCCCAAATATATATGACATTGGCCCGCCGACCCCCATCTGAAAATATGTTGTTCCAGGGACCCTCTCAGTAGCAAAGATTTGAGTTAAAAACTCGCTCTGAAAGAACATATATTCAAAGATTTCAGGCACATTTTCACGATTTTTCAAAAATAGCAGACCTACAAGCTCGTAGCGCGCCACTCGGTGGCGCGCTACGAGCTTGTAGATCTGCTATTTTTCAATAGCTAAAGTATAACATAATGCTTAAAACACCAACATGGGTTCCTGCCCAAAATGGGTTAATGGAAATGTACTGGATGTGTACCAGAGTTAATATGGGCTTGGCTCAGACACAGGGAGCCGGAGCACAGACGATGAGGAGGCAACGATGGAGGTTCTGTGTCCGTAAACGAGGTGCGTCTATAAGCTCGTTTGCGGTGGTGGGGAAAAGAAAAGTACACAAATGTTTTACTTATAATAACCCATTCTGACCCGAGATCAGATTCTAAAAATGTCTTCTACATCCTGACAGTTTTCCATTCTGACCTGAGATCAGATTCAAAAAATGTCTTCTACATCCTGACGGTTTTCTGAAAAAGCTATGTTTCCATGTCAGTGGTTTTTCGATTTTTTAAAAATAGCAGACCTACAAGCTCGTAGCGCGCCACTCGGTGGCGCGCTACAAGCTTGTAGATCTGCTATTTTTCAACAGCTAAAGCATAACATAATGCTAACACCAAAAGGGGTTCCCGACCCAAAAGTGCTAATGTTAGGAAGGGACTATAGTGGACAAGAGATCCAGTATAAGTCATCTTACACTTGGTTGCATGCTGAAAATAGCAGATCTACAAGCTCATTACGGCTATGAAAACTATTCAAGAAACCATGACTAAAAACTAAAATCAAAATTTGCTGCCAAAAACAACACTTGCCTAACCATCCTAATCTGGGATGGAACATTCAGAAATACAAGTTCACAACCGGTGTGTTGCGACACGCTGTATAAGCTTGTATAGATTTGGCTATTTTCCACACGTCCAAACCATCTCAAGCTTATATCGCTCTTGCTCCATCCTCAAACCTTCTGAAACTGTGCCGATTAGGCATGTAACGATTCACTCAACTCACGATATGATTCGTATCACGATATGAGGTTCACAATACGGTTTGTCACAATATATATATATATATATTTTTTAAAGAAATATTCCTGTTTATTTTATTTCATATAATGTATCTCCCCCCCTGAGATTTTTTATTTAACTACATTGCAAAAGAAGTAGCATTACTTTTGACAGTGCAGAAACATAATTGCCTTCCTTGATGAGCATCAACGACCACCATCACCTGGGCACAGTCACAGACACACACAGCTCCCCTCTACAGTCACAGACACACACAGCTCCCCTCTACAGTCACAGACACACACAGCTCCCCTCTACAGTCACAGACACACACACAGCTCCCCTCTACAGTCACAGACACACACAGCTCCCCTCTACAGTCACAGACACACACAGCTCCCCTCTACAGTCACAGACACACACAGCTCCCCTCTACAGTCACAGACACACACAGCTCCCCTCTACAGTCACAGACACACACAGCTCCCCTCTACAGTCACAGACACACACAGCTCCCCTCTACAGTCAGACACACAGCTCCCCTCTACAGTCACAGACACACACAGCTCCCCTCTACAGTCACAGACACACACAGCTCCCCTATACAGTCACAGACACACACAGCTCCCCTCTACAGTGCTCTACTACTGAAAGTGACTAATTTCTCTCCAAAAGCACTTAAATATTATGTCATTTCTGATGAGGTCCATCTTTGCCACTCATAGTCGAGAATCATAGTAGAGAGAATCATCCATTTTCTGCCACCTAGAGCCATCTCAGTGACACCGTTTTCCAAGCCGTTTACGGCATGGCTGGTCTCACTATCACATACACTTATCTATCCCTCTCACTGGTATATGATTATGTCACAAAATAACTCCTGACACTTTCCTCGGCTGGATGGATGGATGGATGGACCACCACATTTGATGAGATTTAGCCTCTCAGACCCAAAACTAAAGAATATTGTCGTTGCATGAGATTTTGTCTACAATTCCATGCTTTTGGCAAATGTTGATCAAAATAACAATTCTTCTACATTCTAGTCATTCTCTAAGTGTGTGTAGACTATATGTGTAAATTAAGTAATGCAGATGTTTAACAATATTTTAACTCTTGAGAGCAAATTTACGCTCTCAAGAGTGACAGATCTATAAGGGTCCATTTGGTTACCAACTCTTCCATCATTGTGACTGTGGCTCAAGAGGTAGAGCAGGTCGTCCAATGATTCGTGGGTCGGCGGTTCTAATCCCGGCTCCTCCTGTCCACATGTCGAAGTGTCCTTGGGCAAGACACTGAACCCCAAATTGCTCCCGATGTGCTGGTTGGTGCCTTGCATGGCTTCCGCCGCAATCGGTGTATGAATGGGTGAATGTAATGCACAATCTATGTAAAGCGCCTTGGATAAAGGCGCTATATATAAATGCACCATTTACCATTTATTTAGCTGCATGGGGACCACCTGAAACCGCCTCAAGGACCACTGGTTGAGAACCAGCGGTTCCGGTCCGTTTCTCGGTGTCCAACTTCTCATCCAGCTCATGCTCACGCCCTTGGCCCTCGTCTCCTCTCTCTCTCTCCGCCCTACCCCTCATCTCCTCGTACTCCCTGCCTGCTTTCTTCATCTCTCTCTCCCTCGCTGCCTTTTCTTATCTCCTCCCCGAGGTCCCCACACGGCATTGTTCTTTCTTCATCTTCCACCTTTTTTGATCTTTTTCTTTTCCTCGGGTCTTGTTCACACCTAACATCAGTAAGTACACCCCCACCCAGGCCCAGTACAGGAGACTCAAGCCGTGCTGCTCAATATGCCGAGTCGACGGTTGCCCGGGATCGAACCCGTGACCTTGTGGTTCAAAGGAGAGAGCTTCACCACCACCAGCCACCAGGAGAACTACCCGTATCACTCCGTATCACTCCGTCTGACCTTTTCAACTCAACCCGTTGAAACACTCTTCCAAATTCGAGTGGGTGAAATTTTTGTATACATTTTGCAGTTTCATGCAGGGAACAGTGAGAATTGAGAACGAAAAGAACAGAGACGAAAAACAAACAGGTGAAACAACGGTATGAGGTACAGAATCCAAATAAAAACTGGAATATTTTTGAAGATGTGCTCAGCAGAAGAACGTCAAGTATATGCCGTACGGCATAACAGGTCTAGACTAGCACAGTTAAAGGAGAATTCCATGCTAGAAGGCTTTCTTACCTTTATTTGTAGTTGTTACGTCCCCAACAAAGAGGTCCAGGTGTAATTTTGTGCAATTTGTGCATTATTGGCTATTTCCCCTAATATAAGCCCTCAATGGGAGTTGGGTTTTTGTGCTAATTCGCTTATTTCCACTGAAATAAGTAGTAAAGTGTGCCGCTTGGGATACCATTTACATTATGAAGAGAAGATATATACAACAAAAAATATTTTTGAGCGATGGAAATAAGCGAATCAGCACAACACCCCCATTCAATTAAATGCAATTCAATGCAATTCATTGAGGGCTTATGGTAGGGGAAATAGCCAATAATGCGCTTTTGCACAAAATAACACCTGGACCTCTTTGGTGGGGACGTAACGACTAGAAATAAAAGTAAGAAAGCCTTCTAGTATGGAATTATCCACAAAACAAAAAAACCCACACGACGAGAATGTTGCTCCTGATACGACAATGAGCCCCTTGATACGCGACCAAAAGACCACAACCGTTACCAACTCCCACACATCCTTTTCCCACTGTGCACGTACATGTGTGTGCGCATGCATATGCATGATGTGGGCCACCGTGCGTGGGCGAGCGCGTGCGGTCACATGCATGTGTGGATGCGTCCGTCCCTGTATAGGCATGCATACGTTTGTGCACATTTGTGCGTGTGCATGTGTGCGCGCATGTGTGTGTGTGTGTGTGTGTGTGTGGTCCCAGGAGGCTCTGTTGCAGCCAGCTCTGCTGTGGTGTGAGGCTGATAAATGAGGGCTGGTAGCTCAGTGGACACTCTCATTTAACACAGCACACAGCCGCAAACTGCCACCGCACAGGACAGCACCGCCATCAGCATGGGAACACACACACACACACACCAACATGCACACACACACACACACGCCTGCATGTATACACCCACACACAGAGGTACACACAGCTACACACACCCATCTGCATGTGCCCGTACACACCCACACACACACACACACACACACACATGCACCGACATCATCACCGAGATCATAAATGAGCATTTAAACTGTCATGGCCTATTGTGTGCCTTGCACTGCACCACACAACACAGTCTAAAACACACGCAGACGCATGCACACGGCCACACGCACGCACACACACACACACACACTCAAAAGGTCAGAATTATGCATGGGGGACAGCAAAAATTTGCAAACGAAAAGACGAAAGCGTGATATTTTTGTCTGAGAGACCGGCGGCGGCTCTTGGCTCATCACTCTGAGCCAATCAGACGTGAGAGAGAGGAGAGGAGAACAGGAGAGTTGACACACACTAACTAAGAGAGGAACCTCCTTGAATTCATAAAACACAAATGATGACCGTCAGTCAAGTCCTTCCTTCGCAAGCCGTGCAAATTTTGCTTACAAAGCCTATAACGGAAGGGCTGCACCGGGCGCGCTGCGTCTCCGTTGCGTGTGTCAAAATACGAACCGGGGCAATTTTAATGCAGTCACGCAACGCAACGCAACGCAACGCAAAAATAGCAGACCTACAAGCTCGTAGCAGGCCACTCAGTGGCGCGCTACGAGCTTGTAGATCCAAGAGCCAAACCAGAGAAAGAGTTTTTTTTTATTTGTATTTACACGTTCCATCGAAGCGATACCAAAAACACAATTAAATTGTCGCAATTAGATGCGTAACAATTAACTTATTCTGGACAGGAACCCCTTTTTGGTGTTTTAACTAAAGCATTATGTTATACTTTAGCTATTGAAAAATAGCAGATCTACAAGCTCACCGAGTGGTGCACTATGAGCTTGTAGGTCTGCTATTTTTGAAAAATCGTAAAAAATGCGGCACAAATCTTTGAATATATATTTCTCAGGCCTAAATGGGTTAATCTTAAAGTGCAATTTCATGATCGTTGACGGCCCTTACAGACAGACAGACAGACAGACAGACAGACAGACAGACAGACAGAGAGAGAGGGGGGGGGGGGGGACCGCGACGGCAGGCCATTTTCATTAGAGCGAGGCGTGACATTTACACTCGCGGCAAAAATCGTTTCCTGGCGCGCCGGAAGACGAATTATACAACAACACATATATACACGTATTTAATTAGAAGTCAAACGCATGGTATTTAAATGGTGAATTAGAGACGCTAGCGAGTTGGGCCAACCGCTGTGGCGGCCTGGCGGGGGGGGAACACATACAACGACCCAAGGGAGAAGTGCCGTCCGTGTGTGTGTGTGTGTGTGTGTGTGTGTGTGTGTGTGTGTGTGTGTGTGTGTGTGTGTGTGTGTGTGTGTGTGTGTGTGTGTGTGTGTGTGTGTGTGTGTGTGTGTGTGTGTGTGTGTGTATTACTGTACTTGTGAAGGGGCAAAGGTCCGCACAAGTATAGTAGAATTTGATGCTAATTTTGGTTTTATGGGTAGGTTTAGAAATGGCAACCCTTTTCACAAGTGGCAAGCATAAAACATGCATCCCAAATTGTTGATAATCTCACAAGTATAGTAACGTGTGTGTGTGTGTGTGTGTGTGTGTGTGTGTGTGTGTGTGTGTGTGTGTGTGTGTGTGTGTGTAGGCATGTGTGCGTGCGTGCGCACACATCCCAACAAGCTAACAAATTAACAGCCCACACTTAATTATACTTAATTAAGCCTAGAACTCAAAAAGGCAGACGGCACAAAGAATGCATGATGTACAGCCGTAATGCGTCTGTCTGTGAGTACGTACGTACGCACGTGTCCGTACATATGTGATCGTCTGTGCAAACCAACGCCACGTTTCTCATTTACTGGCAATCGCGTACGTGTGTGCGTGCGTGTGTGTGTGTGTGCATGTATTTTAATTAATGAGCGTGTGTCGATTCAAATGAGCATTTTATCCACGCTCGTGTGAACCTCATCACGTAAGCAAGCCCAAACCCCTGTGAGGGAGCGTGGCTAAGGGGGGGGATGTGTTGGGCGGGTATTAACCCATTTTGGATGGGAACCCCTTTTGGTGTTAGCAATATGCCATGCTTTAGCTATTGAAAAATAGCAGATCTACAAGCTCATAGCGCGCCACGAGCTTCTAGGTCTGCTATTTATTTTTTTAATCGTGAAAATGTGGCACAAATCTTTGAATATATATTCTTTCAGAGTGAACGTTTTTAACTCAAAACTTTGCTTCTGGGGGGGGGGGGGGGTCCTGGAACAACATATTTTCCGATGGGGGTCGGCGGCCAAATACATATATTTTTGGGGGTCCTTGACCTGAAACAGTTTGAGAACCACTGACATAGAAACATGAAGTTTTTCAGATAACTGTAATTTGTAGAATCGTTCCCAGGTCAGAATGGGTTAACTGTCTCCGTCCATCCTTCCATCCATCCACTCTCCCGTCACTCTGTCCGGACAATGAAACGACGGACTCTGAGCGTGTGTGTGTGTTGTTGTGATGCAAATGAGGAAGCTTCCGACGCCCGAGAACAACACAGCGTTTTAATTGAACCTTTTGATCTGTGGCTAATTCCACTAATTAGCGGGGCTATTTTCCCCCGAACAGAATGCAGTTGAGAGAGTGTGTGCGTGTGCGTGCGTGCGTGTGTGTGTGTGCGTGTGTGTGTGTGTGTCCCATCTCTTTGCCGACTACCCGCAGAGACTATCTGCCGCCGGCTGGCGCTTCAGAAAAGCGCTCCAGAAAGAGCGACGTACGTTTGCGTCTCCGCTGCAAACGGACAGGTGCGTCTGTTCTGTTCAGAAGTAACACGTGTTACATGAAATAAGGCTGCACATCACGCCGTGGGAACAGAGCTCTGCAACACAGTTTTTATGGGCCATACATCGACTTATCAAGAAGAGGCGATGTTTACTTTATCTCTCTCTCTCTCTGGCTCGATTAAGTGTGCGCGCTCACGTGCACGTGTGTGTGTGTGTGTGTGTTTGTGCGCGTGTAAAAGCGAGCGAGGAAATGCGTGAGCGAGTATCAATGACGGTCACAGATAGCTTCGATTTCTTTAACACATTTTCCAGGTTGGCAATTTGAAAGTGTCCAACTTTTCAAATGAAACTGAGCTATCTTACTTTTCAGCATAGCACCAAAACTTGATGTTATGGCATTTGCAGGCGTGCATTGCGCACCCTCACACGCACACACCCACACACACACACACACGTAACTATCACACACGGGCTCGCACACCGTTTATGCACAGGCGGCACCGCGCACACACACTCTCTCTCGCTTCTCTTTCCCCCATATCGCGGCGCACGGTTCCCCGTGCCGCCATTGATAACTAGGGACCCCCTGCCTCGCGTTCCTCCAGATAGACGATTACCGAGGCCCTCCTACTGATAATAACGGGCTCCCGGCATCCGCCAAAACCTACCGCCGCCCAAACAACATTCTCTTGGAAAGATAGTGATAGCAGAGCCACAGCCTGACGGGGGGGAAAGCATATATATTATACGCTAGTATAGAACTAAAACTGTGCTGTGTGGGGATTTCATACAGAGGAAAGAAGTCCTTTAGCAAGAAAGTAAAATAAAATGGACCGATGTTCCTTCCAGTTGAAATAAGGCCATTGTGAAAACTTTTCTTTTTGGGTTTTTTTGAGTGGTGCAACCACTCCTATATGCGGAGCTTTGTGTGTCCCTGGGTCCCCTAGTGGCTGGGTCCCTGGGGATGGATGGATAGATAGAGGGATGGATGGATGAATCCATAGATAGAGGGATGGATGGATGGAGATGGTGGAGTGTGATAGATGGACTGACAGTTCGCACTGTCCATCCCGTGTTGACCGGAGCGTGAACAGGTCCTGTCAACCTCATCTGCCCCCCTCGCTCCTGCCAAGCATGCCAAGTCGGGCAGTCGGTGTACGTGTGCATGTGTGTGTGCGTGTCTGTGTACTAAATGCGTGCGTGTGCACATGCACTGCAGGCGCATGGTGGTCACGTGTCCAAATACTTACTGCAGACTATGACTTGGGACTGCAGTTTAAAGAATGCTCAGAGCTTAAGTCGTGGGACGACAATGGATTTGCAGCACGTTTGGTCGCTTGAATACACAATCACATCAGATTTTCATACCGAATATCATCTCTTTACTCTCCCCCTTGTCACTGGAAGACACTGTACTGAATGAAAAACACTCTGTGCTAATGATAAGCACTAATAGGTTGTATGTGCGTGCGTGCAATGCAGGTCATTGCTCATTTTGAGCTGATTATTGTTTGAGGATGAAGCCTGTAGTCACCTGCTCCTTCCGTTTGGAACAAGAACTGCTTCGGGGCACCTCTCCAAACAAATGCACTCAGACGCACGCACGCACACAAGCAAGCACGCACGCACGTATGCACGCACGCACGCACGTGAAGTTTGTGAGTGTGTGTGGACCATGCGATTGTGCACACAGGCAGCTGTGCATGCACACAAACGCACAGAAACGCTTGCACACAGCCACACACACACACACACACACACACACACCTTTAACCAACCACCCCTAAACCCCATCGTGTGGCTCACATAACGGCACGTCGCACAGAGCTTGTGTAGATCAGCTATTCTCGACGAAGAGCTTTGGCGTAGAGGGAAAACAGAGGCGACCCAATGTGATCAACACCCTGAGGGACACCGACCGGTAAATAAAGTAAAATAGAGTCTAAGCAGTAACACTGACCCATGATAATATGTGGTTCAGAACAGAATAGAGAACGCACACACACGCACACACACACACACACACCGGGGGCAGCAGTGGCTTATAGGGTAGAGTGGCCGGATGGTAACCGCAAGGTTGCCAGTTCCACACAGACAGACAGAGCCAACCCTGGGAGTAGTGAGTGACCCTGCGAAGCTTGACTGTAATGAAGTAGAGGCAGATGTTGAGAAAGAGGAAATAATCACAAACTACACAAACTATACACTACATTCCATCCCCCCCTCTCTCTCTCTCTCTCTCTCTCCATTACCACTTGAAGCCTCCACTGACAAAAACAAATGGAAACTAAATGAAAACTAAGCTACCATGACTAAAACTAAGACTAAATATACTGACAATTTCATCGACAAATAAAAACTAGACTAAAATGTCAGGAAGGGACTAGTGGACAAGAGATCCCGTATAAGTCATTTTACACTTGGTTGCATGCTGAAAATAGCAGACTCGTTGTGAGCTTGTAGATCGGCTATTTTCAGCAAGTGTAAAAACACTCATTAGGACGGCATCAAGACCCGCCAAAATACATTTTAGTCGACTAAATAAACTGTAGATTTAGTCGACTAAAATCTTATGACATTTAGTTGACTAAAACTAGACTAACACTAAGACATTCCAGGTGACTAAAATGTGACTAAAACTAAATGAAGTTTCAGTCCAAAGACTATGACTAAACTAAAATAGAAATTTGCTGCCAAAAACAACACTGGTCCAAACGCACTCAGTGGGGGGGGGGGGCACCTCTCCCTCTCCCCTCCACCCCTCCCACTCTCTCATGGTTTGCGTTACTGGTTCTGCATCTCTCCCAGTATGGCTCCAGCTCCATCTCTGGTTTTGCAGAACCAGAGATGGAGCTGGAGGCTCCATCTCTGGTTTTGCAGACCTCCGTCTCTTGGCAGACCTGTGTCTCTTTCTCACTCAGTATACTATCTGTTACTCCCTCTGCTTCGGTTCATTCACCTGAAGCGTGTGTACGTGCGTGCGTGCGTGTGTGTGCGCATGTACTGTATGTGTGTACGTGTGTGCGTGCGTGCGTCTGTCTGTCTGTCTGCATGCGCTTTGAGGGGGCACTTATGCCCAATGTGTACCAGGTAGATACCTTGGCTCTAAAAAGGAAATGAAAAACGCCAGCATCGGAGCACAATAAGATATGACAGCACATTTCTCTCTCTCTCTGTGTGTGTGTGTGTGTGTGTGTGTGTGTGTGTGTGTGTGTGTGTGTGTGTGTGTGTGTGTGTGTGTGTGTGTGTGTGTGTGTGTGTGTTGTTTGAGGACTGAATAGCATATAGCATCGCGGTTAGGTTAGGCAGAAACCTTGCATCTCCATATTTCATCATATTAATGTTTCTCAAATTAATGCTGCCCTGTTTACATCCTTCATTCGTATGGCAGGGTCGCGCAAACATAGCCGATAAAAACAAGCTCAGTCCACACAATGCCAGATTGTATAGATCATCTGCTACTCTAATTACTTTAGCTATATATATTTTTAATTAGTTTAGACTAGTCATTAACCAATGACATGGGTTAAGGTTAGGTTTAGGTGTGCTGCCCCGTGGGAGGTTTAGGGTGAGGGTTTGAGATAGATTGTAGTTGTAGGACTAATGACTGGTCTAATCAATGACTCATATACATTCAGAAAGGGAACCCTTTTAGTGTTTTAAGCATTGTGTTAAACTTTAGCTATTGAAAAATAGCAGAACTACAAGCTCGTTTTTTTTTGAAAAATCTAGAAAATGCTGTGCAAATCTTTGAATGTATATTCAAAGAGGGGGGGGGGTCCCTGCAACAACACATTTCCAGATGGGGGGGTCGGCGGCAAAATACAGATAATTCTGGGGGTCCAGGACATGAAAAAGGTTGAGCACCAACTGACATAGAAACACTGTTTTGATGACTGTACGTAGAATCTGTTCTCTGGTCTAAATGGGTTATTAACCAATGAATCATTAACAAGAGCGTGTTTGAAGTTGTGACTATTAATAACACTGGAATATATATATTTCTTTATTTTTTTCATATCCTAAAACTTAACAGTTTTGGACATACAAGATTTCCACCCAACAGCGATATTCAACCCAGTTTCCATTTCAATTTCCTGTCAGCACAGCTTCCCTGGCACATAACTTATAAGTAGATGAAAGTGTGTGTGTGTGTGCGTGCGTGCGTGCGTGCGTGCGTGCGTGTGCATGCGTGCGTTCGCGCTCCCAGCCGTTGACCTCTGCCAGGCTATAATACAATCTCTTTTCTCTTTTAATCACATACCCATTTGCCTCTCTCCATGTTACCCCATGAGTACATCTGTTGTTGCTATTACCATCCATTATTACACAGTCCTACAAGTCCCGGCAGAACTTGGACACTAGGGGCCGCTGTTTCTTCACGGTTCTAAATACCATTGCTGGGTTAACCTGCATTCAGTCATGTGGACCAAATCCTGAGCGTTCATTTAAATTACTGATTTGTCTGAATGTCACTCTGTCCACCAGAGGGAGCTTCAAACACTGAATGCAGCTCAGCTAAGCACACCTCTGGGTTGCCTTAGTAGTTCTTATCAATATGATCACAATATGATCAATCTTCCGCCAGTAGTCTGAAAACCCACCTCTTCAGACTCCATCTTGGCCCGTAGCACTTGCACTAGCCTTGACGACAGGCATATGCAAAGGCTCAACTTATGTAACTTATAGATAGCAAACACCTGATCCATAAATGATTGGGAACCAGAGTCTGTCCTTATCAATATGATTACCGTACTTGACAAAGTAATCCTACAATATTGTGAAATGCATGACAGCCCGCCACATCGATTCGGGAAGTCATGAAGGGGCAGAGTTGCAAAACTTAGATAATTTTGAATCGACTGATTAAAAACAAAATGCCCTTTTGTAATCCGGTGTGTGCAACATCAAGAGTTTAAAAAAAGACCTTGGAACTAATTGCGGACCCCTGTGACCTGTGAATGAGTCGACACATGGCAGTATCAAGGCCCAGGGACAGTTTTTTGGGGTGAATTCGGGCAATAAAGTGGAACAGAGACTAGCAGAAACCTGTGGGAGGAAGAATGTGGCACGATGCAAACCCTACCTCTCTCTCTCTCTCTCTCTCTCTCTCTCTCTCTCTCTGTCTCTCTGAGGGAAGCAGGTATGGTCTGAGTAGCAAAGCGACACAGACACACAGACAGTACAGTAGCTTCTCACTCACTGCCAATCTCACACATGCACGCACACGTGCAACACACACACACACACACACACACTTATACACGGCAATTTCTCCACCTCCTGTGTTCGTTGGCACTGCCAGCTCCACCGCACACGGTGTCTGGCATCAGTTAAAACCCACCACATTGTGACCCCATTCAGACAACCCACCGAGACCGCACGCACACACATCCACCCCCACACACACACACACGCACGCACGCACACACACACACACTCTGACAGGGAAGGAACAGGGAGACATGAACGTAGTGTCTGTGTGTGTGTGTGTGTGTGTGTGTGTGTGTGTGTGTGTGTGTGTGTGTGTGTGTGTGTGTGTGTGTGTGTGTGTGTGTGTGTGTGTGCGCGTGTGCGCGCGCATGCGAATGCAAGAGAAGCTACATGCTTCCAATGATTAAAGCTTTGTTATTTTATTTATTTTTATTTTTCAAGTGCAATTTTAGGGTAACAATTACAAAGAATTGGAGGTCGTGGTTAGGCTTACGGTGATTGGTTTTTGCTAAGGGTTCGTTTCAGGGATTTGGACGGTTAGGGTTGGTTTTTAGGCTGTGTTTGTTTATGATGGGGAAGCAAGTGGCATTTTTATTAATAAAGTAGAAGTAAAAGAAAAATCACATGCGAGGGCGTTTGTGTGCGCATTAACAATTAATGCATCTCCATGCAGTGATGTCATCGTGCTTAGTGCATGCAAATATTAATCTTGAAAAAGCGCAAAAATATATACAGTATAGGCACGCCCGCCACCCACACCCACACACACACACACACACACACACACACACACACACACACACACACACACACACACACACACACACACACACACACACACACACACACACACACACACACACACACACACACACACACACACACACACACAGCCTATGTAGGGTCAGTTTGATTAATTGGAGTGTTCAGTGTCTGTGATAGCTGCGTTCCTTGGAGACAACCCACTGTCCCTTTCATTGCACCTTAACCCTGACACACACACTCACACGCTCACACACGCACACATGCACTCACACACGCACACACTTAATCTCTTGCTTTCTCAGCTGAAATTAGAGCACATCTCTCTCTCTGTCTCGCTCATCTTGCAAATGACCCACCATCAGGCGTGCCTCACCTTGCCAAGAGCAATAGTGTGTTGTCGCAGAACACCGGTCGGCTCGCGTAAAACACAAGGGACCGCTAAGTGTGTGTGCGCGTGCGTGTAATTCATGTGTGCATTCTGCCTCTGAGCAGCAGACAGCTTAATGACCCAATGAATATTAGGCCTCACACACACACACACACACACACACACACACACAAACAAACTTTGTACACAAAGCATGTGCCTGAGAGGTGCGCTTCATGCAAGCACGCCCTCTCTCACCCACTGGTGAGAGAGGGCTTTCTGAGGGCTGGAGAACCAAGGTGACTTGCCCATGTGTGTGCGTGTGTGTGTGTGCACACTAAAGGACCCACGCATCAAACACACAAGAGCATGCGTGCAGCCGTGCAGCCACACACACACACACACACACACACACACACACACACACAGTAGCCCAAGGTTTTATCCTCCAAGAGTTTTATGTAGCTTTAAACCAGCGAAAAGAGCAGCTATATTTCCTCTGTACTGCAAGGTGACAGCCAGAGAGAGGCAGAAGGAGGGAGGGAGAGAGACAGAGAGAGAGAGACAGAGGGAGAGAGACAGAGGGAGAGAGACAGAGAGACACCGGTAAATGGAAAATTGTGCATTTATATATAGAGCCTTTATCCAAGGCGCTTTACATAGATTGTGCATTACGTTCACTCATGCATTGACGTATACATACCGATGCTGGAGGAAACCATGCAAGGCACCAACCTGCACATCGGGAGCAATTAGGGGTTCAGACTATAGAGTCTTGCTCAAGGACACCTCGACACTAACTCTGGGGGAGCCCACAGGGTTCGAACTGGCAACCTTGCGGTTGCCATCCGGCCACTCTACCCCTGATCCACCGCCGCCACACCACCGGTGTATCGAGGATGTACAGTATGTACAGTAGTGTGCTCCCATGCACTCACCACTTCTACAGTAAAAATAAACCTCACATGTTTTACTTAAGCAAAAGTATCAACACTGCAATATAGAAACACTCAAGTGAAAGTCTGGAATTCAAAATGTATACTTAAAAGTACCAAAAGTAGAAAGCACTCCTTATGTCCCATTCCTTGTTTTCAAATTCTTTGGAAAAAGCAGATCTACAAGCTCACAATGTGTCACATCGTGACGCATTGTGAGCTCTTCTCCCTTCTGGCTCCAAAACTATATGGAATGCACTTCCCCTCACAGTCAGAACTGCAGCCTCCCAATCTTCCGCCGTAGTCTGAAAACCCACCTCTTAGTTCAGACTCCACCATGGCCCGTAGCACTTGCCCTAGCCTAGCCCCTTAGATAGCACTTCATGTAGAGTTGTAGACTTAGGATAGTATTTTAGACAGACTTATAGCTTGTTACGTAGACAGCACTAGAATTTCATTTTATGAAGTCATAGCACTTTATAGTACACATGTATATTGTATAATATATAATATAGTATAGTATGTATAGTTGACATAGATACTCCACTGTTACGTTCTTAGTACATATACACTGGCATCACACAGCATCCTATACTGTCTCTCCTCCCACTCTCTCCCTCTCTCTCTTCCCCTTATCTCTCCTGAGAGACATGCCATCTCATTTACCTTCACTTTGTCCTGACTTGCTCCATCACAACTCCCTCCGTCTCTCAGACACTTAGCTCTCTCACTCTCTCTCTAGTTCCTCTCACTCTCCCCGTTCCTCTATTCTCTACATTATACCCGGCTTTCTCACACCACCACCACCACCTAGCCCATTCTGACCTGAGATCAGATTCTAAAAATGTCTATTACATCCTGACAGTTATATTATTAAAGGTATATTCAGTGATTTCACTCAAAAAACCTTAGGTTTCGTTTTTGGCTGTGGGACCCAGCCTTTCGTCCAATCAGGATAGAGAGTCAAAAACGAAACCTAAGGTTTTTTTGACCCCCAGGGGTTAACTGGGGACAGGGAGGAACTCCTTATATGGCCAGCACACTCTATAGTAGGGAGGATTATCACAACAAAACAAAATAATAAGTGATATTTGAATTAAGTGAAATCACTGAATATACCTTTAACCCATTCGGACCTGAGATCAGATTCTAAAAGTGTCTTCGATTTAAAAAAAATAGCAGACCTACAAGCTCGTATCGCGCCACTCGGTGGCGCGATATGAGCTTGTAGATCTGCTATTTTTCAATAGCTAAAGCATAACATGATGCCAACACCAAAATGGGTTCCCGTTCAGAATGGGTTAAATCAGATTCAGTGGTCTGTTTCAACATCGAGGTCCATTATGTATTGAGGTCCATTATGTACCACCAGACACAGACCACTGGTGGTTCCCTTCCCGCCGGACAGACGGACCACTGGTTGAAAACCACTGACCTACATTCTCCAGTGGTGGAAGCAGTACTTTGATTCTTCTTTTTTTTTACTCTTTCTATTAAAATACGTTTGGTGGGCCCAGGCGGTGGCGTAACCGTCTGGGCACCCGACTGGTAATCCAGTCGCAGTGTGCCGCGGGTTCGACTCCCGAGCCCAACGCGGCCTTTACTGCATGTCTTCCCCCCATCTCTCTCCCGTTTCCTGTCAGCCTACTGTCTGTCCCTTTAAAAAAAAACAATAAAAGGCATAAGCCGCAAAAAAATCTTAAAAAAAAAAGAAAATACGTTTTTGGTGTAATAATGTAAATCTGTAACGAGTATAGTATAGTAAAGTACCAAAAACAGTACTTTCCACCTCTCTCTCTCTCTCTATTCCCCTCTTCCCTAGTCGGTTGTCGGAGCTGCCACTTTCTGTCGACCACTCATTTATTACAGGTCGGTGTCGCATGAAGGGCCATTTAAACAGGACAATGTGGCCCACCTGTTCGCAGCACACAGTAACACACTCACGCAACACACACACACACACACACACGACACGTTGCGCTCACACGCAAATGCAAGTTTAGTCACCCAATTAATTTGTGCGGGTGTGCGTGCGTGCGTAGATGCCCATGCACGACGCAAACTCCTGCAAAGTCACAAGTCCAAAAACAGACAGAACAGAACAGAGGCAGACGACTCCATACATTTAGTCTTTTCCCATTACACAAAAGCCTCCTCAGGCCGAGGGCTGCTGTGTGTGTGTCGTTAACCCAGACAGAGAAGGCCAATGCGCGGAGAGAGAGAGAGACAGCGCACATTGGTCCTAATCGTCTATAATTAGGCTAATGTGTCTTTAAGTCAGGGGGGGAGGGGGGGGGTAGGAGGGAGAAGTGCACCTGTGAATGTGCACTTATATACTATATATTGTACCGTCCTCCAGTGCTGGAGGAGCATTTCCCCACGCTTACAATATCAACCCATTCTAGGCGGGAACCCCTTTTGGCGTTTTAAGCATTATGTTATGCTTTAGCTGTTGAAAAATAGCAGATCTACAAGCTCATAGCTTGAACCTTTTTTTTTTTGTCATGTCCACAAGTGAACGAACATGGAAGACAGAAGTGGACAAGTGGACAAAACAAGTACATGCAGGGACAGAGAGAGGGTGTCTGGGTGAGACAGAGGGTGCCTGGGTGAGACAGAGGGTGCCTGGGTGAGACAGAGGGTGCCTGGGTGAGACAGAGGGTGTCTGGGTGAGACAGAGGGTGTCTGGGTGAGACAGAGGGTGTCTGGGTGAGACAGAGGGTGTCTGGGTGAGACAGAGGGTGTCTGGGTGAGACAGAGGGTGTCTGGGTGAGACAGAGGGTGCCTGGGTGAGACAGAGGGTGCCTGGGTGAGACAGAGGGTGTCTGGGTGAGACAGAGGGTGTCTGGGTGAGACAGAGGGTGTCTGGGTGAGACAGAGGGTGCCTGGGTGAGACAGAGGGTGTCTGGGTGAGACAGAGGGTGCCTGGGTGAGACAGAGGGTGTCTGGGTGAGACAGAGGGTGCCTGGGTGAGACAGAGGGTGTCTGGGTGAGACAGAGGGTGTCTGGGTGAGACAGGGGTAAAGTTCCTGCATGTCCACCCCACCACCAGCCAAAGAGGCAGACCGTTTCTTTTCCCCGATTCGTCCAGGGTGCATTCATGCTTGGCCGGGTGATCCAACTCAACACACATTTTCATACAACAAATCGGCAAGATATAGCCGATCTACAAGCTCACAATGTGTCATGAATACAACGCATGGTGACCATGTAGATTCCCTTTTTTGGGAATCTACGAGGTCGGAGAGAGTGGATTTGACAAGTAGGACGGATTAACCCATTCTGACCTGAGATCAGATTCATACAAGGTTTCCACTGGACACACACACTGGTCTGATTAACCCATTCTGACCTGAGATCAGATTCATACGAGGTTTCCACTGGACACACACACTGGTCTGATTAACCCATTCTGACCTGAGATCAGAATCTAAAAATGTCAGTCGTTCTTTCGATTTTTCAAAAATAGCAGACCTACAAGCTCATAGCGCGCCACTCGGTGGCGCGCTATGAGCTTCTAGATCTGCTATTTCTCAATAGCTAAAGCATAACATGATGCTAAACACCCTCCCCTACTGCTGGCAGTGACGGGGACTATACACATGCGGCGCAAAATGTGGCTAATTAATTAATAAACAGGACAGAGAAATATAGGCCTCCTCCTGCTAAATTACCATGACCCCCCCCCCCCCCGCCCCCCAAAAAAGAACAAACACATAATGACATGCACACAGTCACACTGCAAGTACTTCATAGTCCTTGAGACCCCCAGGAAGACTAGTTGCTGTCATGTACAGCAAGCTAATGGGGAGCTAATAAATACATCAAATCCTAACGGATATACAGTACAGTACACACACACACACGCACCTTTAGCTACACAAGTACCCCACACGCATGCACGTACTAATTTGTGGCGTAATTAAAACATAGTGGCTATGGTGAATATCTGAAAAGGGATTAGCAGCACAGACAATGGCGCATGTGCGCGTGCACACACGCACACACACACACACACACACACACACACACACACACACACACACACACACACACACACAGCTAATGAAGACCACTTCATCCAGAGTGTAGTTCTGAATATGTAACAATGCTGCAATTCAAACACTGAATGGTTTTTGTGTATCTGTGTGAGTGTGTGTGTGTCTTTGTGCACAGCGCACGTGGGTTGCCCCGAGAGACTAGAGGAGGAGGTTGAGAGAGAGAGATGCGCACGTGCGTGCGTAGCGTATAAGTAACAGGGTTGACAATGGTGAAGATAGCAATCAGTGACTGATGACTATAGGCCTGCCACGATTAATACATGGTAACTGCCCGATTGCAATTTATGTGAGATAATCACAATTATTTTTGCATTTCAATGTTCATTCATATACATTTCATACAAAACTAGAAAAAGTGCCCTTCTGGGCACAGGTCTCCACCAGGTTATCCACAGATCCGTGCAGTTAGAGGTAAAAACACTTTTCGGCCAGTTATAGCGCCACCTTGAGGCTGAGTTGAAATTGTTCATGTGGCATTTTGTCCTCGGCCTAGTGGGAATGTGGGTGCACAATTTCACGGAAATCACGCGATGTGTTCATGATTTGCAGCATTTTGTTTGAAACTGAGCACTCCTGTGAACTTTGGAAGCCAATCTTAACCAATCAGGATGGAGTGTGAGAAATCTGAAAGACCGGTTTGGTTGAATGGCTCTAGAGAGACTGTACCAATTTGCGTGATGTTTGGACAAAATCTGTAGGTGTGCTGTGCAAAAACCTGTTTTGCACAAAGCGGCCTCCTGGTGGCGCTATAACAGGCCGTTGTGGAAAGTTTGGGGCAGAGGTTCATCGTTGGCATCCAGGGAGTGTGTGTGCAAAATTTGGCATCGACCGGGTTAACGGTGGCCGAGATTAGCTGCTCACGGACGGACGGACGGACACACACACACACACGGACGGACGGACGGAGTGCAAAACATACTCTCCCCCCATGCCTTCGGCCTGGTGGAGACAACAAATAAACAATTGCAGAAATAGCGGAACTACAAGCTCACAATGCGACGCGTCAATGTGGTGATGTGTTGCGTGTGAGCTTGTAGAGCTGCTATTATTTCCACCGTTTCTATCTCAAAAGTAGTGATGGGTTACTGGCAAGAAGAACCTCACGATACAATTTGCAGTGGTGGAAAAAGTACTCGCATTACTTAGGTAAAAGTATCAATACTGCAATATAGAAATACTCCGTTACAAGTAAAATTCCGGAATTCAAAATGTACTTGAGTAAAAGCACAAAAGGATTGGTATCAAAATATACTTAAAGTACCAAAAATAGAAAGTACTCATTGCGCAGAATGTCTCATTTAAAGTTTTCAAATATTTAAAATGAAATTTAAAAAAAAAACACACCCATGTGAACTGAGTGGTGCAACTACCCTCTCCCCCCCCCCTCACAGTAATGTGGGTGGGTTAACGTCACGGACATTTGGTGTTCCTTGGAGTGGTTGCACCACTCAAAAATAGCTCTGCTAATGAAAACAGCAGATCTAACTGGAAATACTCAAGGAAAGTAAAAACACCTCAAAACTGTGCTTAAGCTCAGTACTTAGTGTACTTAGTTACTTTCCCCCTCTGACAATTTGACAAAAGGTGAAGATGGCAATCAGTGACTGGTGACTGGAGCAGGAACAGACACATATTATGATGATGCGCTCTCATTTGAAAAAACCAAAATCAAAAGACCAAATCAAAAACCCTATTTGGATTCTAATGACCTCCACTCTACCGGCTGAGACTAGGCAGATGACTACAGCAACTTAGAATCAGATTGAGGGGTTAGCGCGTGCACACGTACGTACACGCGCACACACACACACACACACACACACACACACACACACACACACACACACACACACACACACACACACACACACACACACACACACACACACACACACACACACACACACACACACACACACACACACACACACACACACACACACACACACACACACACACACACACACACACACACACACACACAGTCGTGTATGCTCATCATGTGTGAACAGTACTAGTGGAGCATATTGTCCATGAGGCAAATTGAGTGTCATCGTTAAAACGAGAAAAATGAGCTCCATCCATCCCGTTTCCTAACTGCGCGCGTGCGTGCATGTGAGTGTGAGTGAGAGAGAGAGAGAGAGATCGAGAGACAAGAGTCTGCTAATTGAGGACATACACACAACATATCTGATGCATTCACTCATTCACTGTACTGTATATGTGAGCACAATGTGCGCTTACATAAAATTATGATTTTCCATAATGCATTATTGACAGAACCCCTACTTGCGTTCAAAGAATGACCAGGACTCTTCCAAGAACCAACTGGCAAACAATCACCTTATCTCTGGAATGCTTGGAATTTTATCCCAGTGAAGAAAAGAGAGACACATTATATGACTTTAACAAAAGAACGATAATGCATTATGCAATACATTGTGGGCATCTGGCAGTGTGTGCACTACTGTATTCATGTGTTCATGCACAGTGAACTACTGTATTCATGTGTTCATGCACATTGAACTATACTGTGTTCTTCCACCGCAGTGCCTATCAAACCCTTTTCATTTCAAGGCAACATGATTTTATTCTGCATTTGAGCCATTCGATGACATTTAGCCTCTCGAGAGCCAAAACTAAGGAACAGTGTGTTGTCCTTGATCAAAATAACAATTCTTCCAGATTCTATAATTCAATTGTGTAGACTTCTTGTAAATTAAGTAATGCAGATGGTTTAGCAATAATTTAACTCTTGAGAGCGTATAAATGAAACCAAATGGACCCGTACGTACGGTCCATTTGGTTTCATTTATACACTCAAGGCGTGCCGCGGGTTCGACTCCCGATCCCGACAGCCTTTGCCACGTGTCTTCCCCCCCCATATCTCTCCCCATTTCCTGTCAGTCTACTTTCAACCTATCAATAAAGGCAGATAAAGTTAAAAAAAAAGAATTAGCTGGGGACCACCTGGTCAACCACCCCCTCAAGGACCACTGGTGGTCCCCGGACCACTGGTTGAAAACCACTGGTCCTACAGTACTGCATGTATCACTGTAAATCCCTGGAACATGTGACGCGTTTAAAACCTAAACACCAGTGTGTAATAATAAAATGCCAAATGTTTATTAATGGTCACAAAATACAGTAGAACACGAGTTCACTCAAACACCTCACGAGAACACCTAGTGTTCGAATTCTGAACACCTATAATATGACTGACTTTGATTGCAACAACTAAACACGTTTATGAATTTAAAAAGTGTCACTGGCGATTAAATCTAAACACTGCGACACGTTTAAAAAGTGTTACAAATAAGTGTTTATAACCTAAACGCTTGGGTTTAGTGTATAGCCATGCATGCACTGTCTAAAAAAAAAACGACTCAGATTTTCCTCCCGCGCTACTAGAGCTAGTATGTATGCGTTTCATGGCGCTGCCTGTGGCCCGCGAGTGAGATATGGCAGTTCATGGAGGAAAGGGTGACATCTGTACGACCGGAGGGGTCCCACTGGGGTGGGGCGGGACACTTCGACCCCAAAGAACCACGGCCAAGTGTACTTGTCATTTACCACCAAAGGCATGAGGGGAGTTCATAAGTCTCTCCCTCCGCCAAAGGAGAGGCAGAGAGAGAGAGAGAGAGAGAGAGAGAGATATTCCTCGAGCTGATGGGAGATACTTAACACATTTTGGGCTGGAACCCCTTTTGGTGTTAGCATTATGTTACGCTTTAGCTATTAAAAAAATAGCAGATCTACAAGCTCATAGCGCGCCACCGAGTGGCGCGCTACGAGCTTGTAGGTCTGCTATTTTTGGAAAATCATGAACATGTGGTGCAAAGTTTTGAATATATATACTCTTTCAGAGCGAACGTTTTTAACTCAAATCTTTGCTTCTGGGAGGTGGTCCCTGAAACAACACATTTTCAGATGGGGGTCAGCGGCCAATTTCATATATCTTTGGGGGTCCTTGACATGAAATATTGAGAACCACTGATATAGAAACATGAGGTTTTTCAGAAAATAAATACATTTTTAAAAAGACATCAAGCCGACGTCAAGCCTAAATGGGTTAAGGTGGGCTATTGGAGTTGCCTCCTCCCCCCCCCCCCCCCCTTTCTCTCTCGCTTGCGTGATCTTGGATGGTTTCTCCTCCCATGCTGTGCATTTGTGATTCCGCATGTAAATATTTGGCCAATTTGCGAACCCCCCCCCCCCCCCCCCCCCCCCGGAACAGACAGAGGCTCCTCTGTATGGCCGGCGGGCGGCAGGGCAAACAAAATGTCAAGCCAACAAGGCTCGTGACGCCAACCGGTCAGGTTTGGCCCTGTTGCCTTTTTCAAACTGCCTGGGAAGGAGGAAAGTCTCATGTGGGCCGAAGAGGGCGGCCAGACAAAAAGACAGAAAAGCCTGCCAGAGGACTTGCTCCCCCCCCCCCCCCCCCCCCCACCCCCACCCCCCTGCAAGAACAAAATTTGTTCTTTGTTCGACTGGAAGTCAGCAGGACAAAGATACTCTCGGCGCGAGCGAGCGGAGACTGACTTGCCTTGCCTTGGGGGAACGTTGCCAAAACCACACAGTGAAATCCCTTGGGGGCCCTATAGTACGTACGGGGGTCGGGGGTCCATTTGGGATTTTGAGTCCATTACTTTCCAATCGACGCTGAAGATTTGAAACCTTGCACGCACAAGGAGGCAGAGGCACACTGCTATGTCTGTCTTGGGCCTCTGCGAATCACTCCATCATCCCATGCATCGCGTCGCCATTTTGTTAACCCATTTTGACCCGAGATCAGATTCTAAAAACCGTCTTCTACATCCTGACAGTTTTCTGAAAAAGCTATGTTTCTATGTCAGTCGTTCTTCGGTTTAAAAAGAATTGCAGACCTACAAGCTCATAGCGCGCCACTCGGTGGCGCGCTACGAGCTTGTAGATCTGCTATTTTTCAATAGCTAAAGCATAGCATAATGCTAACACCAAAAGGGGTTAACGCACAAAATGGGTTAGAGCCTTCTGCTCCGCGCGCCGCAAACGATTGTTCCGCTGTCGATGATAGACGAGGCGAGAGGCGCAACCTCACAACACAACAGCTCAATGTCAACCCATGACACCCCCCCCCCCCCCCAACTCAAATTATTATTCTCCCAGGCACTCCCAGTGCCCGCCCCTCCATTTCTTTACGCTTTTGTCTAACTTTTCCTTTGCTATACTTTTCCTTTCCGTCTCTGTCCGTCCGTCCGTCCGTCTAACTGCCACCGCTGTTAGACATGTGGTATACAACGCCCGCAGATGAACAGAATGGGTGTAAAGATGTGTATCAGTTAATCGAGAGCCGATAGTGGCTTATCTCGGGGCGGTGGTGATGTCAGAGAGCGCTATGGTAGGTATAGGCTATGGCAAAGGTGACACTGCGCTTAACTGTGGAATGACACTGAGCTGCAATGCTGACTGGTCGACGCTCCGGACTGATTGAGCCGGAGGGAAGATTGTCATCTGGCGATAGCAACGCTGCCTAATTTAGAAACAAGATTGGATTCTCTGGTGTTCCTGTACAGTGAAATAAAGGGCTCGTAGTCTAGACTGATGTTATCAAAAAGGAGCTTAATTAGTCTCTGTGTAATAAATTCTCATTTTGCGCACAGTTCTACAAAGCTCGAGCCAGATTGCGCACGTGTGTGTGTGTGTGTGTGTGTGTGTGTGTGTGTGTGTGTGTGTGTGCGCCCCTCCCTGCGTGTGAGCCAAGCGGTCTGACGACCGGCGTGTAACTCGATGTTGGCATTAGCCGAGGCCCTCCCAGCCATTCCACAGGAGAGTGCATCATTAAATGTCACCCCCAAACAGTGCGAGTGTGTGACTGTGTGCGTGTGTGTGTGTGTGTGCGACTGTGCGTGCGTGCTGCACACCTGCACACACAAATGTACAGACACGTATACCTACACGCCTGTGCACGCTCGCTCGCTCGCACGCACGCACGCATATTTACAACGCAGCTGGACAGATTAGAATGTTAGAGCTATTTGTCACAGAGAGAGACGGCCAAACAAACAGACAGACAGACAGACGGGCAAACTTGGCTGACAGGCAAGGCAGATGACAGACAGACTGTATAGCAGAGAGACAGCTTAAAGACAGACAGGCAGACCAGACGGACTGTACCAGAGCGTAGGGATGTTCATTGTGACATTTTACTTTGACGATTAATTGTCATACAAATGATTGTGATTAACGATTTAATTGTGTTTTGGGCCAATTAACGTTTGTTTATTTGTGTGGATGGATATAGACAATGTGAAAGTCACAACGTGTTGCAAGCTTGTATAGTTTTAATGATGAGAGATATTGTTTGTTCTGTGATCTACGTAGATGAAATTGAAAACGAAGTTCACTCTTTGTTTTACTGCCCCAAATACGATGACTTAAGGGATATTTTGCTTAATAAGATGTCTTCTATATGTGGGGATTTCCTAGATTTAAATGACAAGTAAGACGCGCAAACGCGGGAAGCGAACGCAGCTCGTGTGTGTGTGGTTGTGTGTGTGTGTGTGTGCTACAGCTGCGCCCTGTGTGTGTGTGTGTGTGTGTGCTACAGCTGCGCCCTCTGGTGGCGGGCGGGTGGTGTAACAGCGTGACACACACACACACACACACACACAGACATTCAGCCCTTGCTGTCATAGTAAGTGGCTCACTGCGTTCGCAACTATGTAAAAATGGAGATATGTTTTGCCAAAGGGACTTTCGTCGTAGCAGATTATATCTGTCAAGCTTGTGGGAAAGAAGACAGAGTACTCTGTATACATCTGAGGTGTAATATAATGAATTATGTAATGTATAAACATGCTGTAAAATGCATACATTATGTAATGTAAAACATGCTGTAATTGCAAATGTGAAACGGCGTGTTATAAACCCATGAGGGTTGGGCACAAGGTGTGCATGACACGAAAATAAATAAACAATCATCAATCATCATCATGTAGACCGGCTATCTCATACATGTTCAAACTGGAAAAGGTTACAAACGATTCTGCAAGGTAATTTGCGATCAGACGTAATAATTGTAGCAGGCCTGAGAGAGAGACAGACAGACAGAGCAGATAGACCGACTGCGACAGACAGACAGACAGACAGACAGAACCACCAGAGACAGAAGCAGTGAGTGGAAGAGCTGCTCTGCAGGGCAGCATTAAATCATTACTGTGTTAAACACTATTCACTAGATCTAGTCGATGTCGGCCTGCTGTCAACATGTCTTTAATGACATCACACAGCTAACCGGAGAGATGGAGAGACAATGACTGATCTCACGCGCGCACACACACACACACACACACACAGTGACACACACAGTGAAACAGACACACACACACACAGTGACACACACACACACAAATACACAGTGACACACACACACACACACACACACAGTGACACACACACACACACACACAGTGACACACACACACACAGTGACACACACAGTGACACAGTGACACACACACACACGCTGCAGCATTCTTTGGATTCCAGAATGGGCAACATAAATTTGCATCACAAATGCAAAGTACAAGGAGTCATTGCCCTGCAAAAACACTGACTGCAGTGTTTACTGTTAGTTAGTTCAATTAGCACTCACATTAGCACTCTCATTTTGCCACGTGAATAAATAAATAAATAACCACACATAAGGAAGACCCACCCCCCCCCCCCCCCCTCACTCTGATCTCTCTCCCCACTCATCCCTGTGGGATTGCATGCAGAGTATTTTTAATCCATGGGGAAACACGGGCTGTCATTCAAGCTACACACCCACTAACTACTATCCTGTCTACTGTTATCCACACGGGCTCGCCACCGCACATCAAGCTACACTCGCATGGCACTGGAAATATCTGTGTGTGTGTGTGTGTGTGTGTGTGTGTGTGTGTGTGAGTGTGTGTGTGTGTGTCTCTCAATGCAATGTCAGTTACAAGTCTGAAAGACTATGACATAACATTCACTAGTAGTGCACACACACACACACACACACACACACACACACACACACACACACCAAATAGAATGCTTAGTGCATGTTGCCAGTGTCTCCATGCATGTTCAAAAGCAAAAGGACGTTCAAAGGATATGTTCAATGCAAACAAAAGTACCAAAGCAAACAGACATATCTATCTCCCCTTCTCAAACTGACACATTGGGGTTCATTGCACCTTGAGCTGCACTATTGATCAGCACAGGTCGGTCCCGACTGTGAACAAAGCTTTGTGGAGGACGCAAAATCTCTCAACTTCAAAGGGAACCAAATTAGTATTATTAACTTGAATAATAGACTAGTGTTGTTGCACGCAACTCCAGGCTGGAGGGAGAAAGTCACAATGTTCAACCAAACACGGTTCATTGAGGCTGCAGCAAATCAAAAGAGAGAGAGAGAGAGAGAGAGAGAGAGAGAGAGAGAGAGAGAGAGAGAGAGAGAGAGAGAGAGAGAGAGAGAGAGAGAGATAGATATTCTGGAAGATGTTGATAATGTTCTGAACAGGAGCAAGCGGTGACATTCCAATCCGATCCAATCTAACGTGTTGCTTTATTTTATGTGATGCGGTCATGAGAACGCACACCAGGGGGGCATTTTGTTAAGCGAGATGCAAACCCTTTTCAACAAGAAAGATGCTCCGTGTGTGTGTGTGTGTGTGGTTACACTGACGGAATGATAACTGTTATTATGGGATCAATGGATCATGCATCCGAACCAAATTCAGTCCAGACAGACAGACAGACTATACTAGCCAATAGCCAATAGGAAATGTTATATGCCCCGATAAAAAGGACATAATCGATCAATCATGCTTTCTTTTAAATGAAACGACAAAACCAACGTATCGCAAGATTGAGTCAGGACAGCGCAGATTTTCAACCAAGACTTCAAACACACACACACACACACACACACACACAGCAACTGTTTTGCAGAAAACATCGAACGGGTCCATTAATATATACATTAATAATCATGGCTACATTAAGAGTGAAGTCGACCATTTGATAAACCTTGCAGTCGTAATATCATTCATGGGTAATGATTATTTTCTGAGTTGAAGACTGAGAGGGGGGGGGGGGGTGCAGTGCACGGACTCACTGCATAGTAACGGGGGACAAACAACCAACAACACTTATTGCCAGTTTATGTTCGGTTCGGTGCAACGGGAGTTTGGCTCTCCTTTTACGCACATTGCAGCCGTGCAGCGCCTGAATCAATGCCACATCCAACTAGTCAGAGAGTGTGCGGAGCCTGTCTACAGTATAGTCTAAACGGAGAGCCTCAAAGCCCCCCTCCTCACCCTCATACGCACACCGTAGATCGGATCATAATCAGAATAAAACCGGCATCAGCCGCGCACCACCACCACCACCCGGGGAGGCTATAGGCTACTTAGCCACCCCGGAACAATTATGATGAACCTTGAGAGCTGCGTTGCGCGTATACTGTACTGTAGTTTATGCATGTGTGTGCGTACTGTGCGCGTGCCACTTCACTCACCTGACTGCGTGGCGGTGGAACGGATCACGGCGACGGTGACGAGAAGCCACCGGAGGAGACCCGCGGAGAGGAGGAACTTCATCTTAATGGGGACCGAAGGACGAAACGCCTCGACAGTTGGTTTTAACTCCAGTTGGAACTCACATGTCCGATTATTAAAAAAATAAAATAAATAGGTATATCCCCCGTTAAAAAATTAACGAAGCGTCCGGTCCGAGGGGGGTGGGGGGGTGGTGGGGGGTCTTGATGAGAAGCCACACACACACATAGACAAACCCCGTGCCACCATGCACCTCTCCGTCCGTCCGTCCGTGCGTGCGCGCGCGCGTCCTCCTCCCTCCACGGATCCTGTCCTAAACAATCCCACGTCGGTCGCGGTGGCTCCGCTTAATTATTTCTTTCTTGCTTGCTTGCTTGGCTCGCTTCCTTTGATGCTACGGCAGAAGTTTAACCAACTCGCCTTGGTTGTTGGTTTGTTGTTCAGCCGCTTAACACGCAGACCAAATGTTTGGAATGGGTTTTTCTTTTCACTCAGCAGCTGATTCCACCAGTCTCATTACCCGAGTCTCTCTCTCTCTCTCTCACACACACACAAACACTACTGCCTGCCATAGCGCCCGGTGGCTGAGAGAGAGAGAGGGGGGGGGGGGGCTGGGGGGGGCTGTGGGGGGGGGGGTCTGGAGGGGGGTAGTGTGGGGGGGGGGGTCTAGACACACCCCCTCGTTACGGCTAACACCTCCCTCTGTGCGTTCGGATTGGTCTCCCAAAAACGCCGAGAGTTTTTTTTTTCCTTCCAAATACGCCCACAATGACTTATCAGTCTCACGTCCCTCTGATTGGCTCCATTATAAGGGCTCTGTGGACCCGCTGTCAATACACCTGTCACCGCCAACTGTTCCAGGCGGGCAGCCCCTGTCTGTCTGTGTGTGTGTGTGTGTGTGTGTGTGTGTGTGTGTGTGTGTGTGTGTGTGTGTGTGTGTGTGTGTGTGTGTGTGTGTGTGTGTGTGTGTGTGTGTGTGTGTGTGTGTGTGTGTGTGTGTGTGTGTGTGTGTGTGTGTGTGTGTGCGCGCGTGCGCGCATGCACGCGCACGCCCAAGCTGAGAGGCAGGCAGGCAGAGTGGTATGGTATGGTTTGGTTTGATGATCACTCACAGCATATTTCCCAGACAAAAGAGAAGCCAGGGAAGTGTCATCTGGGTTCTGGGCTGGGTGGTGGGTAGAAGTAGGACCCCCCATGGCTGGGTGGTGGGTAGAAGTAGGACCCCCCCATGGCTGGGTGGTGGGTAAAGTAGGACCCCCCCATGGCTGGGTGGTGGGTAGAAGTAGGACCCCCCATGGCTGGGTGGTGGGTAGAAGTAGGACCCCCCATGGCTGGGTGGTGGGTAGAAGTAGGACCCCCCCATGGCTGGGTGGTGGGTAGAAGTAGGACCCCCCATGGCTGGGTGGTGGGTAGAAGTAGGACCCCCCATGGCTGGGTGGTGGGTAGAAGTAGGACCCCCCATGGCTGGGTGGTGGGTAGAAGTAGGACCCCCCATGGCTGGGTGGTGGGTAGAAGTAGGACCCCCCATGGCTGGGTGGTGGGTAGAAGTAGGACCTCCCATGGCTGGGTGGTGGGTAGAAGTAGGACCCCCCATGGCTGGGTGGTGGGTAGAAGTAGGACCCCCCATGGCCAGTGGGCTGGGTGGTGGGTAGAAGTAGGACCCCCCATGGCCAGTGGCTATCAGAATCACCTATGGAAGACGAAAAGTCAGCATTATTCTACACTATACTCAAACATGTTCAAGATTGTTTTTCACAAATATTTGCTATAATACTTGAGAATAGATTAAGTTCTATATAAAACAGTGGTTCCCAAACTTTTTCATTGTCAAGGACCCCCAAATTGACACTAATTAACCCCACAGACCGCCCATTTGAAAAGATATGCCAGGGACCCCCCCATAAGAGAAGATTTTCACGGCTCTAGCCGTGATTCTCAATCCGTTTAACTTCAAGGACCCCCAGTTTGACATGCATTAGTCTACGGACCCCCCATATTGTAAAATCAATGTTAATTTAACAATAATAAAAAATAATACAAATAATAAATTAAGGGTTAAATGGACCCTTATGGGTCTAACTCTGAGAGTGCACACTCTCAGTTAGACCCATAAGGGTCCATTTGGTTCCTAACTATATCATTTAGCTGCATGGGTTGCATGCAGGGACCCCCTGGAACTCCCTCGAGGACCCCTGGGAGGGCCCCCGGACCCCACTTTGAGGACCACTGACCCGGGAGGAGCACATCCAACCTGCCGTGTGTTTGTTGTTTGGATCCATTAGTAATCAGGTCCAGGGTTGGGTCAAAACTAAAGGAATATGCTCTGCTATTTATGTTGGCGGCGCAGCAATGCTGCTTGGTTGTTAAGTGGGCGACCTAGGAATCTGGAATATGGGTTATACACGGCTTTGTTCTGCCTGTGTTCTGGAGAAAAGGAGTGCCAGTGGAATGGCTACGATGCAAATGTACAGAATAACAGGGAGAGAAGGCATATAGGCTACAGCATTACCTCCTATTAGGCGTCAGTGGTGGAGCAGTGTTAACTTTGTCGACTAAAACTAAGACGAAAAATGTTCGTCGACTACCTTTTTCCACTGACGAAAACTAAATGGAAACGAAATGAAAACTACGCTATATGATGACTAAAACTAAGACTAAATATACTGACAATTTCGTCAACAAATAAAAACTAGACTAAAATGTTAGGAAGGGACTAGTGGACAAGAGATCCAGTATAAGTCATTTTACTTGGTTGCATGCTGAAAATAGCCGATCTACAAGCTCACAACGCGTCGCGCTGCGACGCATTGTGTAAAAAGTGTAAAAACACTCATTAAGACGGCATCAAGGCCTGACAAAATACATTTTTGTCGACTAAATATCTCAAGATTTTAGTCGACTCACTAAATCTACAGTTGATTTAGTTGACAAAACACGAACACTAAGACATTCCAGGTGACTAAAACTAAAGGAAAACTATTCAAAAGACTATGGATAAAACTAAAATACCATCCTGTTATCTTTGTCGACTAAAACTAAGACGAAAAATTTTCTTTTTCCACTCACGAAAAACGAAATGAAAACTAAGCTATGATGACTAAAATTATAAGACTAAATATACTAGACTAAAATGTTAGGAAGGGACTAGTGGAGAGATCCAGTATAAGTCATTTTACACTTGGTTGCATGCATGCTGAAAATAGCAGATCTACAAGCTCACAACGCGTCGCAGTGTGACACGTTGTGTGCTTGTAGATCGATTTTCAGCAAGTGTAAAAACATGCATGTTTTAAGCCTATCTGTAAAAGTATATCAATACCACAATGTAGAAATATTCCCCTTTCACAAGCTTGTCATGTATAAAATATCTTTAGAAAATAGCAGATCTACAAGCTCACAAACAATAATGCATCACTTGTAGTTTTAGTTGCAGATCGGTTATTTTCAAATAAAGCCACAGCATTGGGTTGAAGACTTGAAGTGGTTTAATAGATGTTTTTTTTATTAGATTTTAATAATTATAGTGGGGTAAAAAAAAAGTAGGCCTAATATAATTTGCCTTTCCTAAAATTGGAAATAATAATACCTCAAAATTGTATACTTCAACTTGAGTGAAAAAGAAAATACCTCAAAACTGTACTTCACCTTGAGTTACTTTACACCTGCTAGTTTGTGGCAAAGAAAGAAAGAAAGAAAACTCTGATCTTTGCAACTGTTCCGCAGCGGCAGCAGCAGTGCTAGCATCATTCAGCCCACACGGGGTCACGCTTTGCGGATCGCATCACATACTGTAGCCAGGAGGCTGTAAAATGTATATGATGCTGTTCATGGACCGGCGCAGACAGTGAAATGTATGGAGCCCGACACGGGCCACACGGCAGTACATTTTCAGGGCCAGTCATTTTTACAAGCAACTACTTGTACTACCAAGGGGCTAATATGGTATTCGCTTCGCATTCGGGTTCTTGGAAACGCCCCCCAGCCACTGCGTTAGTTTTACTGAGGTAGGTTTAGGTATAGTTTACTGAGGTTAGGTTTAGGTATAGTTTTACTGAGGTTAGGTTTAGGTATAGTTTTACTGAGGTTAAGGTTATAGGGTTAGGTTTAGGTATAGTTTACTGAGGTTAGGTTTAGGTAGTTTTACTGAGGTTAGGTTTAGGTAGTTTTACTGAGGTTAGGTTTAGGTATAGTTTTACTGAGGTTAAGGTTATAGGGTTAGGTTTAGGTATAGTTTACTGAGGTTAGGTTTAGGTAGTTTTACTGAGGTTAGGTTTAGGTAGTTTTACTGAGGTTAGGTTTAGGTATAGTTTTACTGAGGTTAAGGTTATAGGGTTAGGTTTAGGTATAGTTTACTGAGGTTAGGTTTAGGTAGTTTTACTGAGGTTAGGTTTAGGTATAGTTTTACTGAGGTTAGGTTTAGGTATAGTTTTACTGAGGTTAAGGTTATAGGGTTAGGTTTAGGTATAGTTTTACTGAGGTTAGGGTTAGGGTTAGGTTTAGGTATAGTTTTACTGAGGTTAAGGTTAGGGTTAGGTTTAGGTGTAGGCTGTCAATCACAGCGACTGGCCAGTCACAGCGCACCATTTACTCAAACCCGAGGCAGAAACCATATTAGCGTGCAGAAAGTGTCCAAAACTGGCCCCCATAAAATCTGAATCCCCCCCCACCCCCCTTTTTTCCCCTCACTGTATATGTATCTTTTCCCTTTTTGCTTCCTTTATGATGAATTCCTGTTCCGTTCATTAACTATATAGAAGTGTCTATTTGTACGTCTCTAAATGTTTTGATTAATTGAACATGGTGGACCCTGTTGTAAACAAGTGTGTAATGCTTAATTGGGTCGTCCACTCACAGTTAACACAGTCTTTGTATTGAGTTTGTGCTTGAAATGTACTGTAATTCTGTAAAACTGTTAATAAATATTTCAATCAATATCAATCAATCAATCAGTCAGTCAGAGAGGCATGGGGGCTGAGATCTCGTATAAGAGGACATACTTTTGGACAAAAATATAGGGAAAACAGCAGATCTACAAGCTCTCAACGCGTCGCACTGCAACGCGTTGAGAGCTTGTAGATCAGCTATTTTCAGGGGGGGGGGGGGCAACCCAGCAATCTTTACCTACTAGAGATACGGTGTATGACATGGATTTCGATAACAAATTAGTTCAACGCAAAAAATGCTGCGTTCAAGTTCAGGATACTTCGGGGAGGGGGGAAAAAAAGCAATTTTCGTGAATGCTGCCTTATTCCGGTATGGCTTGGAAAGGAGTGGCATTGATGTCTATGTGTGCACGTCCCTGCCGCCGTGCACGTGCGTTCGTTCTGCACATCATTGCCTCAGTTTGTTGAATGGTGTGGTGGGGGAAAAAAAGTAGGCTACTCAAATGTTTTACTTTAAGTAAAAGCATCAACACTGCAATGTATAGAAATACTCTGTTATACAAGTAAAGGTCCAGAAGTTCAAAAATGTACTTGAGTAAAAGTACAAAAGTACTGTCTGTCTGGCTTCATGTACTTAAAGTATACCGAAAGTAAAAGTACAGTCATTATGTAGACGGTCCCATTTCAATGCAGGTCGCATTGCGAGCTTGCAGATTGTCTGTTTTCAAATGGCCAAAATGTATGTATTTGTGTGTGTGTGTGTGTGTGTGTGTGTGTGTGTGTGTGTGTGTGTGTATATATATATATATATATATATATATGGCAGGCCTATAGGGCTGAAGTGGTTAAAATGTATGTTTTGTATTAGCTACTAATCAAAATCTACAAAAGAACTATACTATAGTAACTAAAAGTTATCAAATGAATGAAATGACGGAGTAAAAGTACAATATTTGCCTGTAGTGGAGTAAAAGTATAAGTAATATACTGACATGTCATGTGCACCACTGTTGACTGATATGGTGTGAAACCAATAAGAGTTAATTCATTTGGTGTCCTCTGCTACCATCTGCTGGACTAGAGAGAGCATTGCTGGTTATGCTTGTAATAATCTGTGGTATGTTATACACCCAGCCCAGCAGCAGAACATCATCTTAAACTTTACCAGATGCAAAATTAAAGCGATAAAAACAATGCATTAATAACGTAACATAAAATCATTGTAAATGGGCCATAGCCTATAGTTGCCAAGTGCCAACTCAAGCAGTGGCGTGCACAGACATTTAGAGGGGCTCAAGTGGAAAAAATGGCACCTTGTGCAGTGCATTTTGGGGCGGGAACCCATTTTGGTGCTTTAGCTATTGAAAAATAGCAGATCTACAATCTCATAGCGCGCCACCGAGTGGCGCGCTACGAGCTTGTAGGTCTGCTATTTTTCTTTAATCGAAGAACCACTGACATAGAAACATAGCTTTAGATTGTGGGGGCCTAAATAATATAGTAGAAGCGTTTTTTATCAAGTTTTGATCAATGTCACCGCATGGTCCACACACTACAAATTAAGAAAAAATAAGAACACTTTTTTCTTTTCTTTTTTTTTAAGAGCAAAATTGCCAAAAGGGCAGAGGGGGCTCTAGCACCCCCTAGTGTCTATCTGTGCACGCCACTGAACTCAAGGCTATACCTATAGGCCTATAGGCTACTGGTACTGTACTGTAGGCCTACTCAAATATTAGGCTACTCAAGTGAATTTGGCAAATATTCTACTTATTGAGTTAGTATAGTGCTAGGCCTATAGCTACAAACTATAACTAAAGATTTAGAAATGTAGACATGATAAAAAAAATAACTAAAGCCAAAGCTATTCCAGAAATTCACAAAATATAAAAGAACACACAACAGCTCACATGATAATAATGTTCAACTCTAATGCAAATGTGTCATTAATGTCATTAATGACACAATAGCGCCAAGACGTGAGTCTTCTCACCACACACACACACACACACACACACACACACACGCACACACGCACAAAACAGAGTTTTGAGCGGCAGAGTAGCCTAGGCAATTAGCAACAACAACTAACAAGCAAGGCCAGCATTATCATGAATAAACAATTAATATTAAGTATTATTGTCATTGACAATATATATAAGCTACATTTATGTTAATTATTTTATGTTCAGGCTGACTTTTTGCTCGAGCAAATGAAGTGCGTCACGACATGAGCTGAAGGCCCAGCTTGTTCAGTAAGAGTGAAAACAATTAGCCTAATTATATATAACCAAATAAAAACGAATATATTACCGTCTATAGTCTGCCTTCTACACCGTCGTCCAAAGGTTAATGTAAATATACATATTTAAGCCTTAAACCCACCTCTTATTGGCGCTGGAAACCACTGGTCAGTCAGCGGTCAGGTGAACACAGTCTCAGTGACGAACGCATCCAGGTTGAACGCACAGCCATTACTTTTTGAAAGTGGCGCGAATCAGACTAGAGGAGCTATCTGGTCCCATGGGGGGGGGGGGGTCCTATCAGACAGACAGTGGTTATAGTAGACTTTCCCATAGGTGGAGGGGGGCAGTGGCTTTCCCTGTGCAATAATTGTCACGTGTATCGCTCCGCCTATAGCTTAGTCCCTCCGCGGGAGGAAATAGTCCTTTCTTGTTTAGGCTATACATGTGGCTTAGCAGCCTACCTACCACAGTATAAAGTGTCTATTATGTGGAATTTTAACATAACACGTGAGTGCATTGTATATTTCTTTTGTGTGTGTGTGTGTGTGTGTGTGTGTGTGTGTGTGTGTGTGTGTGTGTGTGTGTGTGTGTGTGTGTGTGTGTGATGTATTTATTTATACTGTACATTGCACAAAATAAGTAAATAAATAAATGTAAATCCCAATTAAATACATTAATACATTCAGGATCAGGAATATTAATATAATTAGGCCTATTTAATATTCTAAATAATGAATTAAATAAATACATTTAAATCCCATATATGACTGGAAAATGCTATGGGCCTGCAGTACGTGGTTCCCAAACTTTCAGGGACCCCCAAATTGCCAAATTGAAAAGATATGCCATAAGAGAAGATTTTTAATATGGAATTTAAGTTCCTTTGTAATTTATCCTGATTTATAATGTTGTGTTGATGTATTGTTTTGACTATTTGTGAATTGTAACCTCGGCTACATTGAAAATGAGGGCTTGCCCTTAGCTCCGATTCCATAGCTCTAATGCGTTTCATTTAAATGAAACGCATTAGAGCTATGGAGCAGAGCTAGCTGTACTAACTAACTGTATTTCCGAGTATAAATAAAGGTGATGTATGGCGACCATCGGGACAAACTTATTTAGTCGCCGAGAGGCTAAAGTGGGGGAAATGTTTACCTGGCTGTCAGACCCGCTGCTTGTAAATATAATCACTTCTCCAAAGATCCATGTGTTTCAGCGTTTTGTTCATTTATTAAAGTTTGAAAACAATTCATTTAGCGGCATCAGAATAAAGTGCGACGTGCAGCTTACTTATTATAGGTCGCATAGCGTTGTATTTGCGTTCATAAAAGCGATGCGGTCAACAAAGTTGGACTTAATTCTCCCCGTTCACCCCCTCTCCTTCCTTAGTTCCTTCCATTCATGAAACCCGCCGGTGAACAGCTGACTTTACTACCTGAACCCCAACACCACGTGACCTGATAGTGCAGGGGTTTTCAACAGGTGGTCCGTGGACCACTGGTGGTCCGTGGAGGTATTGCATGTGGTCCCTGACCATGCATTTAGTAATGTAGCAAAGTGAAGATTTTGTATTTTCTTCCACGGAACAGTGCACAGACGTTTAGTGCACTGTTCCGTGGAAGAAAATACAAAATCTTCACTTTGTGTCAATGTTGTCAGTATTACTGAGAAGTCTGAGGTTAAGAGTTTCCACAGAAAAGGTGTACCTGCAGCTTGCCTGATTGAGTCATTATTAGGAAATGTGCCCATATAATCATGTCATCAAGTGCTATATCTTGCACTTATTTGCCATTTTTACTATATATATACTGTATATATAGTACAAGATATCAGTAGCCTACTGTCAGTACTGTATATCAGTTAAGTCCGTGGACCATCATTTGAGAAACAGTAAGACATGGGATGCATTCCATAACAAGTGTTACGAAAGCACTAATATTATCTTAGCCCATATCACATTACAACACAACAGTGGTCCCCAGGTTGATCCTTAGTCAAGGTGGTGGTCCCTGGTTCACAATCAGTTGAAAACCCCTGTGATAGTGAATGACGTGATCATTAAAACCATAGCAACCCGTCGAGCTCGCTGTCTATAGGCTACCTGTCACCAACAGGTGATGATGATGATGATGATGGCTCTAGCAGTGATTTTCAACCCGTTTATTTTTCAAGGACCCCCATGCAGTTTGATATAGCATATTAGTCTACAGACCCCCATTTAATAGCATTTCTATCTCTGGGTGTAACTGCTCCTAAACCATCTTCATCTGGTGCAGAAATAAGACAACGTCCCAACTGATATCGAGAGGGCTTTTTATTTATCCCAAAGCGACAACGTGAAAAACTGCAAAGAAATCACATAATATTTTTTTAACCACAATTAATTATTACCACATGAAATTATGAATGCCCTTGTCAGTCAGTCATGCTGTCTTTTTAAATGACCATGTCCACATGTCACAAACACAAACAAATACACGATACAATGGCAATATAACTTTTACTGTTTTACAGACACCAAACAAAACAACTGAGAACATACCGTATGCGCCTTCTGCACAGACTTTTAGGAGTTCAGTTATTAGTTTTTATTCTTTTTTATATTATTTTCTTTCTTATCTTTTGTGGAGACTCTCTGACATGAAAGAGCTCCTCTCTTCACCTCTGCTCTGTTTGTTCTGCCCAAACCCAACAGGTGATTGAAAATGAGGTGATTAGCTGCTTAGGTGAGCCTAATTCAACCTGCCCATGAACCAGACAAACAGACCACAAATACAGAGCACAGTAGATGGCACTATCTCACCATGCATTTACCATACAAATACCGAAATATACAGTTTGTTTCCCAAAACAATTTACCATATGCATTTTCAGAAAAATAACCTAAATAAAATATTACAGCATACCCATAACTGGGACAGCTACACTGGGCCCGCAATTCATATTGTACAACCAATGCTAATTTAACTCTGAGAGCGTACAAATGGACCGGGTCCATTTGGATCCATTTGTACACTCTCTGAGTTACAGACCCATAAGGGACAATAAGGGTCCATTTGGTTCCAAACTTAGCTGCAGGTCCCCCATAGCTGGAACTCCCTCAAGTACCCCTGGGGGTTCCCCACTTTGGGAAACACTGGCCTATAGGATATATATTTTTTAAAGTAGGCTACTTTGCTACTATACTGTCCACCATGTACTTGACATATATGACTATTATGAGTAGACAACTTACAGTATGTTTGGTACAGTAGTAGGCCAACTACTATATATGTTGATGATGCCAATACATTTGTAGGCTACTTTAACTCAAGTATAGCCTACAATTTTGAATACAGGACTCTTACTTGTAACAGAGTGAGTAGATGAGATGAGATGAGATATACTTTATTGTCCCACAAGGGGAAATTTGTCTTGGGCAAAAGTGCATTAGTACATCAACGCTTTTTAAAACAGACAGACAATACACAAAAGGACAATACACAGTAGCAGCAAAGTATCACACATTGCAATAAGAGAAGGTATAGAATGCTATAATAGTGCTAGAGTATTTCACAGTTTATAGTATCACAGTAAAGTGCAATAAATAACTGATGAAGGTCAAGAAGTATTTCTGTGGTTCTCAAACTGGGTCCTATACACTCAGGGGTCATATTGTTTATGACAAGATCACATGCATATATACTCAACACATCGCAATGTGACACACTGTGAGCTTGTAGATCTATTTTCAAAAATATATATTGAAAAGCAATGCATGTATATGAACAACACAAATTTAGCACTGGGGTTCATGGGCGGCGGTGGCTCAGGGGTAGAGTGGCTCGATGGCAATCGCAAGGTTGCCAGTTTGAACCCGGCCTCCCCCAGAGTTAGTGTGTTGAAGTGTCCTTGAGCAACACTCTGAACCCCTAATTTCTCCTGATGTGCTGGTTGGTGGCTTGCATGGTTTCAACTGCCATCGGTGTGTGAATGTGTGTGTGTGTGTGTGTGTGTGTGTGTGTGTGTGTGTGTGTGTGTGTGTGTGAATGGGTGAATGTAATGCACAATCTATGTAAAGCGCCTTGGATAAAGGCGCTATATAAATGCACCATTTACCATGGTACAACATGTTTTCAGATGGGGGTCCGCACTGCCAAATACATATTTACTTGGGGGATCCTTGACATAAAAAAAAAGTTTGAGAACCATTGTGCGTTTTACTTTGAAAAAGAAATCCAAGTAGAAGAAGTCTACTTGGAGTTTTTCCCGAGTGCACTGCATGAGGCACTCGACACTGTCATGTGAGACAGAAACGGTCTGTCACTCTGACCTCGGGCAGAGTTACTCCATCATACTATGGACAGCTGCACGGCCACAGAAGAACACGTCCCTGTGTGTCTGTCTGTCCGTGCCTGCCTGGGACAATGACACTGTGCCATGTCAACTTGTGGGTCTGGGATTTAGTTTGATGCCTGTTGACAAGGATCGATACTGTATCGGTATCGGGAAAAGGATTGGCCCTTATTTGTCATATTATCGGATCATATCGGTATCGGTGAATATGCCAGTCTAACCACCGAACCGACACAGAGGTAAGGTAAGGGGTTGACACTATGGCAGGTAAATAAAATGTTGGGACATGTGGAGTTTGCTTTGGAGTTGCCCCAAACGGCAAGTGCATATTTGAGTGAGGAGTCTGCTATAAACACAACACGAGATATATATATAAACTGTATTACAGGCTCGTGGCCCACAAGGTAAGACAGTACATCACATATACGAGAATACAAATACAAATGTAATAAAAAATACATTTACCCAGCCCCACATGTTACTACTCTAGGCGAGGCACTCATGCCAGTGTCCTCTGATGGTAGAAGTGCACCTTACAGAACTACGGCCAGGGTCTGTCATCTGTCCAATGAGTCCATTCAGTGAGCGATCCAGCCTGCTCATGAATTTAAATGTCAAGTTCCTCAACAGAGCCATGAATGTAGTGAGTCCCAACGAACAGAAAAGCCCACTGGCTCTAGTGCTCCTGGGTTTTTTTAACATGATACGAAGACAGTCATTATAGGCTACTTGCAGTTTGCGTAAGCTCTCCTTCTTGTACTTTACCCACAGTATCAAGGTTCAAGGTTGTTTATTAGTGTCCCCGAAGGGCAAAAGGTTTTACAGCAGGTCATAAGGCTTGAAACACATATAAATACATCAGTCAGACCAAAGTTATTGCTGCTGGTCACAAGCGTGCGCTGGGCCCGGCCTACTTGCATCTTCAGAAAAGAAAAGAACAGTCGACAGGCAGGAACAACAGGCGGCAACTTCCTTTTCCCTCCAACCGATTTTTCTCAATAAAAGCTACAGGCTCTGAGAGCTTTTATTGAGGGAAAAGGAAGGAACCTTCCTTTTCCCTCAATAAAGCTACCTTTATTTTATTATTTTAGCGTTTTTACAATGCCCTAACCCCTAAAAATGAGTTATTTAGGTAGTACAGCAGCTCACACACATACACACATGCACTACAGCCATACAGCGAGTCATCATATCATGATAAGAGAGATGATTACAAACTACAGTCAGAAGCCAGAAGTTAAGTTATTTTATTTATTTTTATTTATTTTTTGCCAGGGCCTGAACCCCCTCAAGCTCCGCCCATGCCTATAAGATTATGAGGTAAACCTGACAAGTTACTGTATTTAGTATAATAGCATACTGGCCCAATAGAACAAGCTTTTCATCTCCATCATAACTGCTTATTGTGCGCGTGACTAATTTGACTAACCTCCATCTTGCTTTACTGTAGCAGAAAGCATGCGCGGCATTGGACAAGTCATTCTAGATAACTTCTTATCAGGTGAGTGTGACAGTTGCCCATCATTTGCATTTCAAACCATGTCAATGTATCACAATGATCTCAATACTGCAGATATATACTGCATGAGGTACTATAGTGTTGCTTGTCTTGTTCTCCAGTTGAGGTCTTGTAAATCTACAGTGCCATATTATATGTAGCATTGTTGTTTTTGGCAGCAAAGTTTTAGTCATAGTCTCTTCAATAGTTTTAGTTTAATTTGAGTCACATTTTAGTCACCAGGAATGTTTTAGTGTTGGTCTAGTTACTTTTAGTCGACAGTTTTTATATATGCTGAAAATAGACGATGTACAAGCTCACAAGGTGTCGCACTGCGATGCTTTGTGAGCTTGTAGATCTGCTATTTTCAGCATGCAACCAAGTGTAAAACGACTTATAGATCTCTTGTCCACAGTAGTCCCTTCCTGACATTTTAGTCTAGTTTTTAAACTAGAAACTAGATACTATAGTGAAAATATCAGATCTACAAGCTCCCCTAACGAGCCTCGATGTGACGCGTTGTGAACTTGTTGATCAGCTATTTTCACGACTTTCACGATTCTTATTTATGAAATTATGAAATATATATATATTTGTTTTGGTGGTCAACAATGTGGCTACATTTGCAATATCGACACCAACCTTGTCTGATGAAATGCAACATACTGTTTAACCCATTCTGACCGGGCACCCATTTTGGTGTTGGCATCATGTCGTGCTTTAGCTATTGAAAAATAGCAGATCTACAAGCTCATATCGCGCCACCGAGTGGCGCGATACGAGCTTGTAGGTCTGCTATTTTTTGAAAAATCGAAGAACGACTGACATTTTTAGAATCTGATCTCAGGTCAGAATGGGTTAATCAGACCAGTGTGTGTCCAGTGGAAACCTTGTATGAATCTGATCTCAAGTCAGAATGGGTTAAATATACTGTATCAGTGAGAACACTTTGATTGAAGTTTGGTTTCCAGAAGCTTTGAACGCGGTCTTCCGCCCGCCGACAAATACATATTATTTTGAATCGGTCTCAGGTCTTAATGGGTTAAATTAGATGAACTGGTACCAGAAGAAGAGACCATATCACTCCTTCACTGGCCTCTCTACACTGGCTCCCTGTCAAACACAGAATAGAGTTCAAAATTCTTCTTCTTACCTACAAAGCTCTCAATGGTCAGGCACCACAATATCTCAAAGATCTCATTGATCCTTACAAACCAAATAGAACACCAGTGCGTCTACAGTATGCAAAAATGCTTACTGTTCCAAAAATATCAAAAGTTACAATAGGAGGCAGGGCGTTTAGGTCCCAGGCACCTCAGCTGTGGAACCTTCTCCCGGCTTCGGTCCGTGGGGCTGACACGCTCTGCACATTCAAGACTAGGTTGAAAACCTTTCTCTACGACAAAGCCTATAGCTAGAGTTGTCTCCAAGTCTGGCTGGATACCATGGTCGTACATTGTTGTGTGGGTCTGTCTCCCAGCAGTACTTGTAATATACACTATATAGGCTCCAGTAAGGCCTGCCACTAATCCAACATCCGGGGAATCTCTCCCCGGAGTCTCTTTTCGTCCTCCCCGTCGCAGTTCTGTGGACCTCTAATACTAACCCCCAACTGACTGAATGAGCGTGACCGTGGATCAGGCCTCTTCATGGAGCCCACCAGAAGTGTGACCTGGACCCGGCCTCACAGAGCTCGACCAGATGTGGACCAGACCCCTCCACGGAGCCCACCTGTCTATTTCTGTCTATTTCTCTCTGTCTGTCTATCTCTCTCTCTCTCCCCCCCCCCCCCCCCCCCCCCCCCCCCCCCGACACGGTCGAGGCAGATGGCCGCCCACCCCAGAGTCTGGTTCTGCCTGACGTTCTTTTCTCCTCTCCTAAAAGGGGAGTTTTTCGTTGCCACTGTCGCAAATTCGCAATATTGCTTGCTCTGGGTGGATCTTTGTTGGTTGTAAAGTGTCTTGAGACAACTCGTTGTGATTTGACACTATAATAAAATTGAATTGAATTGAATTGAACATATACAGTACTGTACAGTAGGCCTGACTTACAGTAGGTGAGATGCATTTTCCCCACGTCAGCATTAAATGCCAGCACATTGTATTTAATCCCAGCCTTCCCTGTCTGGAACTGAGAACAATACAATCTACCTCCGTTGACTTCATTTTGTGACACGATCTACTTCATTGTAAATGTAAATGAGGGCCAACGGTTCCTCTCCGTTTCACTGGACAGATAAGCACCATCAAAGATCTGTAGAATGTCCATGAAAAACAGGAGAGGGACGTCACGTGACCACTTGTAAAGTAGACAGTAAACGTGGTCATATAGGCAAAGCTGGACATCTGTGTTTGCGATAAAACTCTCCCCCAGCTCTCTTCACGTGCATGCAAATGTGCGATAGCGCGTAGTACCTTGTCTGATGAAACCCTGTATAAGAGAGAGATCACAAGCAGCTGTGTTTCCAGAGGCTCTTCCAGAACCTTGACTTCAGTCACCGAGGAGGACATCATCCCTGACAGATCATCAACACTTTGGAGGACTCGTCCAGCTAATTGTCCACCATGGAGAAGACCAGAGCTATCACCCTTCTGCTTCTATGTCTGGCTCTGACCACTGTGCTCTGTAAGGTAAGACCAGAGCTATCACCCTTCTGCTTCTATGTGTGGCTCTGACCACTGTGCTCTGTAAGGTAAGACCAGAGCTATCACCCTTCTGCTTCTCTGTCTGGCTCTGATCACTGTGCTCTGTAAGGTAAGACCAGAGCTATCACCCTTCTGCTTCTATGTCTGGCTCTGACCACTGTGCTCTGTAAGGTAAGACCAGAGCTATCACCCTTCTGCTTCTATGTCTGTCTGACCACTGTGCTCTGTAAGGTAAGACCAGAGCTATCACCCTTCTGCTTCTATGTCTGGCTCTGACCACTGTGCTCTGTAAGGTAAGACCAGAGCTATCACCCTTCTGTTTCTATGTCTGGCTCTGACCACTGTGCTCTGCAAGGTAAAGACCAGAGCTATCACCCTTCTGCTTCTATGTCTGGCTCTGATCACTGTGCTCTGTAAGGTAAAGACCAGAGCTATCACCCTTCTGCTTCTATGTCTGGCTCTGACCACTGTGCTCTGTAAGGTAAGACCAGAGCTATCACCCTTCTGCTTCTATGTCTGGCTCTGACCACTGTGCTCTGTAAGGTAAGACCAGAGCTATCACCCTTCTGCTTCTATGTCTGGCTCTGACCACTGTGCTCTGTAAGGTAAGACCAGAGCTATCACCCTTCTGCTTCTCTGTCTGGCTCTGATCACTGTGCTCTGTAAGGTAAGACCAGAGCTATCACCCTTCTGTTTCTATGTCTGGCTCTGACCACTGTGCTCTGCAAGGTAAGACCAGAGCTATCACCCTTCTGCTTCTATGTCTGGCTCTGACCACTGTGCTCTGCAAGGTAAGACCAGAGCTATCACCCTTCTGTTTCTATGTCTGGCTCTGACCACTGTGCTCTGCAAGGTAAAGACCAGAGCTATCACCCTTCTGCTTCTATGTCTGGCTCTGACCACTGTGGTCTGCAAGGTAAGACCAGAGCTATCACCCTTCTGCTTCTATGTCTGGCTCTGACCACTGTGCTCTGCAAGGTAAGACCAGAGCTATCACCCTTCTGCTTCTATGTCTGGCTCTCTGACCACTGTGCTCTGTAAGGTAAAGACCAGAGCTATCACCCTTCTGCTTCTATGTCTGGCTCTGACCACTGTGCTCTGTAAGGTAAAGACCAGAGCTATCACCCTTCTGCTTCTATGTCTGGCTCTGACCACTGTGCTCTGTAAGGTAAGACCAGAGCTATCACCCTTCTGCTTCTATGTCTGGCTCTGACCACTGTGGTCTGCAAGGTAAGACCAGAGCTATCACCCTTCTGCTTCTATGTCTGGCTCTGACCACTGTGCTCTGCAAGGTAAGACCAGAGCTATCACCCTTCTGCTTCTATGTCTGGCTCTCTGACCACTGTGCTCTGTAAGGTAAAGACCAGAGCTATCACCCTTCTGCTTCTATGTCTGGCTCTGACCACTGTGCTCTGTAAGGTAAAGACCAGAGCTATCACCCTTCTGCTTCTATGTCTGGCTCTGACCACTGTGCTCTGTAAGGTAAGACCAGAGCTATCACCCTTCTGCTTCTCTGTCTGGCTCTGACCACTGTGCTCTGCTAGGTAAGACCAGAGCTATCACCCTTCTGCTTCTATGTCTGGCTCTGTCTGACCACTGTGCTCTGTAAGGTAAAGACCAGAGCTATCACCCTTCTGCTTCTATGTCTGGCTCTGACCACTGTGGTCTGTAAGGTAAGAGCAGAGCTATCACCCTTCTGTTTCTATGTCTGGATCTGACCACTGTGCTCTGCAAGGCACGCGTTCAAGCTCAAAGGTTCCTCTTCATGGTTATATCTTAAGTGTAATGCTTATAAGTAAAATCAAAAATACATTAGGCTAGCTAGTACTAATAGAATAAAATATAAAAAAATATAAGACTATGTTTTTTTTTTCCTCAATGGAAATATCCTACAAAACGGTGTCCTATTATAATGGACTAGAGACTATACATTATATATATTATGTATACATTATAATGGGGGACTAGAGACTATACTTTATATATATTATACATTATAATGGGGGACTAGAGACTATACTTTCAATGTTATTTTTCCACTAATGACTAAAAATGGGAGTCCTCATATAATCAGTCGTTTCATATTCAGCACAATATGGGTGTGTACATGTAGGCTACACAGCAACAGTGCACTGTAGGCTATAGTATATAGTACAGTATATGTGCACACAACTGTTAGGAGAGAGAAACAGCACCATCTACTGTTGCCCTCCTGAATTTTAACTTGATATTTCATCATTCACTTTTCTAGACTGTATATGAGCCGGAAGGAGCAGAAGACCACGTCAGGGAATCTGCTGAGAAGAGGGGAGGAGGTGCTTCTAAGCCAGCAACCAATCCACTGGCTGCCTTAAAAAACGATATGAGAAAACATTTTCTAGCAATGGCAGCGGGTCAAAAGGAGAGAAGATGACTGCCCAACAATACAATTCCAACAATCATTCCCTGATGAAGGCTTAACCGCCGAAACGTTGGATATTCCTGTCTTACCTGCTGTCCTAATAAATATTGGTACTCTAGCTATTGGTGTGTGCGGCCACCTTCTTGTTCATTCAAGATCTCCTCTACAGTTTTCTCCCGTGTGCCGGCACTGCCACAAGGACTTTGGCGTGCGTAGAGCCTCTTTGTACACTGCCCAACAATACAAACCACCATTACAATGCCAATGATATATGGCATAATACGTTGTTGCCAAGGTTTGGATGAGATATTTTGTCTCAAAATAGTGGCTTCAAATAAAACGTTTTGGAATTTTACAATACAAATCTTTAAAGGCCGTTTTCTCAAAATGAGTTTTCCTCATACCTGGGACAAAGAATCTCCACTTCAGTTGAACTCACATACACCAAACGTTCCAGTCTTATTCATAACTATATTCCGCAGACATTTACAGAGGGATTTGTTGATATATCATTCACAGCCTGATTTACATCACATTTTATACCTAAAAACATGCCGAAGATTGGGTTTTTTATGCCTTTGACACTATTTTCTGATTTGTGGAGTGATAATTAGAGATATCTAAAATCTCAACATGTGTCAACATTAGAAAACTTGTAATACAAATAATAAGTAATCAACTGGAGAAGTTTCATTGTGATAGCTATTATTTAACTTTTTTCCCCTATTCACCTACCATGTCTCACAAAGTAAACAGAAAATAAACTGTTATCATAAATATTATTTGTGGGCCTGCTCTTTCTTTGTTTCTTTTAGGACAGTGGTATTTCTGAAAAATGTGAATATTAAAGATATTTTGCGGTGCAAGTGAAAGAAAGAAATATATATATATATATATATATATATCAAAAAAGAGAAAAACCTTCCAAGGAAGGGACTGCACACTCCAGGGAACAGAGACGGACAACTTACTGCATCAAACTTATTTATTAGCACCAAGTGCTAATAAATAAGCAGACAGGCAGGCAGGCAGGCAGACAGACAGACAGACAGACAGACAGACAGACAGACAGACAGACAGACAGACAGACAGACAGACAGACAGACAGACAGACAGACAGACAGACAGACAGACAGACAGACAGACAGGCACTACATGCAGCCTTCGGCCTGGTGGAGACAATAAAACATACTCTCTCCCCATGCCTTCGGGCTGGTGGAGACAATAAAACATACTCTCTCCCCGTGCCTTCGGCCTGGTGGAGACAATAAAACATACTCTCTCCCCGTGCATTCGGGCTGGTGGAGACAATAAAACATACTCTCTCCCCGTGCCTTCGGGCTGGTGGAGACAATAAAACATACTCTCTCCCCGTGCCTTCGGCCTGGTGGAGACAATAAAACATACTCTCTCCCCATGCCTTCGGCCTGGTGGAGACAATAAAACATACTCTCTCCCCGTGCCTTCGGCCTGGTGGAGACAATAAAACATACTCTCTCCCCGTGCCTTCGGCCTGGTGGAGATAATAAAACATACTCTCTCCCCATGCCTTCGGCCTGGTGGAGACAATAAAACATACTCTCTCCCCATGCCTTCGGCCTGGTGGAGACAATAAAACATACTCTCTCCCCGTGCCTTCGGCCTGGTGGAGACAATAAAACATACTCTCTCCCCATGCCTTCGGCCTGGTGGAGACAATAAAACATACTCTCTCCCCGTGCCTTCGGCCTGGTGGAGACAATAAAACATACTCTCTCCCCATGCCTTCGGCCTGGTGGAGACAACACATGGATTGAAATGAATGCATTCAAAAACATCAAAACAGTGTAAAACGAGACATAATATAGCAAAGGACAGGAAACTGCCCCTTGCTATAAGCCTATAAGTCTACAACATGACGTAACGATATCATTCGCTCCCGAATCCCGACAGGATCATACGGACTTTTGAAACAGAGACCAGGCTTTCCTCCGAGGTGGTGGAAAGCCTGGAGAGGCCAGGTTAGGAGAGAACTCACCCCCATGCAGTGCCCACAGCGTCCCTGGACAATTGGGGCGGCCAATTCTAATATCCTCATGACCCACCAGTGGGCCCTGGCCCTCAGGTTGATCTAAAGGGCCCCCTGGGGGTTCCCGAACTCTACTTTGGAATGGAAACCATTGGTTAAACCGCTTGACTCACTCAACGCTGTCACCAGTCACACTATGTGTGCCACAATATTGGGGTCAAATGACAGGCATATGGTTTGTCTGACCCTGAGCAGCAGGGCTTATAGAGGAAAGGTGAAGGACACTGGGCCCTATAGTGGCTCAGTCTCGTTGGAGTGGAAGCATCAGTGTGGCCAGATTCGGTGAGAGAAACAAGCAACCAGGTCTACTAAAAACAAGCCAAAGAAGCGACTATATGGAATATGGCTAAGTCTGCAAGCTGCAAGCTCACAATGTGTCACAATGCAATGTGTTGTGAGCTTGTAGATCTGTTATTAAAAAACACAATATCTGGTACAATATCCTGGCACAGAATGTTTACAGATGGGGATACGGGAAGGTAGCCTATTCATTTGGGACACAAATAAGCCTATTTTGTCATTATATGTAACTTCCGATGAATTGCGTACAAGCCATATTATATAGGCTTTCTTGGGTTTAAATTAAAATCCTTTTAGCAGACCTTGTATTGAACTGTAGCCTACTTTTCCTGCATGTGTGTTCGTTTTGCAAACTGCTAATAAAGTAGCCCAATCAATCAATCAATCAATCAATCAATCAATCAATCAATCAATCAATCAATCAATCAATCACTCGCAGCCTGCATGAACTAGCCTACCAATATAATATAAACAACTTTACAGGAAAAACAAGCCCAAAGTCGCTTATAATAAACAGACATGGCAACGCTCATGTCTGTGGAAGTGAAGTTCACGGCAGGGCTTTACGCAGCGCTCGGGTGTCACTCTCGGCTTGATCCCCGTCCCAGCAGCCGGCATGCCACTGGACGACATGTTCTACCGCGGGATTTTTATATGATCCGTTCTTTTATTGAGTGATATTATGTGGTCGAGTGGAAGAATGAGTCTGGAATAGTGCATCTCCTCATAGGGACAACCGGAGCACTCATATACACTCATAGCCTACTACGCGTAAAAGTTGTCCAGTTTGTTGACCGTGATGGCTTTGGAGTGCACGTCGCTCGTGAAAGTGGGGCTCGTTTTGTTTGTTGCAGGTAAGCCACAATACGAATCAATTCTTGATTGTATTCAGTCAGTGGTATTAAAATGACCAAATTAGTGCATTGTGTAATGTTGGCTAGAGAGAGGCAGCGGCTACATGTGAAACGAAATGCCCGCTGCCCTGCCCTTTTACAGTAACACAAATCAAACCTGCGACGCTCGCGGGCTTGTGCGCACGAGAGAAACTTACCTACTACTACACACAGTGTAAATAAGCCATCAATCAACATAGGCTACAAACGTTCATAACTTGGTTTCAGATATATACATTATCATGAACAAACGTCCATAATTAAGCAACAAGTTGACGTTTTGGTCTCTATATATCCCCTCTTCATCACCACCTATATTTCATGGCAGGGACCCCCAGAATTATTATAATTTGAGAGAACCATGCACGGCTCTATTATAACATGCAACCAAGTGGGAGAATTAGAATGATGTTCTAAAGTTTTAGTATGATGAGTGAGTTCTGAATGATTGACGATGAGCTGGTATACCAGCCAAAACAAACAGGGGACAGTTCTATACTGCTCTGCCAACCCAATGTGGAATGCCCTGACTCCCATATCCATTCAAACGAATGGATAGGTAGGTAGGTAGGTAGGTAGGTGTAGGTGTAGGTAGGTAGGTGGGTGGGTGGGTAGATATGTAAGTAGGTACTAGGTGTAGGTAGGTAGGTAGGTAGATGGGTGCTAGGTGTAGGTAGATAGGTAGGTAGGTAGGTAGGTAGGTGGGTGGGTGCGTGGGTAGGTAGGTACTAGGTGTAGGTAGGTAGGTAGGTGGGTGGGGGTGGATGGGTAGGTAGGTAGGTAGGTAGGTAGGTAGGTAGGTAGGTGGGTGGGGGTGGAAGGGTAGGTAGGTAGGTACTAGGTGTAGGTAGGTAGGTAGGTAGGTAGGTAGGTGGGTGGGGGTGGATGGGTAGGTAGGTAGGTAGGTAGGTAGGGAGGTACTAGGTGTAGGTAGGTAGGTAGGTAGGTAGGTGGGTGGGGGTGGATGGGTAGGTAGGTAGGTAGGTAGGTAGGTAGGTAGGTAGGTGGGTGGGGGTGGAAGGGTAGGTAGGTAGGTACTAGGTGTAGGTAGGTAGGTAGGTAGGTAGGTGGGTGGGGGTGGATGGGTAGGTAGGTAGGTAGGTAGGTAGGGAGGTACTAGGTGTAGGTAGGTAGGTAGGTAGGTAGGTAGGTGGGTGGGGGTGGATGGGTAGGTAGGTAGGTAGGTAGGTAGGGAGGTACTAGGTGTAGGTAGGTAGGTAGGTAGGTAGGGGTGGATGGGTAGGTAGGTAGGTAGGTAGGTAGGGAGGTACTAGGTGTAGGTAGGTAGGTAGGTAGGTAGGTAGGTAGGGGTGGATGGGTAGGTAGGTAGGTAGGGAGGTACTAGGTGTAGGTAGGTAGGTAGATAGGTAGGTAGGTAGGTGGGTGGGGGTGGATGGGTAGGTAGGTAGGTAGGTAGGTAGGGAGGTACTAGGTGTAGGTAGGTAGGTAGGTAGGTAGGGGTGGATGGGTAGGTAGGTAGGTAGGGAGGTACTAGGTGTAGGTAGGTAGGTAGGTAGGTGGGTGGGGGTGGATGGGTAGGTAGGTAGGTAGGTAGGTAGGTAGGGAGGTACTAGGTGTAGGTAGGTGGGTGGGTGGGTAGGTAAATAGGCCTACTTTATTCAGGCCAGAGGGGAAATTAAGATGTTACAGCAGCTCTGATAGACATCAATAAAAACACATTATGATACAGAAACAAGTGCTGTTTACATTCCTGACTAATAAAGTAGGCTATTCAATCAATCAATCAAAATGAACAAATAAATGAATGCCTTCAATAAAACCTATGTTTATCCCTCGGATATATAGATGAGATCATTGCCAAAGCGTGGTATAGCGTCTCCGTTATCTATATTTTAAAATCCACCATCACTAAATAAATCCATCCCGTCTGAATGAGCTTCCCCAGATATTGCATGATGAGCCATGAGCCACAGCTGTGGATACACATGTATATCCATAAGTGGATCTTGTCATATTCATCATAGAATGGCTTTCATAATCCATAAAGAGATACGGTCGGAACGACATAATTGCATGTCTCTGCATGACTTTCATCTCTGATCCTGAACGCAAGGCACGTACAGTTACAGTATGGCACATGCATGATGAGTTATGGTACATTCATGAGCATGGTTTCATGTGATGTTTAGCATTTGTGATTCTCTTGCTCACACACACACAGTCACACACACACACACACACACACACACACACACACACACACACACACACACAAAGTGGGGGCTGGTCCTGCATGATTGTAGGTCTGCTATTTTTGAAAAATCGAAGAACGACTGACATAGAAACACAGCTTTTTCAGAAAACTGTCAGGATGTAGAAGACATTTTTGGAATCTGATCTCAGGTCAAAATGGCTTAACTATGGTGTTGAATGCCAAGCTGAAACAGCATACTGTACTTACAGTGGATGTAGGCAGGGAAGGCAGATGTAGCATCACAGTAGGCAGGTGTAGGACATCAGCCCAGGCACAAGAAGAGTACCAACCTCCATGCTATCATTCAGCACACAACTATCAATTCCATAAGGCATTTATTTTCTATCTTCTTTCACACATTAATTAGTCTTTATTACTCTTTAACACATTTTGGGCGGGAACCCATTTTGGTGTTTTAAGCATTATGTTATACTTTAGCTATTGAAAAATAGCAGATCTACAAGCTCGAGCTTGAAGATCTGCTACTTTTGAAGAATCGTGAAAATGTAGAGCAAATCTTTGAATATATATTCTTTGAGTGTGAACGTTTTTATTAAACTAAAACCTTTGCTTCTGGGGGGGGGGGTCCCTGGAACAACATATTTTCAGATGGGGGTCGGCGGCCAATTACATATATATTTGGGGGTCCTTGACATGAAAATGTTTGAGAACGACTGACATAGAAACATGGGTTTTTCAGAAATGATTTAGATGACATTTGTAGAATAACAAATAACAACTTCAGGTCATGAGTCATTACCTGACTCACTCCTTGATTCTTCCGCCTCCTTTATGAAATACTCCTTTATGAAATGTTCGATGCAGACGCAAAACGTTGGACAAAAATGTTTAGTCTTGAGATGCTGGGAGAGTGAAAACATACAGTAACAGGGAGTACGTTAGTCACCCTGCAGCATTCCCCAGACAGCGTTTATAGGTATAGGCTACGCTCCTTTATTCCCCTATAGACACCAAAACTCTGCAAATCGCTTGTAGATCTGCTATTTCTGCCAAATGTTTGCCCCCAGAATAGGGACACTATAGGTTCAAGGACGATACTGTGGTGGTCACTAGAGGACTGCAGACCTCTGTGTGTGTGTAGGTGTGTGTCCACCTACACACCGTCAAACACAAAAAGGATGATTTATTGCTTCCTTTTTCTATTCGCTATTGAGGTTTTTCAATAGAGGAGCCGGATGCTTTTAAATTAATGTTGTTAAATGAATGTGTTTCTCTTTCATCTCCTCTCTCTCTCTCTCTCTCTCTGTAGCCCAGGCTCTTCCGTTGGGGTCTGGCTGCCACGTTGGTCTTTATGAGATGATGATCAACGAGCACTGCCTTCCAACGTTCACCACAGACATGGGCACTCTGGACCCAGGCCTGTGGTGCAGCTGGCCGGACACCCTGAAGTGAGTTCTTAGCAAACGTTAATGTCCCATTCTGACCCGAGATCAGATTAAAAAAATGTCTTCTATAAATCCTGACAGTTTTCAGACCTACAAGCTAGTAGCGCGTATGAGCTTGTAGATCTGCTATTTTTCAATAGCTAAAGCATAACATACGGTAATGCTAACACCAAAAGGGGTTCCCGCCCAGAATGGAATATATTAAAAACCACGTATTCTTGTTGACATTCAGAAATATCAAAACAAAAACAAATCTAGTGCTACTCATTACAACTGGTAATACAGTGGAGAGACAAGAAAGAGGATAGGCCTACACAACACAACAAGTCATGAGCCAAACCTGAACCAAACACAGTGACATTATGTGGTACACATTCAATTGGGTTAACCACCATCAGCCTGGCATCATTGGACTATTTTTGAACAAGAGGCGCCTCAGTTGCAGAATAGAACAGGACACGAAACACAAAAGAGGTAAAGGTTAGTCTTTGCTTAGAAAGAATACAGGTTAAAACTAGGGGGGGTCAAGAGCACAGCACAGGTAGCAGGTATACAGGCTGGAATGAAACAGACAGTGGTGGAATAAGTATACTCAGAGTTTTTACTTAGGTAAAAGTATCAACAGAAAGAACACAGTTTGCCGGCCACTGCTACAGAGCTGACAATGAGGTTATATATCTTCCCTTCTTCTCTGGAGTCCTGCCTCAGGGCGGACCAGAGGTAGAAAGCTGTCGTTCCCTGATGTCATCGCTAGTAGGGACACATTCATCAGTAAGCATGAGGAACTGGGGATGGCAATGAAGGACCGGGAAGTCTGGCGTGATATTGTGAAATCCACGATCTCAACCGTGGTCGAAAAATGATGACGATGAAAAGTATCAATACTGCAATATAGAAATAGTAATAGTAAAAGTCCAGAATTCAAAATGTACTTGAATAAAAGTACAAAGGTATGGGCAGTAAAAATGTACTTAAAGTACCAAAAGTAAAAGTACTAATTATGCAGAATGTCGCATACCGGTATATAAGGTATACAGGTCCATTTGGTTCCATTCGGTTCCATATAATTATGGTACAGTCGTTGTCCATATTCTGTTTGCACTGCAATAAAAGACATGAGAGAGTAGATGCTTTTTCATGGGAGTCAAGGAGTGTGTGTGTGTGTGTGTGTGTGTGTGTGTGTGTGTGTGTGTGTGTGCAAGATCGCGCATGTACGCTTTGAAAGTGTGCTTCTGGCCGTTACCATGCATGCGTGTAACCTGACGCTGCCAGATCCAAGAAGCTTGCTACACAAATTTGTTTCACAGCTTATTGGGATCTGGGATCGCGGAAGCAAATTCGATGACGGGGTTGTTCCTTTTTTTCAAGATACTTGGTAGATGATTGGATGGGACCGTCTGTCTATCACCGTGTGGGCGTGCACACACAACCAATCATATTGACGTGTCTATATAGCTTCACATCCTGTTTCACACATATCCCGCCCTTAGCTCACGCTGATTGGTTCGGTACGGAACGGATTGGTGTCAGCTCAACTCCCTGAGAGATCCCAGATGAAGGCTGTGTTGGGGAACATGGTTACCCAATACCGCCCCCATCTGGCAGCGTCAGGTTAGCATGCGTGCGTCGACACCTATGCATGGCATGCATGGACACGACATTTCCACGCCAATGCTGTTGTTTTGTTCCTTTGAACTTTATTTGTGGCAACCGGAAACACTGATGGGATGGTTGGGAGTGTTACAATACTCACATTCTGCTTCTGCGCTTCGCACATGAAAACCATCCTGATCGTTGGAATACTTCTATTAGCATTGGTGGAAGTGCTGTAGTACTGACCTGAGATCAGATTCTAAAAACGTCTTCTACATCCTGACAGTTTTCTGAAAAAGCTATGTTTCTACGTGTCAGTCGTTCTTCGATTTTTCAAAAATAGCAGACCTACAAGCTCGTAGCGCGCCACTCGGTGGCGCGCTATGAGCTTTTAGATCTGCTATTTTTCAATAGCTAAAGCATGACATAATGCTAACACCAAAAGGGGTTCCCGCAAAGTACAATTTTGAGGTATTTGTACATTACTTGAGTATATCATATTCTCACAGCATTTCAGAGGCAAATATTGTACTTTTAACTCCACTACAATTACTTGACAACTTTAGTTAGTATAGTTACTTTGTAGATTTTGATTATTATTATTACAAAATACACATTAACCACTTCAGCCCTTCGGGCCATTTGAAAATAGCCGATCTACTTGTAGAGTAGCCTATATATATATATATATATATATATATATATATATAGGGCCTAAGCGGTTAAGAAACTACCTCACCGTCCTGTATTTTGTTCGTAGAAACCAAACCCTGTTTATGTCTAGTCAAAAACCAAAACAAACACAACGCAACAAAAACGTTATCTTGTCACGGCATCTCGCTCAAACCCACGGTGTGACTGACAGCTGTACAGTATAGGCTTCACGTCGCCCATCCCAAGTATCTGCAGCCTCGTTGGTATGCGTCTCCATTTCTCCAGCCCCCCCCCCCCCCCCTCTTCCTTCCACATAACGGTTATATTTAGCTGTGTTGAGCCCGCCGGTAATTCCATCTGCTTCTTTGACTTTTTTTATTTTTTTATCCCCCTCGACCAACACATGTCCCTGCCTGTGGAAGCTGTCAGAAAGGACACTTAAAGGGCCAACTGTTGGCGATGTCCATGGGAGGAGTATATACTGTAAAGTGGGGTCCCCGGACCCCCAGGGGTCCTTGAGGGAGTTCCAGGGGGTCCCCAGCTAAATGATAGTTTGGAAACAAATGGACCCTTATGGGTCTGTAACTCTTGAGTGTACAAATGGAACCAAATGGACCCGTTTGCACACTCTCAGAGTTACTGTAAATTAACATTGATTTTACGATATAAATTGGGGGTCCCAGAGATAGAAATACCATTAAATGGGGGTCCGTACGTAGACTGATACATGTCAAACTGGGGGTCCTTGAAAGTAAACAAGTTGAGAATCTCTACTAGAGCTGTACAAATCTTCTCTTATGGGGGTCCCTGGCATGTGTTTTCAAATGGGGGTCCGTGGGCTAATTAGTGTCAATTTGGGGGTCCTTGACATGAAAAGGTTTGGGAACCACTGCTGTAGGCTACAACCCTAGACAATTAACTGAAATCATATCAAAACTACAACCCTAGACAATTAACTGAAATCATATCAAAACTACAACCCTAGACAATTAACTGAAATCATATCAAAACTACAACCCTAGACAATTAACTGAAATCATATCAAAACTACAACCCTAGACAATTAAAACGTTCAAAATAAAACAAATAAAACGTTTTGGAATTTTACAATACAAATCTTTAAAGGCCGTTTTCTCAAAATGAGTTTTCCTCATACCTGGGACAAAGAATCTCCACTTCAGTTGAACTCACATACACCAAACGTTCCAGTCTCATTCATAACTATATTCCGCAGACATTTACACATGGATTTGTTGATATATCATTCACAGCCTGATTTACATCACATTTTATACCTAAAAACATGCCGAAAATTGGTTTTCTATGCCTGTTGACACTATTTTCTGATTTGTGATAATTAGAGATATCAAAAATCCCATGTGTAATTTTCTTTGTCTCTAATGTGTCAACAAAATGAAATGATAATTTTGAACCTGGCTTTATCCGATCTTCAGATTTATCATCCCGAAATGTATGCAAATTAGCGCATATAATGCCTAATTTGCATATTTAAACATATAATTTCAGAAAACTTGTAATACAAAAAATCTAATTTTTTATATAAGTAATCAACTGGAGAAGTTTCATTGTGATAGCTATTATTTAACTTTTTTTCCCTATTCACCTGGGGTGTCTCGCCTTAAGGGATTGCTCTCAGTCTGAACTCAGAATGGGTTAAACTGTAGTAGTACTGTACATATGGAATTGCCAGCATGCGTGGAGCAGGTCCATTATTACAAAGGTTACAATTTACAAGAGCAACACATGGTAATACATCAAATACATAGTCATCGAGAATCATAAGTAAGCTAAGAACCTAACACGTCTAAAATTAGAATATCTGTACAATGAAACTATAGGAGTATACTATAGAGAGACAGACCACTGTCGTGGGAGAGAGAGAGCACCTAATTTGGGCAGATAGTGTTGCTTTTTGTGAGTGAGTTACAGATTAGGGGCTGTATTTTGCGTGTCTTAAGTACCAGGTCTTATTCCCTATAACTTGAGTAAACTAAAGACCTGGAGGCGTGATCAATGCTCTTTGGCCACTCAGAATAGCCAAATGGCATTGATCACGCCTCCAGGTCTTTAGTTTACTCAAGTTAGGGAATAAGACCTGGTACTTAAAACCCATTCTGACCGGGCACCCATTTTGGTGTTAGCATCATGTTATGCTTTAGCTATTGAAAAATAGCAGATCTACAAGCTCATAGCGCGCCACCGAGTGGCGCGCTACGAGCTTGTAGGTCTGCTATTTTTGAAAAATCGAAGAACGACTGACATTTTTTTAATCTGATCTCAGGTCAGAATGGGTTAATAATGAAACTGTCAGGATGTAATAGACATTTTTTTAATCTGATCTCAGGTCAGAATGGGTTAAGACACGCAAAATACAGCCCTAGATCTCTAGTGGTTTTAAAATAGCATACGTAGGTCATCTCCAAAGGAGAAAGTGATCTGACCCTCTTGTCTTGTGTGTATTCCTTTGAGTCAGACTGTTAACCACTTAAACATTCTATTCTTAGTGAAACATCGTTGTAACTGTACTTGGACCACAATTTCTCTCCCTACACCAAATGTTTGAGCCAAACAAAGCTGATCTACAAGCTCACACAATGGCACCGCAGCGACTGTGAGAGGCAACTTAACCTTATAATCTCTTCTTCCGTTTTCTTCTCGAGTGAGAAAAGCATGGACAGAGTGGCGCTGGCTATCAGCAACAACGTTTGCTGCCAAAAACAACAGAGTGACAAAACAGATTCAGGCTGGAACCCAGGCTAACTATACAGTATGAAAATGATAATAATGACGGTAATTATCCTGCTTTTTGTCCATTGCCCCCCCCCCCCCTGTAGGCCCTACGAGGAACTGACCAACTGCACGTACGTGGTGGCCCTGGGGATGGACTGCTTCTGGCCCAATCGCGTCATCGACCGCTTCTTCATGGACGTCCACCGGCTCTACTTCCACGACTGCGCGCGGACCGGCCGGCTGCTCCAGGACCCCGCCGTCGCCATCCTCGGGCCCTTCATCGCCGTGCCGGTGCTGGTCACGCTGCTCGTCACCGCCCTGGTGGTGTGGAGGAGCAAACGCACCGAGGGAGTGCTATGATAGCGCTGGTTCTCAACCTGTTGTATCAACAACCCATTCTGACCCGAGATCAGATTCTAAAAAAAATGTCTTCTACATCCTGACAGTTTTCTGAAAAAGCTATGTTTCTATGTCAGTCGTTCTTCGATTTTTCAAAACATAGCAGACCTACAAGCTCGTAGCGCGCCACTCGGTGGCGCGCTATGAGCTTGTAGATCTGTTATTTTTCAATAGCTAAAAGCATATCATAATGCCAACACCAAAAGAGGTTCCCGCCCCAAAATGGGTTAATGTTTGTTTTGTGCAGGTGGAACCAATTTGGACCTGTAAAGTACGGTAGGTAAGAGTCTATTACCTCTTACTATTACTCTCAGAGTTACACAGACTTGTAAGGGTCCATTTGGTTCCTAAATATGACTTATTCAAGCCTCCTTCCGACGTCCTATACAAAAAATAATAATAATACAAATTGACGTAATTCCGACTGGTCTCAGCCCAGATGTCCAGACTCTCCGAACTATAGTTCGGAAAGCCTGTCCGGACCGGAGGATTTTCCAACGTTGGAAGGGGTATGCCTTTAGCTAGGCCCTCAAGGACCGTTGGGGGTACCCGGGCGGACCCCACTTTGACAACCTATAGTGTAATGGTTCATTTAGTTCCATTTGTACACTCATTTTAGATCCATTTGGTTCCTATAACTATCAATAATATAGCTGGGGGCCTCCTGTAAAACCCCCTCACCAGGACCCCCCTTTGAGAAGCATTGTTCTATGGGACAGACAGACAAGGCTTGGACATAATATGAACTCCTGAGAGCATGTTTTTTAACCCATTCTGACCTGAGATCAGATTCATACGAGGTTTCCACTGGACACACACTGGGTCTGATTAACCCATTCTGACCTGAGATCAGATTCTAAAAAATGTCAGTCGTTCGGTCGTTCGATTTTTCAAAAATAGCAGACCTACAAGCTCGTATCGCGCCACTCGGTGGCGCGATATGAGCTTGTAGATCTGCTATTTTTCAATAGCTAAAGCATAACATGATGCTGACACGAAAATGGGTGCCCGTTCAGAATGGGTTAAATGCCAGAGCAGATGAGTGGATTATTTTAGTATACTGTTTATATAATAATATACGTTTTTACTTTTTTGTATTAAATTGTGCCAAAAACAAATGATAGTACTGTACACACATAGTGGTTCCCAACCTGACATACATCTGACAAAAGCAGAAGTTTCTTAGATAATATTTTAATTCAACAATGTAATTACTGTATTTCACGAGTCACAAACACAATTGTAGACTACTTTTGGGAGTTAGCTGTGATAAAGTTGGACTAATATCACATTATTGGCGATGAGAACACGCAGCGAGGCCTCGCGCCTTTTGATCATTGACGTCCCCCAAGGGGGGGGGGGGGGGGGGGGTACAGTACGTACAGTAGAGTGAATGAGTGAGACTGTGTATAGGCTACACGATGTTGTGTAACAGCATGACATAAATATTTACACAGAAAACCTACTCATTGTTCTTGAATTTATTTTCCATCATTCACCACCTCTTTATAGAACGCCACATTTCTACATTTAAACCTCAAAGAGAGAGAGAGAGAGAGTTTAACACAAAGAAGCAATTTCCAGCTTCTCGTGTGCTACAGTGCCCTCCGGTGTTCGGTCTACATATGGATTTGTCAAAGACTTCATTCAAACATGCAGAGAAACGTCAAGCTAAAGGTTTAATGTTCACAGTGAAGGAAGAGGAGCACAGTCGAGAGAGAGACATACGAAACACATGTAGTTATCATGCCCTGGTAGTTAGGACTTATCTGCCCTGGTAGTTAGGACTTATCTGCCCTGGTAGTTAGGACTTATCTGCCCTGGTAGTTAGGACTTATCTGCCCTGGTAGTTAGGACTTATTTGCCTCGGGTAGTTAGAAGTTATCTGCTACTGGTAGTTAGGAGGGACTTAACTGCCCTGGTAGTTAGGATTTATCTGCCCTGGTAGTTAGGACTTATCTGCCCTGGTAGTTAGGACTTATCTGCCCTGGTAGTTAGGACTTATCTGCCCTGGTAGTTAGGACTTATATGCCCTGGTAGTTAGGACTTATCTGCCCTGGTAGTTAGGACTTATCTGCCCTGGTAGTTAGGACTTATCTGCCCTGGTAGTTAGGATTTATATGCCCTGGTAGTTAGAAGTTATCTGCCTCTGGTTAGGAAAACAGTGTTGGAAAGAAACTTAGTACATTTACTTAAGTACTATACTTATACTATACAATTTTGAAGTACATATATGTACTTCACTTGAGTATATACAATTTTCAGTACTTTTACATCTACTCCACTACATTTCAGAGGCAAATGTTGTACTTTTACTTTACTTTAACCACTTCAGACTTATGTACATTTCGGCCATTTGAAAATAGCCGATCTACAAGTATAGTAAGCTATTTTCAAAAGATTTTTATACAAGTCTACATACTCACAACGCGGCACAAAGCGACGTGTTGTGAGCTTGCAGAGCTGCTATTTTCACTAGCTTGGGTCCCGGGCGTCCACCCTGAAACTGGGATGTCGGTCGGGGTTCCATCCCCGGCCGGGTCATACCAAAGACTGTAAAAATGGGACCCAATGCCTCCCTGCTTGGCACTCAGCATCAAAGGGTTGGATTGGGGGGGTCAAAACAACTAATCAAATGATTCCCGAGCGCGGCACGGCTGCAGCTCACCTCTCCTTGGCTGCAGCTCACCGCTCCTTGGCTGCAGCTCACCGCTCCTTGGCTGCAGCTCACCGCTCCTTGGCTGCAGCTCACCGCTCCTTGGCTGCAGCTCACCGCTCCTTGGCTGCAGCTCACCGCTCCTTGGCTGCAGCTCACCGCTCCTTGGCTGCAGCTCACCGCTCCTTGGCTGCAGCTCACCGCTCCTAGAGATGGGTCAAATGCGGTAGAACAAATTTCACTGCTGTAACGTGTGTGACAAATCGTACAACTTTTATCTTTTAATCTCCGTTTTGGGTCACAGGCTAAAAGTTTGGGAACCACTGAGCTAGCTATAGTCCGTACTCTCACATCACATTGTTGTATATACAGAATAGCAGAGTACCCAGGACGGTCTTTTTTCATTACTGTTTATAATAATATTGTATATAGCAGAGTACCAAGGACGGTCATTTTTCATTACTTTCTATAATAGTATTGCTGGCAGATTTATGTCTCAAAGTCCTCAAACACACACAAATAAAATAAAATAAATGGAACAACAACAGGTTTACAGTAAGTCCTGGCATTTTAGTCGGTGTGTAGTACGTATTATTGCTGACATGAAACGATAATACATTATAATGGATTTACATCAAAAGCACACATTTGCCCAGTTTGCAAAATATGACTTCAAGTCGTGGTAGTCAGCAGAAACACTCACTCACCACCACTCCTTGTCAGGGTAGGGCCAGGCATCAAACATGTCTGTATAGAGCGGCCTGGCATGGAGTCCTATTGTCGCACTGCGATAGACAGCAAGGGCAGCATAGGACTAGATGAAATACAAGAATATAGATAAACATACAGTGTTCAGTATCACTATTGTCTAATCAATATAATAGTGCTACGGAATAAGAAAATCCTACATCCTATACACATTTTCAGAATTCAAATTAAAAAAGGAATCTAAAAATAAACACACTGAGTCTAAGGGCTGCATTTTGCGTGTCTTAAGTACCAGGTCTTATTCCCTAACTTGAGTAAACTAAAGACCTGGAGGCGTGGTCAATGCCATTTGGCTATTCTGAGTGGCCAAAGAGCATTGATCACGCCTCCAGGTCTTTAGTTTACTCAAGTTAGGAAATAAGACCTGGTACTTAACCCATTCTGACCGGGCACCCATTTTGGTGTCAGCATCATGTTATGCTTTAGCTATTTAAAAATAGCCGAGTGGCGCGCTACGAGCTTGTAGGTCTGCTATTTTTGAAAAATCGAAGAGCGACTGACATTTTTAGAATCTGATCTCAGGTCAGAATGGGTTCATCAGACCAGTGTGTGTCCGGCGGAAACCTCGTATGAATCTGATCTCAGTCAGAATGGGTTAAGACACGCAAAATACAGCCCACTGAGTCTAAGGCTCTAAGCTAATAAAACACAATAAAAGAAACATAAATCACAAAAGAAAAATACAAGACACAAAAGAGTCGACACAGTCAGTCAGTGCGTTTAGGCAGAGACGACAACACGCAAGCAAATTATGAAAGCGAGACACGAGGCGAGACATAGTGTAAATGTATAGGGCACCATTCTGATCTGGGAGGGTACAGTATATAAAGCTCATTCCATCATTTGGGGGCTTCTACTGAAATGGTGCTATAGTCTGCCTCTCGGTTTGTAAACCCGTCTTTTCTTTGGGACGGCAAACTGCAGCTGCTCAGCGGACCACAGTGACCTTAATAAATATAGCACTATAAAAACTAGGACTGTGAAAGGTCAGAGAGGCACTGAGGCAACAGACCATTCGCTGATTTAAAGACCAACGAATGAAAGCTTAAAATCAATTCTGAAGACAACAGCTGGGAGCATACAGTGCTGAGTCCAACATCGGTGTGGTATGATGACCACGCTTGTGGGTTCTATTTCTAATCACCATAATATGTGATGACAACGACATATTATAGCATGCAGCCACTAAACCCCAGCATCTGTATTCTGGGGAAAAGCCAAACATCCACTAATACAGAGCCCTGAGTGACTCCGGTCAACCTTAAATGGAGTTGGAACAACAAAGGTTCGGGAGGTTTGGCCAAGCAGAAGACAACCCACCTGCCTGCCATCTCCTCCCTTGCCAACCAATACTCCACCCTTGCCAACCATACTACCACTCACCCACTTCCAACTAGCTGGCCACTCCTACGTCGCCCATTACCGTGGGTACTTAAACTCAACTGACAAAAAATGCCCTGTGCCAGTTTCTTGTAAACACGCACACCCTAACGTTACCAGAGACAATCTTAGCATTTTTCCTCTGCCACCAAGCCAGCCTAACAAGCAACTACTATCATGTCTGACCGAGGACTCGCGGTGCCCGATCTTAACATGTTGCTCTTCGCACACGCCGAGGAGAACGAAGACATGTTCGGTACTCACCAGGACGATCCGAATGCCGTGCCCGACACGCCACCGAGCCAGCACGGCTCCAGGTCAGCAGCCGTGGCACCTCCTCGTCCCGCCGCGTCCGATCTCAACCGGACACCCCGGGAGTTTCGCGGGGATTCATCTCCCTCCCCAGCTCTCCAGCAACATCGCCGCGGCGCCTCCTCGCGCGGTACGAATGACTCGGCGCCGACGTTAATGTCGGATTGGACCGTCGTCGGACTCCAGCGTGCACTCACCGCCAAAGGGATACCATTCACCAGAACCGCCAGAAAACAAAGCCTCTTCAACCTCCTCACCACCACCCGCACCGGCCAACGCAGCAACAGCAACAGCACCACAACATCACCACCAGCCGTCGCAGGTCCGTCGCGCCGACACGACGTCACGCGCCCAGGACAAGACCAACAGGCGCCTGCTCGGCCGAGAGGCGGCGTTGTTGCGCGGCAGGCAGCTCCGCCACGTCGCGGGACAAGGAAGGCCGCCACACAACATCCCGCAGCCACCGTAACCTTCCAGAGGCAGCCGTTTTCACCAGACATTCACCCTCTCCACCCCCCCCCCCCCCCTGAAGGAGCTCCAGCCACCTCAGCTCTCTCCACCCCCCACACGGCCAGCGTTTTCCATCTACCTCACACCTCCCCATCACTATATCCTCCTGGTTCTTTCCCCCATGCCCAACCCGTTCCCCCCCCCCATTTCCAGCAGGCAGCAGCACCCCACCTCCACCCCCCCTTTCAGTACAATTATCAAGCCCCATCCCCCCTAGGTTTCCCCCCAGCCATCCCAGGTTTTCCCCCAGCAGCACCTAGCGCCCCACACACCAATGTGTCTTCTCTCCCCCCCCACCCAGCGTTCCCCACCGCCCCCCCCCCCTCCTTCTCCCTCTTCACAGCAACGCCAGCACCCATCCCGCCATCCGCCATCGCTCTCAACGCCCCCATGGTCCCCTCACACCTCCGTTCACAGATCTTACAAGGTACGGACATCGACCTCTCATCCCTCATACGCCCCTCCGCCAGCACAGCCCAACACCGGTCAGTAGATCTCGGAGGAATCGCCATCACCCTCCGAGATCTCTCCCCATCCACTTCCGCCGTCCTCACACCCACAGAGTTCGTACTAGCATTCTCAATATACAGAGACATTCTATGCACCTCATTCCCCTCCCGCCGCCAAGAACTGGACGATCATCTGTACATCTGCATGGACCTTTGCACACGGTTCGGAGGCAGCTTGTTTTATGAGTATCACCGTCAATTCTCCGCCAGGGCCGCCTCCAGACTACAACACTTCAATACCACCACCTACTGGGGCTCCCTCGAGCTGGAGCTCTACTGCAGGATTTTTGCCGGTAAAACCTCTGAATCATGCAGTCTCTGCAACTGCCCCACTCATCCCACCACCCACTGCACCTTCAGAGCTCCAGAGCCCCGCCCCCACGCCGCACACCAAACCAGCTACGTCCCCCCCCCCCTACTGAGCGTCACCACCTCCAGCAAGGTCTTCCCCACCTCCTCCAAGGCCAAAGACAGGCGCGGCCGCCCGCTCGTCTTTGTCGGCACCAAAGTACTTTGCAACAACTTTAATGAAAGAGGCTGCGACCTGTCCACATGCCGCAACCTCCACATTTGCACCTTCTGCGGCGGCCCCCACTCCCGTCCCAACTGCACCGATAAACAGGCCAAACGCCCATCCAGCAGTTGACTGTCCAAGCACCTCAGCACCCCCATCATCATCCCGGAACTAGCCAAAGAACTCACCAACCACCCCAACCCCACCTTCATCCGTTTCTTCCTAGACGGCCTCAACTATGGTTTCTCCCCCGGACTCATCACCCTACCCTCCTCCAACCACACCTGCGACAACCTCCTGTCCGCCACCACCGACCCGGGGACCGTTCTTTCCCTCCTCCAAAAGGAGGTCAAGAACGGCTTCATGATCGGCCCCTTCCCCTCCCCCCCCTTCCCCACATTCCGTATCAGCCCCATCGGGGTAGCCACCCGCAAATACTCTGGCAAGAAACGCCTCATCATCGACCTCTCATCACCCCACGGCACCCACATCCCCAGCATCAACAGCCTCATCCCCAGCGACGAATTTTCCCTACAATACGCCACAGTAGAACACGCCATCAATCTCATCCGTCTCGCCGGCCGCAACGCCTGGCTGTCCAAAGCCGACATCACCGCCGCCTTCAAGGTCCTGCCACTCCACCCAGACTCCTGGCCTCTGTTCGGCGTCCGCTGGGACAACAAATACTATTTCGCCGTCCGCCTGACTTTCGGTTGCAAGAGCAGCCCAAAACTATTCGACAACCTCTCCGAACTCCTCTGCTGGATACTCATCAACAACTACAAACTCCCATACCTGGTCCACCTCCTCGATGACTTCCTCACAGTCGACCCCCCCTCAGCACCACCAGCAAGAAGCCTCACCACCCTCAAGTCCGTCTTCCATCGCCTCGGAATCCCCCTCGCAGCAGAAAAAACCGAAGGCCCACTCACCTCCATAGAATTCCTCGGCATCACCCTCAACTCCGTCACTTTCCAAGCCTCACTCCCCCCAGACAAGCTCAACCGCATCCTACTCCTCATCGCCGAACACCTCGCCGCCCCGCAGTGCACCAAGCAGCAGCTCCTCTCACTCCTCGGCCACTTCAACTACGCCATCCGCATCATCCCCCAAGGCCGTTCCTTCATCTCCCACCTCCTCCTACTGGCATCCACAGTCCCCTCGCTCCACCACCAAGTCATCTTCTCTCCTGAGTGCCTCTCCGAGCTGAGGATGTGGCACCAGCTCCTGACCCACTGGAATGGCATCTCATTCTTCTATCAGGACTTCGTGACTTCACCAGAAGACCTACAGCTTTTCACCGACGCAGCACCTTCCATCGGATACGGAGGGTACTTCGGTGGTCGGTGGTTCGCCGCAGAGTGGCCCCAGGCGTTGCTGGCCCAGTCAGCCAGCAACGTCCACTCATCCGCGCTCTACGAGCTGTACCCAGTTGTCGTGGCGGCTTCCCTCTGGGGGTCAGAGTGGGCCAGCAGATCAATTCTGATCCACTCCGACAACCTCTCCACTGTGCACATCATTAACAAAGGCAGATCATCTTCACTCCCCATCATGGCCCTCCTCCGCAGACTCACCTGGATTACAGTCACAAACAATTTCATCCTCCACGCAGCACACATCCCCGGCCATAAAAATGCAATCGCTGACTCCCTTTCCCGTTTTGCATTTCAGAAATTCAGGAGCTTGGCGCCAGAAGCCGACCCAACACCAACCCCAGTTCCACCCTTTTCGGAGATGACCTTCCCCTGAACCACCCACTCCACCACCTCCTCACCCAGTCCCGGCACATGGTCCTGCAAGGCATCGCCCCATCCACCCTCTCCTCCTATTGGACAGCCTGGAAGAACTTCCGATCCTTCCACACCCTCTTCCGTGTCCACTTCCCATCCTCGGACCTCATCACCCTCTCCTCCTACATCAGCCACCTCCATTCATCAGCCACGAGGTCAGCAACCATCCGAGTCTACCTGTGCGGCATCAACTTCTTCACCAAACTCATCACCGGCTCCCCTCATCCATCCATCCAACACCCCCAGATCACCCTGCTACTCAAAAGTTTCCAGAGGATCGAGCCAAAACTCCCCCCCCAACGCCAACCCCTCACAGCCGAAATCCTAACAAGCTGCATCCACGTCCTCCGCACCGGCTACTCAGACCCCCACACCGACGCCACGCTCGAGGCCATGTTTCTTCTAGCCTTTTTTGGGTTCCTGAGAAGCTCCGAGTTCACCTCCTCCAACTCCAGGTTCGACCCGGCTCTCCACCCCAGGCTGGTCGATCTAACCACCCACAGCGCTTCCTCCCTCATCTTCACCATCAAGCACAGCAAAACGGACCAGTTCGGTAAAACCACTCCCATCTTCCTCTACAAACTCAACACCTTCCTCAGCCCATACGAGCCCCTCTTAAACCACACTCTTCACCGACGCGCCCAGCACGCAACACCATCAGATCCCCTCTTCGTCACAAGCAGAGGTTCAGTCGCTACCCGAACCTGGTTCCACTCCCACCTCCGCCTGGTCCTCACCAAAGCGGGTTTCTCTCCAGAACACTTCTCCGGCCACTCCTTCAGAATCGGAGCAGCATCCACGGCTTCGAGCAAGGGAGTTCCAGACCACGTCATACAAATCCTCGGCCGGTGGTCGTCGCAAGCCTACCACGGCTATATCCGCACCAACGTCCAGGACCTGCACAACGCCCAGCGATCCATGGTCTCGTAATCTAAGCGGTAAGATACTTTTGGGGTTCTACTATACCACTCAGGCTCTCGCCTCGACCCCTAAGCCAAGTATCTGGGTCCGCCCCCTCGAACCTGACCACACTGCTTCAGTACCATATATATTCATTTAAGCCTTGGTCGTTTATGTCGTGCGTAATCTGTGCTTCGCACTCTGCACACCCATGGACGACCTTGCTGCTTCCCTATGTATTCCATGCCTGGTCGTTTATACTGCGCGTCCCATGCTCGCATGTGGAGCGCACTCATAGACGATCATGCTGCTTCACTGCGTATTCCAAGCCTTGGCCGTCCATGTTGTGCGTAATCTGTGCTTCGCACTCTATGCACCCATGGACGACCATGCTGCCTCACTATGTATTCCATGCCTGGTCGTTTATACTGCGCGTCCCATGCTTCGCATGTCAGAGCGCACTCATAGACGATCATGCTGGCCCACCATGTTGTATGCCATGGATGTTTATGTTGTGCGTCTCATGCTGCGCATGATGCGCTCCCATAGACAACCATACCCCGTATTCTTACTTCATGCAATGGCATTGTGACAGCAATGACCATCCTCCACCCTCGTTCAATAAACCATCTTAAAGGGTTCCCTTGTCTGATGTTTGGTCTTTCCTAGTGAAATGGAGTTGGAACAACAAAGGTTCGGGAGGTTTGGCCAAGCAGAAGACAACCCACCTGCCTGCCATCTCCTCCCTTGCCAACCAATACTCCACCCTTGCCAACCATACTACCACTCACCCACTTCCAACTAGCTGGCCACTCCTACGTCGCCCATTACCGTGGGTACTTAAACTCAACTGACAAAAAATGCCCTGTGCCAGTTTCTTGTAACCCACCCTCCCTCCCTTCTCTATACTCTGCAGGTTCCAGAAGGGGGTTCTACTATACCACTCAGGCTCTCGCCTCGACCCCTAAGCCAAGTATCTGGGTCCGCCCCCTCGAACCTGACCACACTGCTTCAGTACCATATATATTCATTTAAGCCTTGGTCGTTTATGTCGTGCGTAATCTGTGCTTCGCACTCTGCACACCCATGGACGACCTTGCTGCTTCCCTATGTATTCCATGCCTGGTCGTTTATACTGCGCGTCCCATGCTCGCATGTGGAGCGCACTCATAGACGATCATGCTGCTTCACTGCGTATTCCAAGCCTTGGCCGTCCATGTTGTGCGTAATCTGTGCTTCGCACTCTATGCACCCATGGACGACCATGCTGCCTCACTATGTATTCCATGCCTGGTCGTTTATACTGCGCGTCCCATGCTTCGCATGTCAGAGCGCACTCATAGACGATCATGCTGGCCCACCATGTTGTATGCCATGGATGTTTATGTTGTGCGTCTCATGCTGCGCATGATGCGCTCCCATAGACAACCATACCCCGTATTCTTACTTCATGCAATGGCATTGTGACAGCAATGACCATCCTCCACCCTCGTTCAATAAACCATCTTAAAGGGTTCCCTTGTCTGATGTTTGGTCTTTCCTAGTGAATGTTAATTTAACTCAGACGGTGTACAGATCTCCAGATCTGTACACTCACTCAACACTGAGGCCTTTACTGTGCAGGGCACCTGCCAGTGTTGCCGGGTGTTTTGCGAGAGAAATAAGCAACCAGGTCTCGGAAAACAAGCCCCAAAAGAAGCCACTTTAAACATACATACCGTATACACCGCCTATTGGAAAATAGCCAATCTACAAGCTCAGGCCCAGCGCCAGGATGAAATGACAGAGGGGGCAATGGGGGGCGAGTATTGGACATGAAGACAATGCGCCACATTTGCATATCTATAGAGGGCGGAGGCGCACGATTTTGTTGGCTTGAATGCCTGGAAATGTACCATTGTTTTGTCTGTAACTATTTGATCTAAGGTGGCAAAGAGGTTGATTTAGGGGGGCAAATACCCCCTTTGCCCCCCCCGCCGTGGCGCCGGGCCTGTACAAGCTCACAACGTGAGCTTGTAGATTGGCTATTTTCCAAATATCTTGAAAAAGAAAAGTAGAATATTTGGAAGGTTTTTGAAACAACACAAATATGGCACGGGGCCTCCTGCCACAAAACATTTCCAGCTGGGGGTTAATAGGGACAAATAAATAATTCTTAATACATTTTCTGGGTCCATGATTTGGGTTCACATTTTAAAACCACTGGTTTAAATAATAATTTCAGTATTTTGAAGCAATCCCAAAATAAGCAACTACACTTTAACAAGCCCAAAACCCTGTATCAGTGGTGGTACATTTTTGAGGTAGTTGCACTTTACTTGAGTATAGTTACAAATTTCCAATACTTTTACTCCTACTCCACTACATATGAGACAAATATTGTACATTTATGTGAAAACTTTACTTGTTAGTTACTCTTATTATTTTTATTATTACAGAAAACATACATTAAACACTACATTTTCGGCCATTTATTAGTAGCAATATTGCTACTTTTACTTAAAAGTAAAACATTGGAGTACTTTTTCCACCACTGGTAAGCGACAGCATGCTCATTGCCTTCAAAGCAACACTCACACATGATCCTCCTGTCCTGTGTGTGCTATATAGAGTATGCGGGAACGCCTACTGAGTGGCAAAAACTACTTTCTGGCCTTGACAGCCCATTCATCCAAACAGAAAAGTCCTGTCTGATTGCATTAAACAATGTTAAACTCACCAACATTACAGCTGTACGAAAAGCTTGAATTATCCTCTATCTGCAAAGTTTTTGATTCATAAAAATCCAGAATAGAAACCGTTATGAGCTACTTTCTGTCAAGAAATGCCCTGCATTTGATTATTTTCCAGAGTTTGGAAGTGCTTGTTTTCAATAACACAACATTTTGCTGCCTCCTGCATTATGTGACTTTTAGAAACAGGTGGTACGGCAGGACGGTTGAGTGATTTCCAACGAGTGCTTCCAAACTCCAACACTCCATGCTGCTCAATGCTTTGCCACTCAGTCTAGATGAGGGGGGCGTGTTCTGATGGGAAAATCATGCACTCTCTCTAGATGTCTATCTGGTAGTCCGCGGCCTGTAATCTTAGCCTTTAACGCAACGAGCCAGACTCAGTTTGTATAATCTTAGAATTATAGATACTATCATACTATAGGACAGTGCCCGTTGGGCACCGGCCTGCTCGTGAATGATTGGAATTGCATGGCACACCCAGTTATGGTGATCAGGTGTGATCAATAATTTCATTCATTTGAAGTCGGTGATGGGGCGAACGCCTTTCGAGTTACGTGGATTGCAGACGTATCCTACTGTACATACACATGTACAGAGACTTGGTGCATTCATTAGATAGATGGTCAGCTGTTCATTAACTTTCTGTTTTAAATAGGCCGGTCACATTACATAAGAAGACCAAATTGCACCTCATAAAGAACGAGAGAGAGTGGAAAAAAGAGGGGTAAATAAACGTGATACAGCCTTACACAAAAATGGATATAGTAATGAGCATTGGATCTTTTCTAGTTTAGCACACAGTTACCCACTTCCTTGATTGGACAGCAGATGGCGCTAAATGCACATCTATAACGCTTTGACGCCAACAACATGCAGTATATTGTGCAACATACAGTCAGACCCTGTTGTGAAGTGACTACTATAGCCTATACTATCTTTACTGCGGAAAAAAAGACACATTTAACACAATGTATTAATGCTGCAATCCAGGACAAAATGTTTAGTGAATAAAAATGTTAATTTACATAATCTGTAGAGCATGTTGTTAATACAAAAGCACATTTTGCAGGGTATAGTTGGAGGTGGTCTTCATACTTTACATAGATTGAGAGATTCTGTTTGTGGTGTCAGTCAGGTAGGACGACACTACTGGTTGACAAGAAGCCGGCTGCCCTGCCTGAAGCTCATAAGCATCATATCTCCCCTGGACAAATTCCCCCCTTATGCTTGAGCGGGCCCATGTTTGGTCTCCCACCTGGCAGATGCACACACACAGGTGTCGAATCCCAGGTGTTTATAGTTGCAGATTGCAATTAGTTTCTCTCTGTCAGAAGAGGATGTGAAACACATAAGCCAAATTCCAATACCCCAAATCTCGGCCACTCGCTCACTCACACTCGCTCACTCCAGCATGGAGGTGTTACGGTGAAATTGGTGACCTGCTGAAATATGTGACGTGTTGACGTCACATGACATCAGTGTCCGAATGTAAATCGTTGCAGTTTGTTTATTAGCAGAGTTCAATATAGCGGTATTCAGGCCACGTATTTAAAGACCTCCATGTAAGTTGTGTGAAGTCCACAAGATGGTCACATATTTTGACAGGTCACCAATTTCACCATCATTTGCCATGCCGGAGTGACCGAGTGTGAGCGAGCGAGTGGCCGAGATTTTGGGTATTGGAATTTGGCTATACAGATTGTGGCTTTATTCTTAATTAGTTACCTTCATCCAATCAGCCAAAAGCCAAAGGCCAAAGGCTAAACCATCAGGTGGGATCGAGGGGAGTTTCATATAAAAGCCGGCAGGCTCGGTTGATCTCAGTCGTGCGAAACTATTCTCTATTATGTACCAGAGTACATAATATATATACAGCAGTAAATGCCAACCTGTGGGCGGGGCCACAGGGTTGTGCACTTGATTGGCCAGTCGCTGTGATTGACAGCCTAACCCTAACCTCAGTAAAAACTATACCTAAACCTAACCCTAATCTAGTCCGCTATGTCAAATTCACCTAAACCTAACCCTAATCTAGTCCGCTATGTCAAATTCGGTAAGAAAACGACTGTGTGTGGTGAGTTTAGTGATTGATTGCAGTGCAACAGCAGCTAGTGCGCATCATTGATACGTCAAACTGGTGGGTTTTTTTTTTTTCGTTCCCCCAACCCGCATCACAGACCAATCAGAAGCCCCGGGTCGATTTCACCCTTTTTACATGGAGATAGGACCCTGTCCAGACTGAGTGGCAAAGTGACAAAACAAAAAAGATCCCTGAAGGATTCCATTGCATGGCTGGCTGGCAGGCAGGCAGGCAGGCAGACAGACAGGCAGGCAGGCAGGCAGGCAGGCAGGCAGGCAGGCAGGCAGGCAGGCAGGCAGGCAGGCAGGCAGGCAGGGCTTGAAACCAGAGCCCCGGCTCCACAAGCTGCGACGTTGTTGTGAGCTGGTGGATCTGCCATTTGCACCATTTTTTTTAATTCCGGTTTTATTTGGACATACAAGGTTTCCACCCGATAGCAGCAAAACGCCACCACACTCTCACCCACCGAGGCCTGGAACGCTGTCTTCTCCACCCAATCAACATGCATCGATCCATCCCCCGTCCACACAATCAATATCCGTCGTCAGATATTGTTTGTTATAGGGATTGTGTTAGTTGGGGCCCAGAGGGGGGGGGGGGGGGCACTGGACAGCTGTGCAACCCCCAACCCTACTGCATGCCCTGCCACGTTCCTCCACCCCCCACGCCTCCCCCCCCCCCCCCCCAGTATAGACACCCTGCCCCCTCATCCGCCCGCAGCAGACCGTCATCAGACCAGTCAGCAACATGCAATTCCAACCACTACAGCAGGATGTGAATGTCTGTGTGTTCACGTACGTGTGTGTGTGTGTGTGTGTGTGTATTACTTTACTGTATTTGAGAGGGCCTTCTGTACCCACAAGTATAACATGGTGAGTAGTTGAGGACAATCTCCCTGGTCCTCATACACACATATTTCTTGGAGGAGTTGGGTTTACAATTCAGGTTGAGATTCAGGTTATATAGGATGACATTTCTAGGGGTTGGGTTCAAGGTTTAGGGCCAGAGTTATGCCTGAATTACACCGCCGTCGCCGCGTATACGTCGAGGATAGCCGAACGCAGTGCCGTGCATCGCGTTGTGAGCTTGTAGATCTGCTATTTTCAGCTTTTAGCGTGGCAGTCATAACATCGCCGTTCTATTGTCGACGTCCTCACAAATATAGTAATAACAACGTCTCACTGTGTGTGTGTGTGTGTGTGTGTTGTTTGAGCATGATGTGTGTGCGCGTGTTTGTCCTTGTGCAGCCAGGGCTGCATTCTGTGTGTGTGACTGTGTGTGTGTGCGTGTGCGTGTGTGTGTGTGTGTGTGTGTGTGTGTGTGTGTGTGTGTGTGTGTGTGTGTGTGTGTGTGTGTGTGTGTGTGTGTGTGTGTGTGTGTGTGTGTGTTTTGTGTGTGTGTGTGTGTGTGTGTGTGTGTGTGTGTTTTGTGTGTGTGTATCTCGGGCATGAACAATATAAGCTTTGGGGGGAAAATGTTGTCACACAAGTACACGTGTTTACCCAGACACAACCAATTTTTCATGCCGCGTCTTATGACAGTGTTTTCACGAGCACACACACACACACACACGCACACGCACACGCAGGCACGCACAATAACACTACCGGAGAAAAGTGCTGGAGAACATGAAGTCAATGGAGTCAGACGAACAGCCTCGTGTATTGCCTTAATATCTGCAGGCGTTGTTGTTCGCCGCAATAAAAAAAGAACTATGGATGCATTTCTGTCAACAGTGAAGAGCAGCAGCGTCACAAGTACAAGGACTTGATGGTTCTCCACGTAGAGGCTAGAGCGCTACTTCTTCTCTCTAATCCCATTAGGCGGCTAGACTGAACGCCTGCAGGCGATGCATGCAGGGGAGCTGCGGCCCGTAGCACATGCCCTAGCCTCCATAGACATATATAAAGGCTCTTTGTTTGCACTGACTGAGCAAAGTAGGAAACTGCTTGTAATTGTAATTGTGCTGGTAATTGTGCTGGTAATTGTGGCTCAGGGGTAGAGTGCCTGGATGGTAACCGTAAGGTTGCCAGTTCGAACCCGGGCTCCCCCAGAGTTACTGTCGAAGTGTCCTTGAGCAAGACACTGAACCCCTAATTGCTCCCGATGTGCTAATTGGTGCCTTGCATGGTTTCCGCTGCCATCGGTGTATGAATGTGTGTGTGAATGGGTGAATGTAATGCACAATCTCTGTAAAGCGCCTTGGATAAAGGCGCTATATAAATGCACCATTTACCATTTAATTGCTTTAGCACTGTTTGGGCTGTATTTTGCGTGTCTAAAGTACCAGGTCTTATTCCCTAACTTGAGTAAACTAAAGACCTGGAGGCGTGAACAATGCTCTTTGGCTATTCTGAGTGGCCAAAGAGCATTGATCACGCCTCCAGGTCTTTAGTTTGCTCAAGTTAGGGAATAAGACCTGGTACTTAAGACACGCAAAATACACCCCTTTGAGTTTAGGCCATTGATTATTATTTTTTACTTGGTGGTCCTAATGTATGTTTCACAGGCATCCCTTCTCTACACATCAGTGTTGATGACCAAATGTGCAGAAATGTTGCCTTTGTGATCTGTACCTTCATATTGTGGTTCTAGCAGAGTTCTACTTATAGGCTTGTCTACTCTCGACATTGTGGTTCTAACAGAGTTCTACTTATAGGCTTGTCTACTCTCGCCATTGTGGAACACATCAACAGTGTGGTTACCTTAGCACTTTTAATGGATTCCCAAGATGGAATACCATCAAGTTGAATTGACTGAGCTGTTCTTATACTCTGCCATGTTCACATATACAATTTCCATAGTCCTGTTCTTACCCCAAATTGTTGTCCTGATAACGGTTGATTTCGCCTATTTAATACAGTGATAACGGGTGACAGCAGAGTTAAATCAGGGACGTGCATAGCCGCAATTTGCAACTCTAGATTTCTTTATAATGGGATGAATCTAGAGTTGCAATACCCTCCATTGACTCCCCATTCATCCAATTTGGTTTGCGATCTGCTTGTCTTAAACGATGTTAAACTCACCAACATTGCAGCTGTAGTCCAAGCTTGAATTATCCTCTTTCAATCTGCCGAGCTTGTTTTTCATAAAAAAATCATAAAAAATAAGTGTTGCAGTTTGGAAGCACTCGTTTCTGTTAACGGGTCGCGCTGCTGCCTCCTGCATTATGTGCAAATTCGAAACCGATACAGTGACATACGACGAGTGCTTCCAAACTCCAGCACTTAGAAAAATAATCACCTGCACAGAATTGCGGCTAGGACGTGCACACATAGTCTCCTTATTTCCTGACATAGTTAGTCCTTGGAACGCAGCATTTTGCGATGAACAGATTTGTTTAGAATTCCATGTCGTTACACCACATCTCCAGTAGATAAAGAGTGCTGGGTTGCGACCCGAAAATAGCTGATCTACAAGCTCACAACGCGTCGCGTTGAGAGCTTGTAGATCTGAGGGTCAATTTCGACCATTAACAACAACTCCAATCCAGTCACGTCTGCAGCCTCCTCAAAGACTAGTTTGCACTCTAAGAATTGAATTGAGTATGTTTTTTTTAACCACAACTTCTGTAAGTATAATAGGGTTTAATTGATTTATGACCTGAACATTAATTTTTGTTTTTTTGTTTTCTTTCACAAAATGTGGGACGTAAAGGTAATTAATTATGCTTTCACACGCATGCTATCCTCTTTGTGGACCGATTCAATATTGTTATTGTTACAGTTGGAATAAAACCAAACCCTTTGTGGGTTGATTTCTACACTCCCAGAGTTAAATCCACTCGATCAACTAAATAAAGGATAAGTACTAACAACACACATAATGTGCATAACATTATTAATTCTACCAGGCTCCAGTATAACATAATGAGCACCTGATGCCTTTCCTCCCCCACCAATTGGACTTCGATTTGGGTGAAAGCTAACGATCCTTTATTGATCTCACCTGCTAATTCCCCTTCAGGTCATGAAAGCCAGGATGTAAATGAAGGCCATAACAATATGTTAAACACAAATTCTTTACGCCCGAAGACAAATCAACAAAGCCTAATATTGAGTCTTTTGTAGGTTTTCCCTTCACTTTGTTTTGCTATGATTGAAAGAGCATTTCAAAATGCACGGCCCTACAGTGCTTTCTTGAACAACATTTAAACATTAACAGACTAAAATGACTAAATTCAACACCATTACACACACTCTCTCTCTGCTAGATACACCTTCCTCTCCTTCTGCAAGAGAAAATGGCCATATGTATGTTTGTGTGCGTGCGTGCGCTGTGCGCACGCTGTGAAGATAAAATGGCCGCACGCGCGTGCTGCACATTTAAAAAACTTGATTGTCTCCAAAATTGGAGTTACAAGGTCTGTCTGACAGACGTTAGATCAAGTCCCCGCTCGGCGTCATGGAGGAGGACATGAGAGGAAGACCTCTACCGTGTCCTCTCTGGTGCCGTGGTGTTTTATAGCGGTGCTACATATTGTGCCAAACAGCCGCTATACGCTAGTCCTTTCACAACGATATGAACCCCCTAAATCTCCGCCCGATAAAACTTCACTCAAGGTATAAAGTCTCTCTTCTGTCCTCTCCCAGCCGGTTGTAAAGCACAGAGATCTGAGACGCTATATATATATATATATATATATATATAAGCCTGGATTTACAAGTTGTCGTATTATGGTGCCGCGCCGCGCTGCGCCGCGCACCGTAAACATAGTCGATCTACAAGTTCAGACCGCACTGCGGCGTGACGTGTTTTTGAGCTTGTATATCGACTATTTCCGGCACACGCAGTACCTTAGTAAGACATACTATAATTTAACCTTGTTTTATTTTATTATTATTTCAACCCCCAGTTCCTTTTTCTTTAACACATTCTGGGCGGGAACCCATTTTGGTGTTAGCATCATGTTATGCTTTAGCTATTGAAAAATAGCAGATCTACAAGCTCATAGCGCGCCACCGAGTGGCGCGCTACGAGCTTGTAGGTCTGCTATTTTTGAGAAATCGAAGAGCGACTGACATAGAAGACATTTTTTTTAATCTGATCTCAGGTCAGAATGAAAACTGTCAGGAAGACTCAGGATGTAGAAGACATTTTTAGAATCTGATCTCAGGTCAGAATGAGTTAATAGCCAGGACTATTCCTCTGCCTCTCTCTCACACACGTGAGGCGGTGAAGACTCACAGGGCCTAATCCTGAGCTCTGAGGAGAAGAGGTAGATATTGGCTTTGATGAAAGAAATGGATTAAACAGATTACATTAAAGGCCAGTCTAATTGAACCCATCTATCCTGATTCTGCAGCATGGAGATAAATGATGAGAGGGCCAGATACCATGTCTGGGCTCTGTCTGTGTGCGTGCGTGCGTGCGTGCATGAGGGCGTGCGCGTGCATGTGTGCGTGCGTGCGTGCGTGTGTGTGTGTGTGCTTCATGTAGGTTCATGAGTGTCTGCATACACATGCACATAAAATTAATTTCTCCTGCAATGAGAAAAAAAATTACTCCTTAACAAACCAAATTCAGAAGAATAAACTGGTGTAAATGTAAAACAAAACAGAGAGCAACAGAGAAAATATAAATAAATTGAAATCACAGCCAAAACGTGCAGGTAAAGAGGGTTCGTCGTATAGGGCTTCACTAACCGCAAATATATGGAAATCTTAATCTTGTAGGTTAATATAATAGTCCCTGCCCAAGGAGCACACATGGCCACAGCTGACAAGCGTCCATGTTCAAGACAGACTATCTTCTTTCACAATCTTTGAACGCAACAGAGACATTCACAACAGCAAGATATCATCTGCTCTTCATACCGGAAGGATATTATATTAGACCAACCACAACACATTGCGTTTACGGAAATGTGTTTTTAAAATGATCTTTTAACCCATTCTGAACGGGAACCCCTTTTGGTGTTTTTAACCTTATGTTATACTTTAGCTATTGAAAAATAGCAGATCTACAAGCTGCATTGCTCATAGCGCGCCACTGAGTGGCGCGCTACGAGCTTGTAGGTCTGCTATTTTTGAAAAATCGTGAAAAGGTGGTGCAAATTTGGAATATAAAAAATTCAGAACATTTTTTAACTCAAATCTTTGCTTCTGAGGTGTCCAATGGAACAACATATTTTCAGATGGGGGGGCGAAGGCAAATTACATGTAGTTTCTGGGGTCCTTGACATGAAATATTGAGCACCACTGTGTCATAGCTGGCTCTTGCTACGACAAACATTAGGAGCAGGAGACAGTCGCAAGATGAACAATATATGTGTTTATTAAATAATAGGCCTATAGAAAGAAACTAAAGACTGCAGTACTGGACATAAGGAATGCTGTGGGGTGTGTAGTCAGTGAGTCAGTGATGTAAGTGTGGTGTATGGATGTGTGATACATGGTGTGATACATGGTGTGGATGGAAAGAACAATCAAACATAAATGAACGGAGACATGGAGGCTAAAGCAGGGAGTGGCAGCAGGTCTGCCTCCACTGGATCTCTCTTCTCAACTGGGAGGAGTGTTGTATTTATAGCCTCTGGGAGACACCGGGCCCAGGGGCTCTCCCATCAGCCATCAGGCCAATGCCCTACCCAGGCTCTGGGAGACACCGGGCCCAGGGGCTCTCCCATCAGCCATCAGGCCAATGCCCTACCCAGGCTCACCTACAGGATGACACCGGGCCCAGGGGCTCTCCCATCAGCCATCAGGCCAATGCCCTACCCAGGCTCTGGGAGACACCGGGCCCAGGGGCTCTCCCATCAGCCATCAGGCCAATGCCCTACCCAGGCTCTGGGAGACACCGGGCCCAGGGGCTCTCCCATCAGCCATCAGGCCAATGCCCTACCCAGGCTCTGGGAGACACCGGGCCCAGGTGCTCTCCCATCAGCCATCAGGCCAATGCCCTACCCAGGCTCACCTACAGGATGACAGTTAGGCAGGCACATCCACTACTCACTACTCATTATGTGTGTGGGGCATCACACCTGATACAGAAACATTCAGAAAACTGTCAGGATTTAGAAGATATATATTTTTTAAATTTCGTTGTGTTTATTTACGGACTGCACTGCAGCATTTACTTTGTTTTCTACTCATTTTCAGAGCTTCTGAAGTAGCCTATACACAGTGACAGTGTCTGTGTGTGTGTGTGTGTGTGTGTGTGTGTGTGTGTGTGTGTGTGTGTGTGTGTGTGTGTGTGTGTGTGTGTGTGTGTGTGTGTGTGTGTGTGTCTGTGTGTGTGTGTGTGTGTGTGTGTGTGTGTGTGTGTGTGTGTGTGTGTGTGTGTGTGTGTGTGTGTGTCTGTGTGTGTGTGTGTGTGTGTGTGTGTGTGTGTGTGTGTGTGTGTGTGTGTGTGTGTGTGTAAAATTGCATTCCCGTTCTGCTCCCATAAAAATATGCTACAAATAACTTCATCTCGTGGTGTTCTAGTCGACTCTGTCCCTCTCCCTCTGCTATTCATCTCAGTACTGTATATGCTATACCGTATATATCATTCACATGCACTTCTATTATACACATAGAGGCGGTATTGGCATTTTAATGAATACGATGTCATTTATTTGAACCAATATGTATTTGTGGAGTTGACCTGACGTCGAAAACAGTTTTCTGAAAAACCTTATGTTTCTGTATCAGTGGTGATCCATATCATATGTCATGTTCCAGGGACCCTCCCAGAAGCAAACAATTGAGTTAAAAATGTTTGCTGTGGAAGAATATATAGTCAAAGATTTGCACCACATCTTCAAGATTTAAAATAAAAATAGCAGATCTACAAGTTCATAGCGCGGCACATCTCCTTAACTCTTCCATTGAGGCATTTAGACCCTGGTGTTCTAGTACATTGGTGTAAAGTAACTAAGTACATTTACTTAGGTACTGTACTTAAGTATCGTTTTGAAGTCATTGTACTTTACATGAGTATTTCCAATTCCCCATACTTAAAATTCTACTAGACTCTGAGGCAAGCTACTAGATTACGAGAATAACATACAAAATGACCACTTCAGCGCTATACATACATTTTTACTGGCCATTTGAAAATAGCTGATCTACAAGCTCACAATGTATCGCGACGCAACGCAGTGTGAGCTTGTAGATCTGCTATTTTCAATGGATTTTTACACATTTGAAAACTTGACAATGAGTATTTTCTACTTTTGGTACTTTATTTTGATACCAATACTTTTGTACTTTCACTCAAGTAGCCTACATTTTGTCGTTCTACAGTATACATTGCAGTAGGCCTACCGATCCTTTTACTTAATCCATTTTGGGCGGGAACCCCTTTTGGTGTTAGCATTATGTTATGCTTTAGCTATTGAAAAATAGCAGATCTACAAGCTCATAGCGCGCCACTCGGTGGCGCGCTACGAGCTTGTAGGTCTGCTAATTTTTTAAACATCGAAGAACGACTGACATAGAAACAACTGCCTGAAGCTCATAAAAAGCCAGATATCTCCCTGCAGGGCCCAGCAGGGATTCCCTCTTGCTGAGTCGTAGAGGTTAGGTTCCCCCCCCCAGCCCCAGTCCGTGTTCTGCAGGGTTTGAATCCTGGGTGTTACCGTTAGCAATAACCTCTCTCCTCCCCGCCTATGGGAATATAAAGGACATATAGAAACGCATCAAATCTCAGCTTTGACGCCTCGGAGTGCTGCCTGAACCCTGCATTCCAATATATATAATATACCCCCAAAAGATCAAAGGGGATAAAACGGCAGCCGTCTCTCTCTCTCCGCCGATTCCGCGCGTCAGCAGCGTTCTGCTCTTAGAGTATATATATTTATAGAGAAGGCACCCAGAGGAAATCTTGAGGCGAAATGGACATAGTGGCCGAATGAAGGTATTGCAGCCTGGCCCCAAACACATGAACGCGCTGGTCCGTTGACTATCATTGTACACGTTCACGACGGACGACGCTCGTGCGCGTTCAACGGCAGCGCGTTCATGTGTTTGGGGCCACTCACCATTGCAATCCGTCCCAGAATGCACTCTGTTCCTACCAGGAAGGAGGAGTGAATCCGCCTCATGCGCTTTTGAGCAACTCAATGCAAGTGGATGGGAGGAGAACTCGGGTGTCTTCTCTATAGATATATATACTCTATGGTTCTGCTCCATCGACCTCGTTCACAACAAGGAGAGACGAGCACAGCGAGCGGTATAGCTTTTGTTTCTTCTTCGGTTATTGTTTTTATTTTATCTGAAGTTTATCCTGACGTCTAAAAAAAGAAAATAATAATAATAATCACGATTTTTCAAAAATAGCAGACCTTCAAGCTCGTAGCGCGCGACTCATGAGCTTGTAGATCTGCTATTTTTCAATAGCTAAAGCATAACATGATGGTTAGTTAAAACACCAAAATGGCTGATATATCGTCTGGCAATATGCAGCTATTGTATGTGTGTCAATCTTTTTGGTGAAAATGTTCAAAACCGTTTAAAAAAGTGAGCGGTGCTATTGTACCGTGTGGGGGGGGGGGGGTCCCCGCAACATCCAGACGCTGCGTATATTGGAGCGGAGGCACTGCTCAAAATAGCAGATCTACAAGCTCACAACACCAGTGGCGTCACTACGCAGCAACAGGCCCTGACGCAGGATGGTCCAGAGTGCCCCCCCCCCACACACCAAGCCGCTATATAGAAACAAATGAACTATGTTTAAAACAACGGTTTTGTATCAGACCAAACACTACTCTAAAATGAATAGATTCAAGCTGTGGCAATTAAGTGGCATTATATATCAAATTCTGTCTCTTTTCTGTTTAGCCAATTATGAAAAGAAACTAAGAAAACAGCCAAAACAATGCGCTATCAATCTATAAGGCCATGTTGCGCATGCAGCACGGAAAACTAAAAAGCGGCAAGCTAGAAATGCTTAAGGAAAACAACAAAATAATCAAGTACTGTAAAACACTGGCATTTTATTTTAAACTATTCATTTTGTTTCTCAAAGCTGTTTTGACCACAATAAATGAGCTTATGGGCAGAATTGATAGTTAGTTGCGTAGCAGCGGCAGCGCGCTGTATGCGCCCATGCACAATTCATTATGCTCAAGTCCTCCATGTAAAATGCAGCAACATTCCATTTCCACTGACACGAAACAAGACAGGAACGCCCAAAAACGTCACATCCGTTTTTTTACCCTGGGCAGAATTTTCTATGGCTGCCAATGCAACTTTTTCCAATCCTTAATCACATACGGACAAACATCTATGCCGATAATATCTAACTTGCGGAGTTAACGTGCCTTGTACACGGGCAACAGATCTTTCAACGTATGGCATTGCAAATACGTTTGATAATCGCTACTCTGCGCAATATTGTTTTGGAAATGCCGCAAATTGCATTGCAGTGAACGAGAGCAAATCACAACTTACCCTGGGGGTGGTGACTCCGCCCTGAATACGCGTTTTCGTGTCAGTGTGAAATCTCCATATCTCCATATGAAAAGCTTCGTTTGAAGACCACCCACAGGCAGCAGGCCACTTGAATTAGCACCTTGGACAGTGGGTTGAGAGGAGAAAAATAGAGAGAAAAAAAAGGTGAAAATTAGACAGCAATTATGTAATTAAATAAAGAGGCTCTGCCTCTGCGCTCTGCTTACCTTATAGGTGAACCTTCCGGGATTTTCTCTCTGCAAAATCATCTATCAGGTCCTTCACATCCAGCTGGCGTGCACGGGTATTCTCGATGGACAGAGTGGCAAGTCCACTGAGCCGACCCTGTCCCATTGTACTCCTCAGATAACTTTTGATCAGCTTTAATTTTGAGAATGAACGTTCGGCTGATGCCACTGTGACTGGAATGGTTAGGAAAAGCAGCAATACAGTGCAGACTTCGCCAAAACTAGCACTAATGCTGCTGTTCTCCACAATAAGCAGTTTTGTGAGCTCTCGGATGGTCTTCACGTTAACTAATGCCGTCTCTCAGGCACTCACGGAATGATACAAGTTGAATGGGGAATTCACAGGTTAAGTCGTGATTGTATTTTTCTACAATGGTTTGCGAGGTAAAATCAACCTCAGTTAACAATATATTGTTAAGGGGCCCGGCCCGCGTTGTCTGCGTCACGGTAGTGATGCCCCTGCACAACACATCGCATTGCGAGTCTTGCGACGCATTGTGAGCTTGTAGAGCGAATGTTTTAATAGGGCTTTAAGATCCCTGCACACGGCTGCGTCCACTAAACATTCAAGTACTTTTTCCGGCACTGGTCGTGCTCCATTATCTGAAGGGTGATTTTGTGTGTGTGTGTGTGTGTGTGTGTGTGTGTGTGTGTGTGTGTGTGTGTGTGTGTGTGTGTGTGTGTGTGTGTGTGTGTGTGTGCGTGTGCATGTCATTCATTTAGGTGTTCTCTCATGTCCGCTCCAACCAGGATTATCGACGCTACATATTATCCGCCGTGTGAGCGAGTGAGCGAGATGTGGTGACCTTTCCATCCAGCCTCGTTATCTCTGCGACCTCGTTAGGGAGCCCGGGCTGTTTAATTAGCGGTATAGGGCAGTTGGAACGGCCAATAAGGGAAGGATGCTCTGGCCCCTCCGCGGTTATGAAACGGATCCATGCTCCTCAGGGAGCTCTGCAGGCTGGCCGGGTATATATTCACATATTCACTGTTGTTGGGCAGAAATCTCCCATTCTGACCTGAGATCAGATTCATACGAGGTTTCCGCCGGACACACACTGGTCTGATGAACCCATTCTGACCTGAGATCAGATTCTAAAAATGTCAGTCGCTCTTCGATTTTTCAAAAATAGCAGACCTACAAGCTCGTATCGCGCCACTCGGTGGCGCGATATGAGCTTGTAGATCTGCTATTTTTAAATAGCTAAAGCATAACATGATGCTGACACCAAAATGGGTGCCCGGTCAGAATGGGTTAAAAACAAAAAAAAAGTAAATTAAAAGTATCAACATTTGCAGAACTGCAGGCTCAAAATGTCCCCACCGCATTTTTTTTTGTCTACACACCCTCCACCAACCTATAGTCCCCATATATGGGGGACAAGGGGAGAGCAACGGACTTGAACTGAGTGTCCAAGTTGCTCCTTTACACCTTACAGGGGGGAGTTTCCCTGGTTGGACGTAGCGCGTGGAAGGAACACGTTATTCCAACCAGTTCCTTTCCCCTCCATCAGGCGCCCCGGCTGGCCAGGGGGAGGCAGTTTAGAGACCAGGAGTACAGTAAAATTCTGTACAAACAATTCTGATTCTGCGCTTTTGCTGCAGATTCGGCGCTTAGCTGCCTTTAACTACTCCTTTAACTACTCCTTTAACTACTCCTTTAACTACTCCCGCCCCACTCTGCGAACCCATGGTGAAAAAAAAGAAGGGAAAAAACAGCGCCCTCCTTTCCTTTGAATTTGAATATTGACAGAGGAGCCCTGACCCAAACAACCGAACCAAATCCTTTTTCAGGTGGTGGAGAGAGTGAGATATGCCAATGCAGAAATTATAAGGTTATACCAGTCTAACTAATGTGACATGTTTCTTTGTTTATAGTTTCTCATAGGTTGCGTCCAATTGTCTTGCTTCAATTAGTTTTATGTGATTCCATGACTGCCGTTTTACCGTAAAACTGATTGCAATCGGTTTAGACTCCCTAATGCCTCCCTAAAGCCCACCCCCCCACACACACACATTTATCGAAAAACCAACACACTGCATCATTTATGAAATAACAGCTCTTACAAGTTTCATAAAAACACAGATCGTTTATACATAATGTATTTGCATAACGTAAATCACACAGACATGAAATACCTTCTCACCGTGTACAGTGCAAAAGAGACCGGTGAGGCCTTCAACAACCACTGACTTACCTTAAATAGTTGTGTGAGAGTCGAGGTTGCAGGTTCCATGTTAACTTGTGGGCAGTGCCGGGTGCTCGGGTGCTGCTTTCCTGCTGTGCAGTTTGTTGTTTGAGAGCGGTTGGCTTATTGGCTCGCTGAAAGAAAACCATACAAGAAAAAGCAATCGCTTGGTGAACAAAAGTGCATGGGGTCACGACGCAAAGAAAGGAATCCTATTGATTGATGCCAAGGTCAAAGTTGGCCAATATGTTGAAGTCCAGGCTTCGGTCAGACACGCTGAAAGCCACGAAAATGTGCCTCAAATCTGCGGTTTTCATTAGCTTGTATTCCCCATCGATGATGTCACTGGAAGACGGTTTCTGAACTGCCCACAGCCCTCCTATGAGACAGTAGAAAAGAAATCACACTTTCTTCATGATTATTAGTGAGGACCTATTATATGAAAATAGGTTGAAAAGTGGTGAAGTGGTCCTTTAAGGCTCTCTGCTCCATGTGGTCAGACATGGACAATAGCCCTTCTCACTCTGACCTGAATGGCATGTTCAAACCTAATCACTGTAACTATTATATATCGCTATTATTGTGAGATTTCTCCTCTTTGATTTATGTATTGTGAATCTGATAACCATAATGGGTACTTTTTGTTGTAAGTAGGATAGGCATTTATAAGCTTTCAGCTTCCCCATTCTGACCTGAGATCAGATTCTAAAAATGTCTTCTACATCCTGACAGTTTTCTGAAAAAGCTATGTTTCTATGTCAGTGGTTCTTCGATTTTTCAAAAATAGCAGACCTACAAGCTCGTAGCGAGCCACTCGGTGGCGCGCTATGAGCTTGCAGATCTGCTTTTTTCAATAGCTAAAGCATAACATAATGCTAACAACAAAAGGGGTTCCCTTTGATCACCTTCAGCGGTGGCTCAGGGGCAGAGTGGCCGGATGGTAACCACAAGGTTGCCAGTTCGAACCCGGGCTCCCCCAGAGCTAGAATCAAAGTGTCCTTGAGCAAGACTCTGAACCCCCAATTGCTCCTGATGTGCTGGTTGGTGCCTTGCATGGTTTCTGTTGCCATCGGTGTGTGGATGTGTGTGTGTGTGTGTGTGTGTGTGTGTGTGTGTGTGTGTCTGAATGGGTGAATGTAATGCACAATCTATGTAAAGCGTCTTGGATAAAGGCCTGCAGGAACTATGGATGTACGCAGATATAAGAAACACATTGTCCACAGGTTCAGTGTCATTTTGTTTGTATTTACTTTCCTTTAAAGTGCAGTGGTGGTACATTACAAACAGCTCCTTCTGGCATTTGTCTCTTCTGTGTTGTCTATCTGGTAAAACTGGTTTGTCCACCAGGTGCATGCCGCTCCCCAATCACCCAGGCCTACATAATGCTCTCCATCAATCAATTGGACCTGGGGAGGCGTGCCCTTGGTGTCCAAACAGTGATTAAAATACATAACCCATCAAACCAAAGTCCAATAATGCCAAATAATAACTACAACAATTATGATAATAATAACAATAATAAATACACATACAAAACAGTGAGGATGGCTTCTACATGCAGTAACCATACATTCTGGTTAGGACATAACTGGTTGGACGCCGCAGACGATTAGCCAAGTTTGATTGAATAATGCAGGTTACCAAAGACGTTAAGACAAGGTAAGGATAAACTACATTTATTTGAAAACTTTAGTTACATTTGGATTATTATTATTACAAAACGTGCATTAACCACTTCAGCTCCATCATTTTGAGCTTGTAGATCGGCTATTTTCGAAGGATGTTCATACCATTGACAACTTGGAATGGGGTAATAGAGTAGCCTACTTTTACTTTTGGTACTGGTAAGCATTACTTTTACTCAAGTAAATGTTTAATTCCGGACTTTTACTTCTAATTGAGTATTTCTATATTGCAGTAGTTATTCTTTTACTTATAACCCATTTTGACTGAGATCAGAATAAAGAAATGTCTTCTACATCCTGACAGTTTTCTGAAAAAGCTACCGGTATGTTTCTATGTCAGTCGTTCTTTGCTATTTAAAAAAAAAATAGCAGACCTACAAGCTTGTGGATCTGCTATTTTTCAATAGCTAAATTATAACATGATGCTAACACCAAAAAGGTTCCAGCCCAGAATGGGTTAACCCATTCTGAACGGGAACCCATTTTGGTGTCAGCATCATGTTATGCTTTAGCTATTGAAAAATAGCAGATCTACAAGCTCATATCGCGCCACCGAGTGGCGCGATACGAGCTTGTAGGTCTGCTATTTTTGAATAATCGAAGAACGACTGACATTTTTAGAATCTGATCTCAGGTCAGAATGGGTTCATCAGACCAGTGTGTGTCCAGTGGAAACCTCATATGAATCTGATCTCAGGTCAGAATGGGTTCATCAGACCAGTGTGTGTCCAGTGGAAACCTCATATGAATCTGATCTCAGGTCAGAATGGGTTCATCAGACCAGTGTGTGTCCAGTGGAAACCTCATATGAATCTGATATCAGGTCAGAATGGGTTAAGTAGTAAAACAATTGATTACTTTTTCTCCCTCTGTTCTCACACCCCCCTCACCCCCCCCCCCCCCCCCAGCTACTCCCCCCCCCCCCCCCCCCCCTCTCTCTCTCTACCCTGAGGGGGGGCTTGTCGTGCCCGGGGGCGATATGGCGGAACAACCCCTGAAGCTCCTCAACTCAGCTGAATCACAGGCCGACCGCCGACCAGCCCGGAGGCCATTTTTTACCCCTCCTCCTATATAACTGCTATAGTGTGTAGAGATATTGTCTTAACACAAACATTAAATGTTTTTGACAATGCATGGATAATTTACGTCATACGTGTCTGAGCAAAATCGGTTCTCGGGTATGTCAGTCTGTCAATGGAAACACTTGGCCAATAAGGGATTCTTGGTGACGTAACTAAGGTATATGTCACCCACACACACACACACACACACCCTGCGGATATACCTTTCAGTGGGTCGGCTATACATGCTGGTTTTATTTATATATGTTTTTTTATGATGCAGGCTGGGGACAAGCGAGCATGCGCGCGTACACGCACGCATGCATGACACAAACATTTATTTTCAGGTAAACATATTTTGGAACTATACTCTCACACTGCACAACGGCACTGCACATATCCGGTTATGCACACGCACGCACGCACGCACACACAGACGCATCTCCATCTGTACCTGGGCTTTGCTCGCTGAACTTTAGAAGCCGCTGCTACACAACGGGCGAACCTGGTGAGATCCAAGTGAGAGCAAGTAGCATAAAAACTGAAAAATAAGAAAAAGAAAACAGCTGAAAGCTCAGGTCTATGTTGATCTGTTTTTACTGCAGCGCGGGGGGGTGAGGGGGCACTGGGAGAGATGGGAGGGAGGGAGAGAGAGAGAGAGAGAGAGAGAGGTTGATGCATAATGCATGACCCCTTGCAGCAATGGTGTCTTTTCAAACTCTCTCTCTCTCTCAACAGGCCAGCAGGTGTAGGAGTCGTGTGTGTGTGTGTGTGTGTGTGTGTGTGTGTGTGTGTGTGTTAAACAGTGGTTTGCGTGTGGAAACGAGGATCATTGATCTGGAATACACACATACTTATTGCCACCTCCTCATCTCTCATCCCTCTCTGTAACTTTAAACATATAGATTGAGGCCCTGCAGCCACACACACACACACACACACACACACACACACACACACACACACACAGGCACGCATACACTTAGGCGCGCACGCACCCACGCATTCACATGGTGCATTTGTTTGTTTGTCATAAACCTTATGTTAGATTACTTTGTCTAACTTACTATTTGTGCATCGTCTTTTGTGGGTTTCTTTTCTCACACGCACTTATTTTTCCTTTTAATCAGACAAGTGTGTGTCCAGTGGAAACCTCGTATGAATCTGATCTCAGGTCAGAATGGGTTAATAATGTTACCCTTTTTTTATACCGTTTTATTGTGCGGACACAATGAACTAAAACTATAAATTAAGAATCGGTACAGCTATGATTCTCAACCCTGTTCCATTCCCAGATTCTAAAAATGTCTTCTATGTCAGTCGCTCTTGGATTTTTCAAAAAATAGCAGACCTACAAGCTCGTATCGCGCCACTCGGTGGCGCGATATGAGCTTGTAGATCTGCTATTTTTCAATAGCTAAAGCATAACATGATGCCGACACCAAAATGGGTTCCCGTTCAGAATGGGTTAATGTTATGTATAGCCAACTACATATACTGTACGATGGTGATGTAATGTAACACAATGTTTTAAACATCACCTGTGGCCTGCATGGCTGTGGCTCAGCGGTCCAGAGGCACCCTGGCTGGTAGTAGCCCAGTCTGGCAGTGTTGGCGCGGGTTCGACTCCCGATCCCGACGGCCTTTGCTGTCAGCCCCCCCCACCCCTTTTCCTGTCAGCCTGCGGTCTATCCCTCTATAAAAAAAGATATATAAAATAAAAGGTGAAAGCCACAAACAAGCAATCACCCGCTATCAATCAATGCGATCATTGCATCAGATGCATCAGTGCATCAATCATAATATATGTCTATATACTGTATCTTTGTTTGTGTTATTGTAACCTATAGCTGTTCTTTCCCTTCTATCCTCTCCCTTCTCACAAAATATGTGAAAATGGAGTGTGCACGAAATAAATCAATATATCACCCTCTTCTCTACAAACCAGTGATGGGGCAAATAATAAAGCCGTTTCTGATTAAATTCTGTTTCTATACGCTAAACAAAAAACATCTTCCGATTTTAATGGCTTATTGTTGTGCACATATATATATACACTACAAGCTTTTATCTAGCCCACAGCGAAGACTTCTGTTCATTCCACACTTTGGTTTCATTTCTATTCAACATAATAAACCGTGCTTCAGAAATGGCAGTTTGATTTGATAGTATTCCAAAATAAGATATCCATCTCTGAGCAAAACAATAAAACAGAAAGCATATTCTCTTATACAGTCCACACACACACACACACACACACACACACACACACACACACACACACACACACACACACACACACACACACACACACACACACACACACACACACACACACACACACACACACACACACACACACACACACACACACACAGATATGGAGTGAAACCTATTCTCAATCATTACAGTATTGTATTATTACGTGAGAAGAATTGTGTGCGGCGTGTGGATTGGTGCCGGGCATCACAAGCAGGAGGCCTTAACCCATTCTGACCTGAGATCAGATTCATACGAGGTTTCCAACTGGACACACACTGGTCTGATTAAACCCATTCTGACCTGAGATCAGATTCATACGAGGTTTCCGCCGGACACACACTGGTCTGATGAACCCATTCTGACCTGAGATCAGATTCTAAAAAATGTCAGTCGTTCTTCGATTTTTCAAAAAATAGCAGACCTACAAGCTCGTATCGCGCCACTCGGTGGCGCGATATGAGCTTGTAGATCTGCTATTTTTAAATAGCTAAAGCACGACATGATGCCAACACCAAAATGGGTTCCCGTTCAGAATGGGTTAATGAAACGTTGATGAGTATCCCTCTCTGAATCCACAAGCATGATTAGGCCTTAATTACTGGGGGCCACCCCGACATATTCCCTATAATTGGAAATACCTAAGCACTTGGCTGTCTGTGGCAGCAGCCAGAAGGATCCATCGCCTCCCAAAGCCCCCATGCATCCACCAGACAAATCTCTCTCATTTTAGACAGAAAATCCACTCCGTTCTGGGCACGGTGTCAAGAGAATTTTGAGACTTTTTTTTTCTCCTTCCTTCATTATTCTCTCTCACACCACTTCCAATTGTGCAGCTCTAATCTTATAGCAGCACGTCTCAGAGACCCCTAAGTCTCAGAGTAAGTCGGTGTAATCGGGAGTAAAGGTTCACTTATCCGTGCCTAAATCCGTGGCGACGCACAATAAAATAAGGTGTCGATCGGGGTGGCCATATTGCAAAAGGGAGGCTTTCAACTTGCAGAGAATGGCATCCCAGTGAGTTGGCATCTAAACACACAGGCAGATGTGGCAATCGCTTCCCCCTAAATGTCTGCCAAGCGCCTACACGCACCCCCCCCCCCCCCCCCCACTGGCACACTGGCAGCTTTCCTTCAGTCCCTCCCTCCTCCTCCTCCAGAGAGAATGTTATGCCACATGAAGAAATAAAGAAAATAAATGAATAAAATAAGAGGCTCTATGTTATGTTTGAGCTGATTCACTGAAGCCCAGAGTTAAATCCTTTTAGCTCCTTTTTTTTTAATGCACTATTGGCTTGAACTCAACGTGATGCCACTAGCTGCAGCGCTCATGTCCTTCCCTAACCCATTCTGGGTGGGAACCCCTTTTGGTGTTAGCATTACGTTATGCTTTAGCTATTGAAAAATAGCAGATCTACAAGCTCATAGCGCGCCACCGAGTGGCGCGCTACGAGCTTGTAGGTCTGCTATTTTTGAAAAATCGAAGAACGACTGACATAGAAACACTGTCAGGATGTAGAAGACACTTTTAGAATCTGATCTCAGGTCAGAATTGGCTAATGGAGCGAGTTAGACCCCCCCCCCCCCCCCCCCTGAGCGACGGCAGACAGACTCGACACAGCTCAGCCGTCGATGGACTGCACTGGTGGCGGTGGGGATAGTGCTCAAATGTTTAACTTAGCTAAGTATTGCAGGGTGGTGGTGGCTCAGCGGTGGAGTGTCCTTATGGCATAAAACGATAGTTACGTATGTAACTACGGTTCTATGAGTCCTGAATGACCGCCAGAGGCGGTGCTTTAAGCACTGAATACGTCCCTTCGCGCATGCGCAGTCGAGTATTTTATACCAACAATGTCGGTTGACCCCGTGATGACCCGGAGTCGTCTATAACTTCCGGCAGTCGTCCGGGGCTCAGTCCCTACAGAATCTTCTCGCGAGAACACGAGGATTCTGAGTGACAAGAGTGCCTCTGGCGGTCATTCAGGACTCATAGAACCGTAGTTACATACGTAACTATCGTTCTATTTCGTCCCTGCTGACCGCCAGAGGCGGTGCTTTAAGCACTGAATGACTTATACCAGCCAAGTCACGAGGAATCCTGATTACAGACCTCAAAGGGTAGAACCGGAGGATTCGGGGAAGAGGGCCACGTCCACTGGGTGGGGAGTGGCAACATTCACCCTGTAGTACCTTGAGAAAGTGCCTGCCGAAGCCCATGAGGCGGCGGCACAAATGTCCTCCAAGGGCACCCCTCTCATGGCAGCCCATGATGTGGAAATGCTCCTTGTAGAGTGGCACCGTACCCCTGATGGTACGGGGAGGTTACTTGCCTCATAGGCGTGGCTGATTGTGTCTACAATCCAGTGGGACAGGCGCTGCTTGGAGGGAGCGCCGCCTTTGTTCACACCACTATGGCAAAAGAACAGCTGCTCTGCTCGCCTGATGCGTGCAGTAGCTTCAATGTAGGCTCTCAGGGCCCGGACTGGGCACAACAGCTCCAGTTTGTCTGTCAGCTCCCCAGGTGGGGGGTTGAATCGAGCCAGCCTGATAGGCCGGTTGAGGTGAGCCTGCGACAGCACCTTCGGGAGGAATGCTATGTTTGGCCACAGCGTGACCCCCGAGCCGTCTGCGTTCCACCTCAGACATGATTCGCTGACTGACAGAGCGTGCAGTTCACTGACACGCTTTGCCAATGTAATGGCCAGGAGAAGGGCTGTCTTGCATGACACCCACTTCAGCTCTGCCTGTGCCAAGGGTTCGAAGGTAGGCCCGCACAGGGCGTCCAGTACCCGGTTAAGGTCCCATGAGTATGAGAATGTGTGCTATAGAGCGGAGCGCACCACTTGCCGCTCCAGCACATTGCCGTGTTCGGCCCAGTAGACTGGCATAAACTTCATATGGGTCCCATCAGATTCAAGACATGTCGACACCCGTCTGTCTTGCGTCACGAGGAAGTATGTAGATCGGACTTCCCTTAGTGTGACTGAGGATATACAGCCTCTGTTGCGCCCTTGGGCAGGAGGACACATCACTCCTGGTCTGATAGTAGGGCTCTCGTCATGTTGCTGATAATGGCCATTTTGACCCGCCGGATATGGGGGGCTGGCGTCAGAAGGCACTGCACAGCCCGGAAAGTCACAGTCACAGTCAGGTCCCTGCGTGGGACGCCAGGGAACACGCTGGCCTCTAGTGTGGGCCGGCGGTGATACGCGAGCTCCGAGGGCAGTCAAGATGATTTCATCAATGTTGGAGCTCGGCCCTTTGGGAGGCGGGATGTGTCGTAGGCCTGCAAGCTGCAGCCTGGTCTTCCCCCCCTGGATGGTTCGCTCCGGCGATTCTCGCCCGGCTGAACCACCTAGTGCTCCTGGCTCCTCAGGGAGAATACGGAGAGTTGGCCTAGGCTCATCAGTCAAGCTTGACTGTGAAAACCCGACTTGGCGACGGGCTAGAGATACGATGGACATCAGCCGCCCACGCTCTGAGGACATGACGCCAATGCCTCCAGTGACACACCAAAGGTGACTGAGCCAGTATTAACGTTGCCACTATTAAGTGTGAACGGGAGGCCCCAGTGAGCAGGTTGTCTGTGCTCCTGCACTGGGGTCGAGGTCACCTAGCGTTCTGCCGCCGGGCCTCGTTGGGGAACACAATGAGGGATGCAATGACAGGCTTGGTGGCTGGCATGTAACCCAGGCCAGCCCTTATCGCCTTGTGCGTTCAAATCTATTAAAGTGTCACGTCGCAACGGGTTGTCTCAGGACACTTTTCCCAATCAGGGCAGGGCTGCCAGGATTTCACCATCGGTATAGAGATGGGAGAGGGCCCTGATCGTTCGCCCGGCAGGCCTGTAGCTGTCTCAGGTACAGGCGTGGGGGACGGCGAAGACAGCAAGAAGAAGGCGCTTGGAGGAGCCGACTGCCTGCTTTAGTATGCGTTCCACGGCTATGCGCATGAGCTGAGAAGTGGGAGGCCGGCTCTGATGCCTGGGAGGCACCGCCTTCTGCATCTTCCTCATAGTCATGGAAGTGCGTAGCTTAAGCTGTCGGGGAGAGCACATCAACCTCGAGTCAGTTGTGGCATCGGAGAGGTAGGCGCTTCGGCACCCTCCGAGGTGCCTAGGTGTTATCTGAAGTGAGCATGGCCCTCATGCGGGCCAACTCTGCAGATAGCTGAGCCCTCTCGGATCTGCTGTAGTCAGCGGTCAGACCTTTTCCTCCTGGCACACGGGGCAGGACCAAGGTCGGCTCACGGCTGAAGGAGAGCTTCACACGAGGTACAAAAGTGGGAGCTCTCCATTGTGGTGGCACCGGTTACTCTGGACCGGCCGGTGCACACAAGTCCCAACTAGCCCAGGGCGCGGACGCTACTGGTTGCTAGGTGTTGGCCATATGCTTGAGGGAGCGCATACGCTGTCTGTACCAGCAGAGGCTTTCGAGGTACGAAAGTGGGTGCTCTCCGTTGTGGTGGCACCGGTTCCTTTGGACCGGCCGGTGCACACCAGTCCCAACTAGCCCAGGGCGCGGACGCTACTGGTTTGCTAGGTGTTGGCCATATGCTGCAGGGAGGGGGCGCGTACGCTGCCTGTGCCAGCAGAGGCTTTAACTTAGATCGGCATATAATGACTTAATCGAAAAACTGAATGCTGCTATACCTGCCGCAGCATGTGAATATGCATTTACGTTTATGCAAATGCTCATTGCAGCACTTTGAGATTCAACCAGATGTAAAGTGCATCATAGAAACAGCACACAAACGTTGCTGTTAGATAGACTGTGCGACCTGCATGGTCGCGGTGGGGGAGGGGAGCTTTACGCTACCTGTACCCCCGGCGGAGGCTTACTTATAATTTATGATAATAAAGTAGCCTTCAGTCAAGGTTTGGACGCTGCTATGTAGCAGCTGTAGTGTTTCCTATGTGACCGTTTATCACGTCACTATGACGCTTATCCAAACTCCAGTGCATTATTATTTATGTTTGCTAGTCCAGAGCGAAACAAAAGACACTTCCAATACACTAGTCACGTGTGCACTACTACGCATTCATGCTGGGAGGAGGGAGCGCTACCGCTGCCTACCCCAGCCAGGTTCGGTTAAATAAACCGACACCAGCTAGTTTTGGAGAAAAGGCTACAACCGATAGCTCCACCGATAGGGGCCACCTGCTGAAGGAAGGGAGCGCGTACGCTGCCTGTATCAGCTGCAGCTAATGAACATAACAAGCTATACACCAATAGCTGTTAATAAATGCTTGAGCTAACAAACGATTAGTAGTAAGTAACATCAAGCTGGCCGTATGCTGGAGGAGCGGAGCGCATACGCTGCCTGCCCTGTACCAGCTGGGCCAACAAACAGTAAGGCAAGCTATATACAGATAGCTTTTTATCTTCCAATAGTATAATAAGCGCTTGGGCTACAACTACAGGTAGCAGCGCCAGTTAGAGAGCTATGCTGGAGACCAGCTAGGCTACTAAAAAACAAGACAAGCTATAGCCTGTTCATAAACAGCTTTAACTTTAAGCTACTGGTAGCAGCTGTGAGCTACGCTGTCAGCAGCGCCAGATACTCTGTGCTGGGGACCAGCTGGGCTAATAGGACCTACAGGTACCCAGGGGCACTAATCCGACCTGTGGGAACAAACTAGGTTGCACCCACTGTATATGCAAAAAACTGTTAATGGAGCTTTGAGCTCCAGACATACTGGTAGCAGCTTCAGCTAGGCCCACTACTGGGGGCCAGCTGGGTTAACAACCAGACAGGCTATGTACACCAGTAGCTGTTAATACTATTTTGCTACAAACTATACTGGTAGCAACATCAATACCCTGGGAGGACGCAGGAAGCTGCTCCTGTACCGGGCTGATAATAACAACAATACAGCTATTCGCAAAAGCAGTTAAGCTTGAATGCTGCCAATATCGGTATATGGCTTTGGCCAGCAAGGCTCTTGCCATCACCAGCAGGGGCTAAACAAAGCTTAAAAAGTAGCGTGTTTAACAAACGAAGGTAATATGACAGTGTTCTTATCCTTCGGCAAGTCTTATAGTCGCTTATAATAAGCGCTAGCGTTCACAGTCGAACAGACCTCGTATGCAGAGCAGGGAGGCGGCGCGAACGCAGCCTTTACCCACACACAGGAGGTTATGCCATGATAAGTATATGATATCATATGAACGTCTGTTTAGCGGGGATAGCGCCGCTTTAAACGATAACGTATCTTCTGTCCGGGGAGGGTTTTGTTAGCCTTCATTACCGGCGAGAGAGATTGGACGCTCCTGCGTCCACGTGACATGGGTTGTCACCGAGTGCCTCCCTCAGATGTTGGGGGCCAAGGCACCCAGGGCAGAGGTCATGCCCATCCTCTGGCCGCAGAGGAGCCTGGCAGGAGGTGCACAGGTGGTGGCGGGGTTCGTCCATTGGAAACCCGCAGATGTAGCCCAGAGCGCGGACGCTAGTGGTCGCTAGGGGTGGAGCCGTAAACTGGTAGGAAGGGAGCGCGGACGCTGCCTGTGCCAGTAGAGGCTACTGTAGCTGCTAAAGGCCGCTTAGCTGGAGGGAGGGGGCGCGCACGCCGCCTATGCCAGGTAAGGGGTGCTCTAGCAGAGACCAGTATATATGATATATATATAATGATATAGTTATATATATATAATTTCAGAAAAACCAACCTATAAAGTGGCAATGGCTCTGTGCCGAAATTAAAGTACACTATTTGAGAACAAGTGACTAAATCAGTCAAGCCAATTCATATAACCGGGGTTACTGACGTAACCTCGCGGTGGTGCTATATAGCTGGCCAGTGCCAGCAAAGACTCATTCAGAGAGGCAGAGTAATATAGCAGTAAATAAGTACACTTATAAGTAGTATAAGTATAAGTATAAGTAGTATAAGTATAAGTAGTAAGCAAATAATAATAGCGTCGACTCACGTGCTGGGAGCGGGTAGCGCTAACGCTTGCCGTCACTAGCACTGCGGCGCAGCCTTCGTGGGAAAACAAGACAGCGTAAGCTGTCAAAGAGAACGAGCTATCCGTTCACTTTGACGGGTGCTAAACGGGACGCTCAGGTCGCCGTTTGTAGCACGCGGCGGTGCTATATAGCTGGCCAGTGCCAGCAAAGACTCGCTCAGAGAGGCAGAGTAATATAGCAGTAGATAAGTACACTTATAAGTATAAGTAGTATAAGTATAAGTAGTATAGGTAAGTAGTAAACAAATAATACTAGCGTCGACTCACGTGCTGGGAGCGGGTAGTGCTAACGCTTGCCGTCACCAGCACTGCGGCGCAGCCTTCGTGGGAAAACAAGACAGCGTAAGCTGTCAAAGAGAACGAGCTATCCGTTCAACTTTGACGGGTGCTAAAACGGGACGCTCAGGTCGCCGTTTGTAGCACGCGACCGTGTGTGTTGCAGGGAAGCAGCGCGCACGCAGCCTATGCGAACAGGGGTTGTCTGCTTACCTTGTTCCCACGGGGAAAGAAGACGATGTGAAGCCCAGCTCCACTCGAAAACGATACAATAATAGTAGTATTAAGTCGCAGTCCCTGGAGGGCGAACGCACGCGTCACAGCTCCGACCAACAATGGTCGCGGGACTACCGGCGACTTAGTAGTAGCAAAGCAATAGTTCTGTTATCGTGCAGTTTAATTCTGCTGTAGAACTCTGTGCTATGTACAACTTGCGCAAAGCGAGAAGAAATTAGGGACTGAGCCCCGGACGACTGCCGGAAGTTATAGACGACTCCGGGTCATCACGGGGTCAACCGACATTGTTGGTATAAAATACTCGACTGCGCATGCGCGAAGGGACGTATTCAGTGCTTAAAGCACCGCCTCTGGCGGTCAGCAGGGACGAAATAGAACTGCGAGGTTGCCAGTTCGAACCCGGGCTCCCCCCCCAGTGTTAGTCTCGGAAACCCAGACGTTTTTTTATTTCCAGGGAGAAAGAAAAAAAAGTCTGGGGCCGAGTCCACTTCAATTCGGCATAGAGTAGCGCAAACGTCGATCACTCTCTGCCTATTTCTGATCGTCTGCACCTTTGTTAAATTGACGCACACACGCACACACACTCCAACACATTGGAACAACACATTTTCAGATGGGGGTCCGCGGCCAAATACAGATAATCCTGGGGGTCCTTGACATGAAAAAGGTTGAGAACCACATATAGAAACATGAAAACTGCATTTGTAGAATCTAGCGTCAGTCAGGTCTCTCCGTGGTTTCTTTTCATGTGAAAGCAAATTCCCAAAGCAGTTGTGCTCAAAAACCCTGACCCCCATACCACCCCCCCCCCCCCATACCACCCACCCAACCGCTGCGATCGACTGAGACGCACGGAGGAAGCGTTTCGCCCGGCGCAGTCAGATCCTCAAAATAATTGGTTCGGAAGCTGACCTGTGTGTACGCACACGTACAGTAGTCTCAGTGTTTGTGTATACAAATAATTGGTCTATATACTGTATACTGTATAGAGGGATAATGTTGATGCCGGTAGTTAGTGGCCCATTAACCCATTAAAACCCAGGAAAGCATCTTTATATCTTTAGACTATAGCCTAGTTACTAGTAGATATACAAGCTCATAGCGCGTGACGTTGTGCCGGTGCTGTACGGGCTTGTCGATCTGCCAGTTTTGGAGAAAAAAAAACAAACATTAATATTTGTTCAAATCTTTGAATATTTATATTCTGTTAAAGCGAACATTTGTATACTGCAATCCTTGTATCTGCAAAAACAGGGGGGGGGGGAAGAGAAAAATGTTTTGAGACGGATGGGCGGCCAGGCAAACGTATAGCAACATATAGTTGTTTTTCAATAAACTGTTTTAGAAGACATTCTGTAGAATGGGGTCGTTAGTTGACTATATATGCACACCGCAGCCATCGTGCCATATAAGTCAATGGCAAAGGTGGTAACTATAGTGTGCAACTTCCCATTGACAGCCCATACAGTACATCCAAACGGAAAAGGGACCATCATGTCTCACTTCCATAACGTAATGCAGCTTCTGACGCATGCATGCAGAATACACTTTGCCCTTTCATCATCTTCAGGGACGGGGCCTTGGATGTTAAAAATGAGGTTCCCTGAACTCATGCCCTGCCTTATAGCTCGTTAGATAATATCACTCAGCTGCCCTATACTGTACGTACACCACCTGTTTTTAACCCATTTTGACCCGGATCAGATTCTAAAAATGTCTTCTACATCCTGACAGTTTTCTGAAAAAGCTATGTTTCTATGTCGGTCGTTCTTAGATTTTTCAAAAAATAGCAGATCTACAAGCTCATAGCGCGCCACTCGGTGGCGCGCTATGAGCTTGTAGATCTGCTATTTTTCAATAGCTAACATAACATAGTGCTAACACCAAAAGGGGTTTCCGCCCAGAATGGGTTAAAATGTGCACATAACGCAGGAGGCAGCAGAGCGTTAAGCTTTACATGAAAACGAGCCCGTCCAAAACTCTGATGGCTGCAGAGACACGGTCTGGTCTGCAAAATGGTCAATGTGTGAAGAAGATGGACGGTAAAAGTGCTGACCGATAGAAGAGACATACTGTATAGCAGAGGTACAGTACAGTATAGTACACACACACACACACACACGCACATGCCCCGTGGTGACTCCTGGCCAGGTTCCAGCAGAGCTCTCTCTATGCGTCTCTAATCTAAAGGCCGCTATGACACGTGTTTATCGACCCCTCTTCTTATCCCATTCTGACCTGAGATCAGATTCATACGTGGTTTCCACTGGACACACACTGGTCTGATGAACCCATTCTGACCTGAGATCAGATTAAAAAAAATGTCAGTCGTTCTTCGATTTTTCAAAAATAGCAGACCTACAAGCTCGTATCGCGCCACTCGGTGGCGCGATATGAGCTTGTAGATCTGCTATTTTTAAATAGCTAAAGCATAACATGATGCTGACACCAAAATGGGTGCCCGGTCAGAATGGGATAATGATGTCTTTGTGACCTCCCCTCGCGCCAATTAACTGGCCCAGGGAATCCACTTCTCTTGACCTTGCCTCTGCACTCCGTGCTGAATCTGTGCCATTATTAGAAACCCCGGAGGAACGCACAGCCCCACGTGTCCTATAGCCTATGGAGGAGGGGTCCCCCCCAGGGGGGCAGTCAGACAGATATTTCGTGAAGCCACTAAGGAAATCGGGACTTCCTGAAAGTTCATATAATGGCCTGTTGTGGCGCTGTCTGTCATTGGGCCCAAAAAAACCCATATCTCCATAGAGGCCCATGTATTTGGGCCCAACTTCACCTAGACTGTATTACCTTAATAAACATGGTCATGAATACTTTCTGCTTCCAGTCACTAGTTTAAAGTCTCATTTCTCATGTCATAATAATCTTTTTGGAGGGCGTGGCTACCGTTACAGTCTATGAACGGGAGCCACCCCCCCGTTCAGTCAAAATAAAAACCAACGAAGAGTAAGGGGGGGGAAGTCCCGCCTCGTTGTCTGGGCCAGCCAATGGCCAGCTGGGCCCAAACGGAGCCAGCCAATGGCCAGCTGGGCCCAAACGGATCTAGAAATATGGCAACTTACAGTGCAAGGACTGACAGGCTTCATTTTACGTCCATGTTAGACCTGGGGAACGCTTTGTCCATATTTTCTTTTACAGTCTATGGTTCTCCCCCACTGTACCCCCTGTGGGGGTCTTCGAAGTGGTCCCAGGGAGGTCCAACTCCTGCAGATACAAGAATGGTATAGTATTAGGTCCCTTACAGATCTGTGACTCTGAGAGTGTATTATTTGTACACTCTCAGAGTCATGGGGGGTCCGTGAAATTAAAAAGATTGAGAACCACTGATGTAGAGGATGGAGGTGATCGATCAGAGAGAAAGATGACCCCCCCCCACCCCTCCCTCCATAACGCCCTTCCTTCGATTCCTCTATCAGGCGGCGAGAAGCATAATATTCCAGGTGAAAGTCAAGTTGTTTTCAGTTGAGTGACTGTCATACAACATATGAGAAAAACACGTTAAGAACACGTTATCGATTCATTCATGCTTGTGGGGCCAACGTGTCACTTCTTGCCCGCGGCAAAGAACCGACCTGCTATAACAACATGTTGTGACGCGACACGCACGCTTTACGAGATCACTTCTCCTCGGCAAACGGCACTGCCGCATGCCGGGGTACAGCATATACGGTATATATATATATATATATTTAACCCGTTCTGACCTGAGATCAGATTAAAAAAATGTCTTCTACATCCTGACAGTTTTCCATTCTGACCTGAGATCAGATTCTAAAAATGTCTTCTACATCCTGACAGTTTTCCATTCTGACCTGAGATCAGATTCTAAAAATGTCTTCTATGTCAGTCGCTCTTCGACTTTTCAAAAAATAGCAGACCTACAAGCTCATAGCGCGCCACTCGGTGGCGCGCTATGAGCTTGTAGATCTGCTATTTTTCAATAGCTAAAGCATGACATGATGCTAACACCAAAATGGATTCCCGCGCAAAATGGGATATATATATATATATATATATATATATATTGGGGGGATTGCGGCTTCCATCTCTGCGAGGCTTTAAACGATAGCCGGCCCTCAGGCGACGGTTGCTTTGCATTAGGAGCTGCCGAGCTTTGTCTGTCAGGTGAAAAATGTCTCTTTCATCTTCTTCCCCCCCCCCTCCTCTCCCCTCCCCACCACCCCCCCCCACCCCCCCCCCCACCCAGCGCAGACCGAAGCGGCGCTATAGGTGCAATAAGGTAGATAGCGCGTTACGTCGCTGCCTGTAATTACAGATAAAAAGAACATTAAGTTGGACAGATACATGTAAGCCGGCTGATGAGGGTGCCCATTTCAATTAAGCAGGACCTAAATGAGAAAACCTTATGGGAGTTTCTCTCTGCCAGACCTAAGCAGGATTAATACACTGAATAGGGCCATTTACTAGGGGCATAATTACTCCCTAATTAGCTATTAGTTATTCTATTACGCCTTTTATCACTTAGTCACGGTCAAAATGGCAGAAATAGTGGATAAGTCATCACCTTGGTACGGTAACAGATGTAATTAACACAGCACGGAGACATGAAAGAGAGACACAGAGAGAGAGAGAGAGAGAGAGAGAGTGAGTTAGTGTATTCAGTCAGGCTCGCTGCATTTCAGACTCTTTCCGCTGCGTGACCTGCTCTGCCACAATCAATCGAATTTCACTAGGAACACATACTGAGTTTTATGCACTGCGAAGGAAGGAAGGATTCTTATAGCTTCATAAGAACGGAAGCCCGTCGTGCTGTTCGTGTTCTTCTGGGTATTTGCTGTATTATTCTGTGGGAACAAACAGCCCCACAGAGGTTGTTATAGTAATACCCTTAAAAGAAAGAAAGACACAAATTAGTCGGATGAAGAGTTGGCGTCTCGCGGCGCGGATGCTGTCGAGCTGCTTCCCGTCTGCTTCTTGTGGGAATCCACTCCGGTGGTTAGACTAATCCACTCCGGTGGTTAGACTATCCCATTTAGAATCCACTCCGGTGGTTATACTAATCCACTCCGGTGGTTAGACTATACAGCAGTGCTTCCCAAATATTTCCATGTCAAGGACCCCCAAATTGACACTAATTAGCCCACGGATCCCCCCCCATTTGAAGAGATATGCCAGGGACCCCCATAAGAGAAGATTTCTACGGCTCTAGCAGTGATTTTCAACCATTTTCATTTCAAGGACCCCGCCAGTTCGATATGCAACAGGCTATGGACCCCCCATTTAATGGCATTTCTATCTATTTCTATTTCTATTGTAAAATCAAAGTTAATTTAATTGTACAAATGGAAGCAAATGAATCCGTTAGGGTCCATTTGGTTCCATTTGTACACTCTCAAGAGTTACAGACCCGTAAGGGAACATTTTGGTTCCTAACTATATCATTTAGCTGGGGACCCCCTGGAACTCACTCAAGGACCCCGTGGGGGTCCCGGACCCCCCTTTAGGGAACCACTGCCATACACTATACCAGCTATAGTGTAGTGTTTGTGCTACGACGCATAAACCTAGAATCTTTGCCCAGAATCTAATCTCGCCTGCATGAGGGAAGACAAAACACTCATGTTCCCCTTCCTTCTAAACCGTTTCCCCTGGCCTGTTTTTACCCCCAAATGCCGTGTGTGGATTTGAGTCTATTTTAACCCATTCTGACCTGAGATCAGATTCTAAAAGTGTCTTCAATTTTTCAAAAATAGCAGACCTACAAGCTCGTATCGCGCCACTCGGTGGCGCGCTACGAGCTTGTAGATCTGCTATTTTTCAATAGCTAAAGCATAACATGATGCTAACACCAAAATGGGTGCCCGTTCAGAATGGGTTAATCCCACATCTTCCCTCAAACATTTAAGCCTGATTCACACTTTATACAGTATATATCTGCGTGCTGGTTTAGCATGCAAGGGGGGGGCTTTTTTTAAACATGTTCTACAATCCGATCTACAAGCAATCCTGTACAGTACAGGATTATATATAAGTATATGCAGAGTACAGTATATGCCATATTCAGGTTCATATATGTGGATATATGTACATACTATCAGTGTTGTTTTCGTCGACTAAAACTAAGACGAAAAATGTTCGTCGACTACCTTTTTTCACTGACGAAAACTACACGGAAACGAAATGAAAACGGTGCTATGATGACGAAAACTAAGACTAAATAATAAGACTAAACAAGAGATGTAATTTTACCCTTGGTTGCATGCTGAAAATAGCCGATCTACAAGCTCACGCGCTGCGACGCGTTGTGAGCTTGTAGGTCTGCTATTTTTGAAAAATCGTAAAAATGCGGCAGAAATCTTTGAATATATATTCATTCAGAGCGAACTTTTTTTTTTAAGCCAGGCTTAAATGGCATTAACACAACGGATGCGCCATGCAGCATATTTCAAAATATAGGCGCTAGAGTAGAGTGCCAGATTTTACTCTGAAAGGTCCCCCCCTTCCTTTCCCCCAAAAAACCGGGAGGCATAATCTTCCGTTCTTACCTCACGCTGGTCACGCTAAAGTCTCTCTAGAAGCGTTTATATTCCAAACGAGAGGCTTCCTGAAGTCGGAAATGAAGACAAACATTGTCCTTCTGGTGGAAAAACCATGGAGAGTTACCTAGATTAGGAGATACGAGACATTCTTTTGGAGTCGTAAGCAAGGAAGTGAACAGCAGCGCGCATGATGCACGAAACAGCAAGGAGTGTGATGCCAAAAAAAAGTTTTATATCAATAAAAAAAGCTCTAAAGGGCCTGGGCCGTGGCTCAGCGGTCCAGGCACCTTGGCTGGTGTGTGCCGCGGGTTCGACTCCCGATCCCGACGGCCTTTACTGCATGTCACTCCCCCATCTCTCTCCCCATTTCCTGTCAAAAAAAATTAAATAAAGGCAGAAGCCGCAAAAAAACAAAACAAAAAAGCTCTAAAGACGGCCTCCTGCGGTTTGATTAGAAAAGACGTGTACAAACATCCTTAGCAAAAATTGTGTTAAGAAAATTCGTGCCACGATGTGAGCTTGTACATCTGCTATTTTTGGAAAGGAGAAGGCATTTGTGGAATCGGTGTTTGGTCTAAATGGGTGAATTATCACACCGCCGTATCTCCTCACCGCCTGCACCAATCGCTCCCACTTTTCACACAGGTATTGACCATAATAATATGGTGGCCACACATGATGCTAACACCGGTGTTAGCATCATGTCGTGCTTTAGCTATTGAAAAATAGCAGATCTACAAGCTCATAGCGCGCCACCGAGTGGCGCGCTACGAGCTTGTAGGTCTGCTATTTTTGAAAAATCGAAGAGCGACTGACATAGAAGACATTTTTAGAATCTGATCTCAGGTCAGAATGAAAACTGTCAGGATGTAGAAGACATTTTTAGAATCTGATCTCAGGTCAGAATGGGTTAATAATCGACTAAATCGCTCATGGTTGGATTAACTTGTTCATCCCAGGACGAAATGTCACACAATAACAGCCAAGAACCATGAATTACTCCATGCCAAACTGCTTCTACCATTTATTACACATTCTTAAATAAAAATGATTCACTGAACAGTTCCTTGCATAGAGAATATTACAATACCAATTTAAAAAAGGAATTATGAAACAAACCGGTAACAAAAATAAATCTTTCTCATTGTTTTTTTCTTTTTTTGTTTTCTTTTAAGTTTTGTTTTCTTCCATAATAAAGGACATTATTGTACTTGTATGTACGTCATAATATACAAATGATAAAATTTCAAACAACCTTTTTTTTGTACAGCGAAAAAAATAAGAGGAGCAGGAGGCGAGGAAGGGAAAGACAAGAAGTGGAATATATGAGAGAGAGAGACAGAGAGACAGACAGAGAGAGAGAGAGAGAGAGATTCAGGGAACAGGTGAAGAACTATTTGATTAGTGAGTGAGGCCTTATGGGAACAGATGCGTCGTGATGAATGATAATAATAATAACAATGTGTGTTCGCATGAAGGACATGATAGCAAAACACGTGCAGAATGAAGTGGTTACGTGTGTGTGTGTGCGTGCGTGTGTGTGTGGCGCGTGTGTGAGTGCGTGTGTGCATAACTGCATATTCACACACACACAGGTATTCCTGGGTGTTATCGCAAGTAAGGTGTGTATGTGTGTGCGTGTGTGTTTGTACAACGTGTGTGCATGTGTGTCAGCTCACATCGGCGCTGATCCATGTTCTCATCCACACATTATAGCCTAGTAGCGTGTGCGTGACAGCGAATGTACGGACAAGCACCAGCAGCGCACGTCACCACAAGGGGGGGGGGGGGGGGGGGAGGTGAGCGGTACGAGGGGGGGTGAGCGGTACGAGGGGGGGGGGGGGGGTGAGCGGTACGGACAGAGAAATGGTGGAAGCGGTGGCTTTCCTCAAGACGGACATCAGAGTGCAAAACAGATAGAAACGTACACAGCAACATTCATTTTGTAAGAAATAAAACTAATAAAAGCCGTGAAACACAGAACCTCCGAACATCAACCACACTGTTCCAGAAAGGACCACGATGCCCATTATGATTTGTACGGGCAGGGCTAAGCTGCGTCACGTGTGTCGTTTCGTGGGAAAGCGTCACATTAAAAAGGCAGCGTATGTGATACTTTTTGGTTAATACGAAAGGTTTTTGTTAAAGTGTTAAAACTCTATAATATCTATATTGTGACAGTAATCATTGCTATAGTGTGTTTGTTCAGTAACAGGGGTCTCCCGGTCTCTTTAATAAACCATCCAATCGGGAGAGAGAACCCAATATCAGCTTCAATTAAGAGTGTTCGAGGCTGAATTTTGTCTGCTCAACTTATTATTTTGTGTCAAAAATCGAATTAGAATCGCGATTCTCATTATAAATGATTCAAATGCGATTCCTAAATTTCCAAAAATCGATAAAAACAATTATATTAATAATAAATATTACTTGCATCAAGGCAACGCTTTAGGTGTCTGTAGCCTCTGTAGACTAACACTAGTACCTGAGGAATACATTATTGTGTGCATTTTATACTACCAGCTAGCCTAAGCCTACCTATTTTAATTATTAGCAGTTTTATTACTTTAATTCTGGTAACTGAATGAGAAGTGGTATATGTCAGACTCAGTCAGAAGTTAAAACCTTTTGTACTAATACATCTGTGCAGGCTTAAATAAATGACATGTTGTTGTCTTGCATGTTTACATCATTCAGTTGATAAAACCTTATCAATTATAAAAGCTTTTTTTTACTAAATGTACTTCGCTTTCATGCCAGAAGGCTGGAGTAGATCCGGCTGAAATCCTATGTATTGAATCGAGAATAATTTTGAATAGAGAATCATTTTGAAAAGAGAATAAAAAATAAAAAAAATCTTTTTTTGAAAATCAATTTCGAATCAAATCGTGACGCTAAAGAATCAGAAAAGAATCGAGGGACACCCAAAGATTCACAGCCCCATATTTGTCGTCATCTCCAATTTCCCTTGTTTCTCCTGTTGTATCCCGTCTGATTTCTCTCTCCTGCTCGGATCAAATCGTTATCCCCATCCCTACCTCTCCTGTTTGATAAAACCGTTATCCCCATCCCTACCTCTCCTGTTTGATAAAATCGTTATCCCTATCCGTACCTCTCCTGTTTACACAAGAGCTGGAGAGGCAGGGAGACTCCGGCTGTTGAACAAACAAACAAATACTCTACACAGCAACGATGACCATCGTAATATAGAGCCGTTCCACATCTATCTTAACCCATTTTTGGGCGGGAACCCCTTTTTGGTGCATTATGTTAAGCTTTAGCTATTGAAAAATAGCAGATCTACAAGCTCGTAGCGTGCCAGCTTGTAGGTCAGCTATTTATGAAAAATCTAAGAAACGACTGACTTTTTTTTTTTTTAATCTGATCTCAGGTCAAAATGGGTTAACATAAAGAATATCACCTTTCCTTTTAAATCAGCATCCGTCAAATCCGACTTAGACTGCCCTGCCATGGTGGGATTTGGGATTGTTTGGTTGTGGTCCTTTTGGGTCTCAGTGTGTGAAGAGGGGGAACGTGGTAGAACGTAGAGGGGGAACGTGGTAGAACGTAGAGGGGGAACGTGGTAGAACGTAGAGGGGGAACGTGGTAGAACGTAGAGGGGGAACGTGGTAGAACGTAGAGGGGGAACGTGGTAGAACGTAGAGGGGGAACGTGGTAGAACGTAGAGGGGGAACGTGGTAGAACGTAGAGGGGGAACGTGGTAGAACGTAGAGGGGGAACGTGGTAGAACGTAGAGGGGGAACGTGGTAGAACGTAGAGGGGGAACGTGGTAGAACGTAGAGGGGGAACGTGGTAGAACGTAGAGGGGGAACGTGGTAGAACGTAGAGGGGGAACGTGGTAGAACGTAGAGGGGGAACGTGGTAGAACGTAGAGGGGGAACGTGGTAGAACGTAGAGGGGGAACGTGGTAGAACGTAGAGGGGGAACGTGGTAGAACGTAGAGGGGGAACGTGGTAGAACGTAGAGGGGGAACGTGGTAGAACGTAGAGGGGGAACGTGGTAGAACGTAGAGGGGGAACGTGGTAGAACGTAGAGGGGGAACGTGGTAGAACGTAGAGGGGGAACGTGGTAGAACGTAGAGGGGGAACGTGGTAGAACGTAGAGGGGGAACGTGGTAGAACGTAGAGGGGGAACGTGGTAGAACGTAGAGGGGGAACGTGGTAGAACGTAGAGGGGGAACGTGGTAGAACGTAGAGGGGGAACGTGGTAGAACGTAGAGGGGGAACGTGGTAGAACGTAGAGGGGGAACGTGGTAGAACGTAGAGGGGGAACGTGGTAGAACGTAGAGGGGGAACGTGGTAGAACGTAGAGGGGGAACGTGGTAGAACGTAGAGGGGGAACGTGGTAGAACGTAGAGGGGGAACGTGGTAGAACGTAGAGGGGGAACGTGGTAGAACGTAGAGGGGGAACGTGGTAGAACGTAGAGGGGGAACGTGGTAGAACGTAGAGGGGGAACGTGGTAGAACGTAGAGGGGGAACGTGGTAGAACGTAGAGGGGGAACGTGGTAGAACGTAGAGGGGGAACGTGGTAGAACGTAGAGGGGGAACGTGGTAGAACGTAGAGGGGGAACGTGGTAGAACGTAGAGGGGGAACGTGGTAGAACGTAGAGGGGGAACGTGGTAGAACGTAGAGGGGGAACGTGGTAGAACGTAGAGGGGGAACGTGGTAGAACGTAGAGGGGGAACGTGGTAGAACGTAGAGGGGGAACGTGGTAGAACGTAGAGGTGGTAGAACACGTGGAAGAACACACATTCACCGGCAAGTCCAAAAGCCCCAGGAATGAACCATGAATGATGAATGCTAGGGGGGAGAGGGGGGAGGTAGGGGAGGGGGCGGAATAAAAAAACAAAAAACAAAGGCTCCCAATTATCACAAAAAGCATATTTCATAACCCCAACCATACACAAACACACACACGCGCGCATGTACACGTGCGCGCGCACACACACACACACACACACACACACACACACACCAAGTTCAACAGGAGACTGTATGGTGCCCCCCCCCCCCCCACGCCTCCCCCCTCCCCCGCTGAAATACTGAAACACACAAATAGAGCTGCCAAAAAACGATACAATCTTGACCCCCAAGCAAACCCCTGGTCAGACAGACAGACAGACAGACAGACAGACAGACAGACAGACACCCACCTGGCTTATAGCAGGAATACCACATCCACCCATCATCACACAGCTTCACATCTGAATGCAGGTATACTTGTAGATCAGTGATTCTCAAAGCGGGGTTCCAAATGGACCCTTACAGGTCTGTAACTCTGAGAGCATACAAATGGAACCAAATAGACTCCATTTGTATGCTCTCAGTTATGGGGGGGGGGGGGGGGGGGGGTAACCCCTTTTGGTGTTAGCATTACGTTATGCTTTAGCAGATCTACAAGCTCTTCTTCAAGAACTTGTAGGTCTGCTATTTTTTGAAAAATCTTAGAGCGACTGAATCTGATCTCAGTTCAGAATGAAAACTGTCAGGATGTAGAAGACATTTTTTTAATCTGATCTCAGGTCAGAATGGGTTAAGGTTATGCTTGAGAACCACTAGAATCTACCGTCTATAAGCCTGACAACGTGACGTTAACCGAATCCATTTGAGTTTTTTTACATTGTGTTTGTGTGTCCGCTGTCAAAAAGACTGTATGATGCAAACCTCATTATTTTTGTACAACATTAATAGCCGTCAATAGAGACTAGTGACAATGCTAATAATAATAATAATAATAATAATAATAATAATAATAACTGTATTCATAAAGCACTATATATCAAAATAAGATTACAAAGTGCTTTACATGAAACTGAATCAAGATCAAATCAGCAACAGAAAAAAACAAAATAAGAACAAGTTAGCAAAGTGTGTGTGTGTGTGTGTGTGTGTGAGAGAGAGAGAGAGTGCATTTTCCGGCAGTGACATCAGTCCGACACTCAAACCCAAACCCTAAACCTATAACCTACAAGCTGCACGACGCAAAGCGTGTTGGACCAACGCACTGCCGCGGAAGCCAGCGGCAGTGGCAGTTTCCCCGGCAGATGCGGCGTGGAGCGGTGGCCACGAGATGGAGCGGCGTTGGAGTGACATAATACCCCGGCAGATGACACACCCCCCCTCCTCCCCCCTCCCCTCCGGCAGCACCACGGCTGTTACCGGCAGTTTACCGGCAGTTGCGGCGTCTGGAGCGCGGCTGGCCAACGAACCGACAGAGCAGCGGAACGGAGCCGTCATAATCCACCCCCCTGGCAGCGTTGCGGTAACCTGACTCTGCCAGACGGGGGCGGTTTTGGGTAACCATGTGTTCCCCAACACAGCATCCATCTGAGATCGCTCAGGGGATTGAGCTAACACCAAACCGCTCCCGGTTCGAACCAATCAGCGTGAGCTAAGGGCGGGATATGTATGAAACCGGATGTCTGGGGAACATGGTTACTCAATATGATTGGTTGTGTTTGCACGCCCACACGGTGATAGACAGACGGTCCCATCCAATCATCTATACCAAGTATCTTGAAAAAAAGGAACAGCCCCGTCATCGAATTGGCTCCCCAGATCCCAGATCCCAATAAGCTGTGAAACAATGTGTAGCAAGCTTCTTGGATCTGGCACATAGAGTTATATATCTATAGAGAAGACACCCGAGTTCTCCTCCCATCCACTTGCATTAAGTTGCTCAAAAGCGCATGAGGCGGATTCACTCCTCCTTCCTGGTAGGAACAGAGTGCATTCTGGGACGGATTGCAATGGTGAGTGGCCCCAAACACATGAACGCGTACAATGTTAGTCAACGGACAGCGCGTTCATGTGTTTGGGGCCAGGCTGCAATACCTTCATTCGGCCACTATGTCCATTTCGCCTCAAGATTTCCTCTGGGTGCCTTCTCTATAAATATATATACTCTAAGATCTGGCAGCGTCAGGTTAGCGTTGCGGCTCGTTGCCGGAGAATGCACTCTCTGCTTCTGGGAGTGTGTGTGTGTGTGTGTGTGTGTGTGTGTGTGTGTTTTCCGTGTGTATTTCTGTGCATTTCTCTGTGGGACCAGGCATAGTGTAGTATGGGTCTCACCACCATATAGCTCCATTTATACTTCGTCGTACAAGAGTGTCGCAACACACGTAAAATACCGCGCGACACCATTGGCTTAGATTAGCATCACCACACCCCCCCCCCTCCCGCCCGCCCGCACCCCCCCCACCTTTCCCACAATCCCATGCAAACAGGTAACCAACGCAGACAGCCACAACCTGCCTCTCCTCTGGGTTCTCGTGAACCCAGCAGTCATGCGTGGACCTTAAAGGGACACTTCACCCTTTTTGCAAAAAGATATATGTTAATGACGTTTAGAAGCATTAGAACACTTTCCTGGGGGTCTTAATGTATGTAATATGTGGTTTTAGATATTTTAGATTGTAGCAGTGAGCACAGTGTCTCTGATGTCATGGACACTGGGCTCACTTCCTTCCTGGACTACATGTCTCAGTAAGACAGCTCTCCCCCTATCCACAAGGATAATTATGGGAATTGTAGTCCAGGAAGGTAGTGAGACCAGTGTCCATGACATCAGAGACACTGGGCTCACTGCTAAAATATAAAATATCTAAAAACACATATTACACACATAAAGACCCCAGGAAAGTGTTCTAAAGCTTCTAAACGTCATTAACATATATTTTTTTGCAAAAAGGGTGAAGTGTCCCTTTAAGAATGTCTTATCGACCGAGCCATTGTCAAAAGCTGCCAAAAAGAAGAAGAAATTTAACAAACTGTCTTTTTTTTTCTTTTCTTTTTTCTTTTTTTTTACTAGCTAACGTTTGGGCCATGTGTCTCTGTCAAGGCGGCCGTGTGCATTTGCAAAGAACAACCGTTCATATTTTTTACTTTTTTTTTTTTTTTACATGGGGGGGAAAAAAAGGAAACTTCACCTCAGACCAATATTATTGTTCTGACAAAATGTCCACTTTTTAGCTCTTCATCCCGGTTCCTTCAATTTGTCAGAAACACATACAGACATACAAAGGGATACATTCATTTAACTTATTGGCTCGGAGAAAACCCCAAATCCATTGTTGTTGTTGTTGTTGTTGTCGTCTGTGACCGTTTGGACACATGATATTTTTACCAACCATTGTTTTTGTTCGTTTGTTTCCAATTGGATGAAAGTTGAAAGTACAGTGTCATACTTTCATGTATCGTTACATGTATGTTGGTATTAACTTGCAACGTGATCTCCGAAATTCCCATTTGAACAAAATAGTCGAGGTGAGTCTTTCTTCCTTTAGAACTAATAATATAACCAATCTCGTACTTTGCTCCGCTGTCCAATGACCATCAGCTGCGCTCACTTGTGCATTATCCGTCTATCCCAATCAGATCCATCATGTCCTACGACGGTCCAATCCATTGCGAGTCCCAAACTGTCTCACCAGTTCGAGACTGTACTACTTCTTTCTTTTTTTTTAAATTATTATTATCATTTTTTTTCTGTTAAAAGAAAAAGAAAACAAAAACAGTTTCCAAAGAGTAAAATTGTGCAACAAAGTTGTGTGAAAATGTCTGTGCTTGTTGTAACAGCTCAGACCGCGGAGAGGAGAAGAGGCGAAGGAGGACGTCGTCTTTTAGTTTCTTTTAGTTCCAGGACGTGAAAAGTGTGTGAGTTGAGTCGAGTTATGACTAATTGTATGATCCATGGTATATAATATACACTTTTCCATGAAGCACGGTGCAACGCGTGCTATAGCGTCCGCAACGTAACTATTATTCAAAGGCCGTGTTGAACCTTCGGCTCATCCATCGAGTGATCTGTGTGGACCTGTGTCGACAGGGTAATGTTCAGGTGGAGTTGCGGTTGTCGCGGCGTCGGTCTTGGGGGGAGGAGTCTCCGTGCGGTGTGGCGTCATGATGAGACGTGCTCTGGCAGACAGGCGAGGAGGAGGAGGAGGAGGAGGATGAAGAGGAAGCTAGTGAGAGAGTGGCGACACTATAGCGTTGACTCCCACTGTAACAGTGGAATGCGGAAGAAGTGCTGATTCTATCTCAATGGGATATAGTTCCAATGTTTGGAACTATAGCCCATACTAGGCACCCGCTTTACGGGCGAGATCAAAGCGTGCCGCCACTCTCATACTGTTCCACTCGGGGGGGGGGGGGGGGGCGTGTCAGTTGTTTTTGCACGAACCGTGACGTAATGATGATGATGATGTCACGCCAAAATCTGTCAGGCTCCTCCAGGCGATGTCTGCGGTCCGCCGGACACCGTTGTCTGTCTGTCTGTCTGTCTGTCTGTCTGTCTTGTCTGTCTGTCTGCAGCCGGCTCCATGTTACGGTATGTGTCTCTCCCTCGTAAATACACAATGAATCAATTACAACAGCGGTTCTCAAAGTCCTCGGGTTCTGGTTCGGAATGGACCCTTTTACTGGTCTGTAATAACTCCTGAAAGTGCACACATGTAGAGGCCTGCAGGGTCCATTTGGTTCCATCTGTGCAACTCGCAGACTTATGGGGGGCTAATTTAAATTAAATATAGTTCAATGTTAGTATGTTCAATGTATAGTTCAAAGTTCGTTTCATATGAAGCAGAACCTCGAAAAGCACTGAATGAATGAATAAATAAATAAATAAATAAATAAATAAGGACTTTCGTAAACGACACGTCGGCATTCTTTCCGAGTGTCCAACGATCATTCCTGGTGCTGTTGTTCAACAAATTATGCTCTTCTTTGCTTCTCCTCTTTCTCTCTCTTCGTGTGTGTGTGTGTGTGTGTGTGTGTGTGTGCGTGCGTGTGTGTGTATCGTTCTCTGTCCTCCCTCTCTCTCTCTCTCTCTCTCTCTCTCTCTCTCGTTGACCCCTCTCCGACCTCCAGAGCGCCTCAGATGTGCCTCTTCATGTGCAACGCCAAGTGATCTGACCGCGAGAAACACCTGCAGGGACAGACGGGGAGACAATCAGAATGAATCACGGTCAGCTGTGTTGTCACGACGCGCACACGGCTGCTTAACCCATTCTGACCCGAGATCAGATTCTAAAAATGTCTTCTACATCCTGACAGTTTTCATTCTGACCCGAGATCAGATTCAAAAAATGTCTTCTATGTACATCCTGACAGTTTTCATTCTGACCCGAGATCAGATTCAAAAAATGTCTTCTACATCCTGACAGTTTTCATTCTGACCCGAGATCAGATTCTAAAAATGTCTTCTACATCCTGACAGTTTTCTGAAAAAGCTATGTTTCTAACTTTCTATGTCAGTGGTTCTTCGATTTTTCAAAAAATAGCAGACCTACAAGTTCATAGCGCGCCACTCGGTGGCACGCTATGAATAGCAGATTTACAAGCTTGTAGGTCTGCTATTTTTGAAAAGAATCGTGAAAATGTGCCTCAAATCTTTGAATATAATATTATCAAACAACATGTTTTCAGATGGGGGTCGGGCGGCCAATTACATATAGTTTTTGGGGTCCTTGACATGAAACATTGAGCACCACTGATGCAGAAAAATAGCAGATCTACAAGCTCATATCGCGCCACCGAGTGGCGCGATACGAGCTTGTAGGTCTGCTATTTTTTGAAAAATCGAAGAACGACTGACATTTTTAGAATCTGATTTCAGGTCAGAATGGGTTCATCAGACCAGTGTGTGTCCGGCGGAAACCTCGTATGAATCTGATCTCAGGTCAGAATGGGTTAAATGTCGACGTCAGGCCTGAATGGGTTAAAATAACAATTTAGCTCCCGACACCGATATATGTTAATTTAGTCCCCCACCCTTTTGTGCCAGGGAAACAAATACATATTCAATGCAAGAAATACATGTTCAGAATCTACAGCTTAATTGGTAGACTACAGATAACCAACACACCAACATAGCCAATGTATGCTCATGAACTACAGATAAAACATCGGCTACTGCCATCGGTTAATGACCGGTAACGGCAATATCTGCCAATACCGATTATGTGGCCGATACATCGGTGCATCACTAGTTTCTGTGCATGGTTCCCGTCATATCGTTATGAAGGAGGAGAAGGAGAAGATATGGAATACTTATGGACGTTAGTGCTATACACCACTTTTCAACCCATCTTCATATAATTGGTCCTCACTAATATAATCGTTTTCTACTCTCTGTCTCACAGGAGGGCTGTGGGCAGTTCATAATAAACCCCTCCACCAGTGACACCATTGTTAGGCAGATATTTAGATTTTTGTTATCGCGAGAACGATGGCTTCCATTTACGTATTGCAACTTGTCATGAATACCGTATAAGCACACCTAGGATTCCATGCGCGGACAAAAGAAGCTGTCTGCCGGCGTCTCTTCCGGGGTTTTTAGACAGCTGGTGGATGAAAATGAAGCTCCACCCACGAGGCAATCTGCCGCTTCGGCCATATTCCCGGAAAAGCTTGCTTCATTTCCATCCACCAGCTGTCTAAAATCCCGGAAGAGATGCGGACAGACAGCTTCTTTTGGCCGCGCATGGAAGTTGAGGTGTGCCCAGGCTGATAGAAAACCTGCGGTTTCTATTAGCTTGGATTCCCCGTCGATGATGTCACTGGTGGACGGGTTTCTGAACTGCCCACAGCCTCTCCTATGAGACACAGACTGAGTAGGAAAATAAATGTGGCGTTTTATCATGAACATTAGTGAGGACCAATTATATGAAGGTGGGTTGAAAAGTGCTGAAGTGGTCCTTGAAGCTGCAAAATGTCACATATTAAGGTAGACTGACACTGGAATAATCCGCAAGTAAAGACAGACAGACAGACAGACAGACAGACAGAGAGAGAGACAGACGGAGAGACAGACAGACGAACAGACAGACAGACAGAGAGCTTGTTAGCGCCGATGACTATCGCAGAGGCGAGGGACGAGAGGAGTTTGTTTAGTCAATAGAGCCAAAATGTTGCCGTTCGCTGCCAGCGAGCGCTTATGCACACGCAATTAGTATATGTGTAATTCATAATCAGCATTTTCAAGCAGCACCCACTCCTAATGACTTCAGCTGGCGCATGAATAGCTTAGCAAGAGGCCCTGCAGATGGATTTGTTTAACGCATTTTGGGCGGGAACCCCTTTTGGTGTTAGCATTACGTTATGCTTTAGCTATCGAAAAATAGCAGATCTACAAGCTCGTAGCGCGCCACCGAGTGGCGCGCTACGAGCTTGTAGGTCTGACATAGAACGACTGACATAGAAACATAGCTTTTTCAGAAAACTGTCAGGATGTAGAAGACATTTTTAGAATCTGATCTCAGGTCAGAATGGGTTAAAGAGTGCAGTTAGGGTGGGCGGGGGAGGTGGAGGGGGGTGCGTACAGTAACAGTACATAAACATGTGCCGCGAAAAAAACAAGAGTTAAATTAGACGAATCGGAGGCAACTACTCTCGCCTGGAATCGGAGCGCCGTTGACGGGAACCACAGTCAGCCTGCGTTAGATTTCCACTCAGCTCGTGTTCCATTTCCACGGATATTACATTATAATACATTACATTATTATAACGCAATTGATGCAAATGGACGTACAGTACCGCACCATGATGGAGGTGTTTACGCATGCAGGTCTACACGAATGACGTGGGGTTCCATTTGTAAAAGAAGACAAAAACAAACAGCTGGGGAGGGCATTGTATTATTACCCATTTCGACCGAGACCGATTCTACAAAATGCCCTTCTAAATCATGACAGTTTTCTGAAAAACCCCATGTTTCTATATCAGTGGTTCTCACACTATTTCATGTCAAGGACCCCTGGAATCATGTATTTGGCCTCCGACCCCCCCCCCCCCCCCCCCGGAAGCAAAGAGTTTATGAGCTTGTAGATTTGCTATTTTTCAATAGCTAAAGTATAACATAATGCTTAAAACACCAAAAGGGGTTCCCTGTGAGAGTCTAGATTGGCTTTGTTTGCCCATACCCGAGGCGGGGTTGGCGAAAGGGCCCTTCTGTGTGGAGTTGGCATGTTCTCCCCGTGTCCCCTAGGGTAGGTACCCTCACATGTTCTCCCCGTGTCCCCTAGGGTAGGTACCCTCACATGTTCTCCCGTGTCCCCTAGGGTAGGTACCCTCTCATGTTCTCCCCGTGTCCCCTAGGGTAGGTACCCTCACATGTTCTTCTCCCCGTGTCCCCTAGGGTAGGAACCCTCACATGTTCTCCCCGTGTCCCCTAGGGTAGGAACCCTCACATGTTCTCCCCGTGTCCCCTAGGGTAGGAACCCTCACATGTTCTCCCCGTGTCCCCTAGGGTAGGTACCCTCACATGTTCTCCCGTGTCCCCTAGGGTAGGTACCCTCACATGTTCTCCCCGTGTCCCCTAGGGTAGGTACCCTCACATGTTCTCCCCGTGTCCCCTAGGGTAGGTACCCTCACATGTTCTCCCCGTGTCCCCTAGGGTAGGTACCCTCACATGTTCTCCCCGTGTCCCCTAGGGTAGGTACCCTCACATGTTCTTCTCCCCGTGTCCCCTAGGGTAGGTACCCTCACATGTTCTCCCGTGTCCCCTAGGGTAGGTACCCTCACATGTTCTCCCCGTGTCCCCTAGGGTAGGTACCCTCACATGTTCTCCCCGTGTCCCCTAGGGTAGGTACCCTCACATGTTCTCCCCGTAGAAGGAAGCACGAGGACCACTGTCACTAGAGAGAGCAGCAAGATGGTTAAGGGCTTGGCTCAGAGTAATATTTTAATCATGAAAAACTTTCATCAAATTAATGGCTTGTGGAAGTTGGCCTGGGGCCAAGTACATGCAACCGCAGCAATATATTTTGGATTTTTAAGATGCACGGCGGTAATGGGTCTCGTAGGGCCAGTGATGTACATCCCCACCACTCAACTGAAGCCGTGAAACTGTCAAGTATCTTTGGCGTTTTTTTTTTCTTTCTGCTTGCAATTCTGACTTTGGATCTAATCATTCTGGGCTATTTTCTCATAATTCATGTGTCTTGATAGTCCACGCTTCAGAGTTTGTCTTCTCAACCAATTGTGAGATATATAGGCAAGTGTCTGTGCGTGTGCGTGCGTGCGTGCGTGTGAGAGAGAGTGTGAAAGAGAAAAAACAAAAACAAGAGAAAATAAACATTTAGGGCCTCATTATACATTCCGCAGCAGCAGAAATTGGCTTCGATAGACCACTGCTGGTTTTCTATTCCCCGTTAATTGCATTCACCTGGGGTCTCTCACGTCTGCATTAGGCTCATGCAGAGCACATGTGTTACGCTTTGGCGAGCTGTCTAGAAGAGGGTCTGTCTGTACGCCATACACTACAGTGTGTGTGTGTGTGTGTCTTTCCACGGCTAATCTTACAAACCAACCAATACAATTTCCCAAATATATTTTTGAGAGGTGCATGCCCAACCGCTCCAATGACTAGCAGGGCACACGCGTGCGTGAGCCGTCTGTCTGTCTGTCTGTCGTATATGAACAGCAGCAATACCGCTGGGAGACATAAAGTGGCACTGTTGAGCCGCCAAAATTGGCCATTCACACTGAGCACTATGACTACAACTAACTGCGGCCAGCCAGCCAGCGGTGTTGTTGAACAGCCTGCACCGCTCAGTTCACATGGGTGTGATTTGTGTTTTTTAACCCATTCCGGGGCGGGAACCCTTTTTGGTGTTAGCATTATGTTATGCTTTAGCTATTGAAAAATAGCAGATCTACAAGCTCGTAGCGCGTCACTCGGTGGCGCGCTACGAGCTTGTAGGTCTGCTGTTTTTGACAACGACTGACATTGTAGAAACATAGCTTTTTCAGAAAACTGTCAGGATGTAGAAGACATTTCTAGAATCTGATCTCAGATCAAAATGGGTTAAAGATCTGACAAAAAAAAACAGGTTTCATACAACAGAATTTGCTTTTGCCTATTTGATATTCTCCTTTTGTTCCTCTTCTTTCCAATTAACCCATGTGCCCCCCCCCCCCCCCTCCTCCCCCCTCCTCCCCCCTCTTGATGAAAGCTGGGCTGAGCCATTACTCCCAGGACTCTACAGACTATAACATGTAGCCAGTGTCTGTGTATAAAATGTAGCCAGCGTCTGTGCCGCGCAGTGTGTATAAAATGTAGCCAGTGTCTGTGCCGCGCAGTGTGTATAAATGTAGCCAGCGTCTGTGCCGCGCAGTGTGTATAAATGTAGCCAGCGTCTGTGCTGCGCAGTGTGTATAAAATGTAGCCAGCGTCTGTGCCGCGCAGTGTGTATAAATGTAGCCAGCGTCTGTGCCGCGCAGTGTGTATAAAATGTAGCCAGTGTCTGTGCCGCGCAGTGTGTATAAATGTAGCCAGCGTCTGTGCCACGCAGTGTGTATAAATGTAGCCAGTGTCTGTGTATAAAATGTAGCCAGTGTCTGTGCCGCGCAGTGTGTATAAAATGTAGCCAGCGTCTGTGCCGCGCAGTGTGTATAAAATGTAGCCAGTGTCTGTGCCGCGCAGTGTGTATAAATGTAGCCAGTGTCTGTGTATAAAATGTAGCCAGTGTCTGTGCCGCGCAGTGTGTATAAATGTAGCCAGCGTCTGTGCCGCGCAGTGTGTATAAATGTAGCCAGCGTCTGTGTATAAAATGTAGCCAGTGTCTGTGCCGCGCAGTGTGTATAAAATGTAGCCAGCGTCTGTGCCGCGCAGTGTGTATAAACTGTAGCCAGCGTCTGTGCCGCGCAGTGTGTATAAAATGTAGCCAGTGTCAGTGCCGCGCAGTGTGTATAAAATGTAGCCAGCGTCTGTGCCGCGCAGTGTGTATAAAATGTAGCCAGCGTCTGTGCCGCGCAGTGTGTATAAACTGTAGCCAGCGTCTGTGCCGCGCAGTGTGTATAAAATGTAGCCAGCGTCTGTGCCGCGCAGTGTGTATAAATGTAGCCAGTGTCTGTGTATAAAATGTAGCCAGCGTCTGTGCCGCGCAGTGTGTATAAAATGTAGCCAGTGTCTGTGCCGCGCAGTGTGTATAAATGTAGCCAGCGTCTGTGTATAAAATGTAGCCAGTGTCTGTGCCGCGCAGTGTGTATAAAATGTAGCCAGCGTCTGTGCCGCGCAGTGTGTATAAAATGTAGCCAGCGTCTGTGCCGCGCAGTGTGTATAAACTGTAGCCAGCGTCTGTGCCGCGCAGTGTGTATAAAATGTAGCCAGTGTCTGTGCCGCGCAGTGTGTATAAACTGTAGCCAGCGTCTGTGCCGCGCAGTGTGTATAAAATGTAGCCAGCGTCTGTGCCGCGCAGTGTGTATAAAATGTAGCCAGCGTCTGTGCCGCGCAGTGTGTATAAAATGTAGCCAGCGTCTGTGCCGCGCAGTGTGTATAAACTGTAGCCAGTGTCTGTGCCGCGCAGTGTGTATAAATGTAGCCAGCGTCTGTGCCGCGCAGTGTGTATAAAATGTAGCCAGCGTCTGTGCCGCGCAGTGTGTATAAAATGTAGCCAGCGTCTGTGCCGCGCGGTGTGACATGTACATGTACAGTGTGACATGTGCAGTACATGTCACATTGCAGCGGTACCGTCGCGCACCTCCCGTCCGGTGATTGGTGGAATCGATGAGGTGTGTGAACGCCAGCCAACCAGCTATAAGGCACATCTGCTGAGATCACATCATGTCATGCATCAAACTAAAATAAATACAAAAAATAAATAAATACATAAAATAACTGAATAACCCACTTTGAGCATTGAACACGAGCTTGTAGATCTGCTACTTTTCAATAGCTAAAGCATAACATAATGCTAACACCAAAAGGGGTTCCCGCACAGAATGGGCTATAAAGACTACCGGTATATAAAAGCAATACCCAACTGGACTGGACTAACTGACATATTGGTGTCATCATGTCCAGCTGTGCTGCCTCACAGTAAAGGAAACAGGAGATACAGGAAAAGTATTTCAGTAAAAGTACCAATACTGCAACATAGACGTGCTCTGTTGCAAGTAAAAGTCCTGAATTAAAAATGTACTTGAGTAAAAGTACAAAAGTATTGGTTTCAAAATGTACTTAAAGTACCAAAAGTAAGAGTACTCACTATGCAGAATGTACAAGCTCATCAAACACATTGTGAGCCATTTTCAAATGGTCAAAATGTGTATAGGGCCGAAGTGGTTAATTTTTTTTTTTTTTTAATTTAAAGTTTTGTGATAATAATCCAAATCTACAAAGTAGTAATTAACGTTAAAAGGACCGTAAGAAGCGAGTGCTGGTGATCTTTTGGTGCGGTTATTATTTCTGAACCGTGCAACCCGATAAAAGATTGTTGTTTTGCGACGAGTGCTTAGTTGACATTCCCTTTGCAGCTAATTAACGTTAACATTTTCTCCTGACATTGTTTTTGAACCTTTTTAGACCTGAGGCCGATTCAAAAAGTGGCGTCTAAAACGTTTTATTTTTTAATAAAGGTCCCTGGAGGTCCCTGGAACAACATATTTTGTTGGGGTCCTTGACATGAAATATTGAGCACCACTGATACAGAAACGTAAGGTTTTTCAGAAAGCTGATTTCAGGCCTAAATGGGTTAAACCTTACAGTATGTTAGTATATTCTGGGTTGGAACATCTGTGTGCAGAGCTGCACGCATGCAAGGACAACAACTCCATCAGACAACCACATGGTCTTATCCTGTTGCTTGTCATTTGAATGGACGTTCTCCTCCTCCATCTACCTCTCTGTGATTCAATTGAACATTGAGCATATTGACTTGCCGAGTACAGAGCGGAGATATGGAAATGTACGCAGATGATATTCCAAAGGGAGCTCTGTTGGATTGACACTCGAGATACACTTCAGCCTCTACGGCCGAGGGTTTTAAAATGACATATTGTCGCCGTTTGGCAGAAACCTTGTATCTCCAATTGTCTTTTTTACACTATGTCATATTTCATTAAACAAGAGTGTCGAGCAAAAGTTGTCGAAATAGCCGATTGACAAACTCACCACACGCCGCATTGCGGCGCATTGTGAGCTTGTAGATCAGCTACTGTATTTTCTGAAAAAAAAACCAGTTTTGTTTTGGACACACAAGGTTTCCACGGACACAGCGATGGTATGTTATGCTGTAATCCATCACGTTTCATTCCCTCATCTCTAGTGTAGAATGTAGAATTTGTATAGGTTGCCTGACGCCTCTCCATAGCGCCGCTTCCTTGTGTTTTTGGGGGATCTCTGACTCTGTGGTGGCTTAACCCATTCTGACCTGAGATCAGATTCATACGAGGTTTCCACTGGACACACACTGGTCTGATGAACCCATTCTGACCTGAGATCAGATTCTAAAAAATGTCAGTCGTTCTTCGATTATTCAAAAAATAGCAGACCTACAAGCTCGTATCGCGCCACTCGGTGGCGCGATATGAGCTTGTAGATCTGCTATTTTTCAATAGCTAAAGCATAACATGATGCCAACACCAAAATGGGTGCCCGTTCAGAACGGGTTAAGCCTGAACCCTCCCAAAGTCCAATTACTGTGTGATTAAATTACATTATGTGTGACACCCAGGTGAGTCTATATTCAGTGTGTCAGGCAGCACTTTTTGTATTTTAACCCATTCTGACCTGAGATCAGATTCTAAAAAAGTCTTCTAAATCCTGACTGTTTTCTGAAAAAGCTATGTTTCTATGTCAGTGGTTCTCACACTATTTCATGTCAAGGACCCCTAGAATCATATGTATTTAGCCTCCGACCCCCATCTCAAAATATGGTGTTCCAGGGCCCCCCCCCCCCCAGAGGCAAAGAGTTGAGTTAAAAACGCTCGCTTTGAAAGAATATATATTCAAAGATTTGATGTACATTTTCACGATTTCTCAAAGTCGTCAGTCGTTCTTCGATTTTTAAAAAACAGCAGAACTACAAGCTCGTATAAGCGCGGCACTCTGTGCCACGCTATGAGCTTGTAGATCTGCTATTTTTCAAAAGCTAAAGCATAACATGATGCTAACACCAAAAGGGGTCCCCGCCCAAAATGTGTTAAGCTTGAACCCTACCAAATTCCAATTACTGTGTGATTAAATTACATTATGTACTATGACACCGAGGTGAGTCCGTATTCAGTGTGTCGGGCAGCGCTTTTTTTTTGCATTTTAAAACAAGTGGCTTCCACATGTATGCCTCGGCGCACCATGTCGTATATGGACTCAATAATTTGTATACTATAATCATTCTATAATTTGGATCAAACTACATTTCTGTGCTAAGTAAGCTGTAGTAGCCTGTCTGTCTAGCTGAAAGCAATAGTACTCTGGGAACCATCGTTCTTTGCATATCTCATGTTTCTCAAGGCAGTCAGTCTCAGAGGCCTGTTTTTGATATCTAAAGTCAAGGTGTCGTTGGCCTGTTTTACATGCCTTTTGTTTGTTTGCATACTATTGTCTCAACAACAGGTCACTTGATTACATCTCAGACGTCACTCTTTATGCATTCCCCCACTGTTGATATGTAAAGGTGTAAAACACCTCTGTTTGATGGAACTGTATAAAATGTCCCTTTGTAAGTGAAAGAGGGGTCTGATAGCAGGCTAGCCACGGAGAGGTGGTTAGTCTGTGGTGTGCTCCCGTGGCAGAGAGCATGCATGGCCACGGGGAAGCTCTCTGTCTTGGTCTTTGTTGCAATAAATACAACGCTACACTTCAGCTCATCTCTGCCTGCGTGTTTCTTCGTCCGATCGTCTGAGGCTTTGACGCCGACTTTTCGTCCGTTTTTGTCTCTATTTTAGTCCAGTTTAGTTAGTGTACTTGAAGTTGAAATTATATCTCAACCACATTCAGTACAAAAAAAAACACTCCTCTGTGTGAAGTGATGGGCGATCTTATCATCATACATCATGACGTAAAAATAGACAGTTAGCCTTTTTTACTTTGAATATGTATGTTTTGTATTTGTACAGCAGTTCCCAAACCTCTTACCTCCTGACATAGCTGATGCACCCCCAACATGGACATATAAAATGCATAATAGAGACATATATTTCCTATTTATCCACATATATGAACCTGAATATGGCATATACAGTATATGTATACTATATTCTGAATATACTTGGCATATATTGGCATAATATGTTAATATAATTTAAAATAAAACCATATAGCACCACCATTAGCCTTTTCCTGTGGCGCACCCCCGCCTAGAAGACGCTCGCGCACGAGTGTATAAAGAATGCTTTATAAAAAGAGGCAAATGATTGACTGATTGTCATCATGGCTACACGAGACTGTAGACCCACAGTGAGACCCTGGAGATGTACTGTATGTACATTAACCCATTCTGACCTGAGATCAGATTCATACAAGGTTTTCCACTGGACACACGCTGGTCTGACGAACCCATTCTGACCTGAGATCAGATAAAAAAAATGTCAGTCGCTCTTCGATTTTTTCAAAAATAGCAGACCTACAAGCTCGTATCGCGCCACTCGGTGGCGCGATATGAGCTTGTAGATCTGCTATTTTTAAATAGCTTAAAGCATAACATGATGCTGACACCAAAATGGGTGCCCGTTCAGAATGGGTTAACCGCTCAAACCCTGAGCCCATACAGTACAGTATACAGTATAGTGCATATACTTCATTGTCCAGGGGTTCCTCCAGGGGTCTGTACTTGGCCTCCCCCCCCCCCTCCCCCCTCCTCAACACAAAAAAATCTCTTCACGGTATTTCTTTTTTGCTGCAAGTGTAAAAATGGCCTCTTATGGGCCCCTTACGGGGGGGGGGGGGGGGGGGGGGGTGTGACACTTATTCAAGTGTCAGCTGAAGAGACTGTAAATATGGTACACCCCCCACTGTGACCCCCCCCCCCCCCACACACACACACACACACACACACACACACTCCCTTCGGGGCACCACCCACCCCTGTGCCCCCTCCCCCCCTCTCCCCCATGCATGATGGGACCCCCTCCAGGCAACAGCCATTACCTCTGTCATCCTCCCTCCCCCCCCCTCCCCCTCCCCCCATCCCAGGGGGGGAGGGGGGGGGGGGAGGAGGAGGAGGGGCCAGTGAGGAGGTAAAAGTATACTCAACCCTGCAGTACTACCAGTGGTGGAAAGATTTACTCAGTTGTTTTACTTAAATACCGCAATATAGAACTACTCGGTTAACCCATTTCTGACCTGGGATCAGATTCTAAAAAATGTCTTCTACATCCTGACAGTTTTCATTCTGACCTGAGATCAGATTCTAAAAATGTCTTCTACATCCTGACAGTTTTCTGAAAAAGCTATGTTTCCATGTCAGTCGTTCTTCGATTAAAATAAATAAATAGCAGACCTACAAGCTCGTAGCTATGAGCTTGTAGATCTGCTATTTTTCAATAGCTAACACCAAAAGGGGTTCTCGCCCAAAATGGGTTAAACATACAGTAGGAATCTGAACTGAAAATCTACTTGAATGAAAGTACAAAAGTATCTCTATCGAAGAATTCTTAAAGTAGGTACCAAAAGTAGAAAGTACTGAAAATTGCAGATCTACAAGCTCACATGCGTCGCAGATCGGCTATTTTCAAATGGCCGAAAAAAGTATATATATGGCTGAATTGGTTAATAAATGTAAGTTTTGTAGCATTTCTGTAGACTTAGATAGCATCTGATACAGACTTATAGCATGTTATGTAGACGGCACTATAATTGCATTGTATATAGTCATAGCACGCCATAGTACATATGTATAGCATAGTAGTATATATATATATATAGTTTATATGTATAGTCTCATAATATAGATATTCCACTGTTACTTTCTTAGCTTACGCATGTTTAATGATAAATGCTTTTGTGATGTATTCCCATGCTTTTGTTCTTGATTATTGTAAGTCGCTCTGTCATATTTTATACTTATAGTTAAAGTATAACAGCAGCTATTTTCATTATATTTGAAAGTGGTTATCAATTTTTTTCAATTCAATTTTATTATAGTGTCAAATCACAACGAGTTGTCTCAAGACACTTTACAACCAACAAAGATCCACCCAGAGCAAGCAATATTGCGAATTTGTGACAATGGCAACGAAAATTTATTATTTATTTATTTCACAATGTAAGTTTAGGCCGCTGAGAGTCCCTTCCTAGAAACGTGGTCGAGTCAAAAGTACAGTACGTGCAGAGTATAATGTAGTGAAAGTAATAAAAAGAAGAAAATATGTTATGCTTTAAGCTGTTGAAAAATAGCAGACATACAAGCTCATAGCGCGCCACCGAGTGGCGCGCTATGAGCTTGTATGTCTGCTATTTTTTAGGGGAAATGTGGCACAAAAACATTTGAATATATATTCTTTCAGAGCGAATGTTTTTCAACTCAAATCTTTGCTTCTGGGGGAGGGGGGGGGGGTTCCTGGAACAACATATTTTCAGATGGGGGTTCACGGCTAAATACAGATAATTCTGGGGATCCTTGACATGAAATAGTTTGAGAATCACTGACATAGAAACATAGGTATTTCACAAAAGTGTACTCAAGTACAGTAGATGTACCCTAACCCTCTCGAGGAGGAGGAGGAGGAGAGGACAGAACTGAAGAGTGATGGGAGAAGGGTGGGGGGGGGGTGAGATGAGGGGTGGGGGGGTTGGGGTAGAGATGAGGGGTGGGGGGGGTGGGGTGGTGGGGTAGAGACAGACCCACGGTGTACCAGCTGGTGTCATGCCCCCCAGTCGTGACTCATACTTCACCATCTGTCTGGGCCAAGTGCACCCGTCCGTCCGTCCGTCCGCACACGCTCACACACGCTCACGCTCACGCTCACACACACACACACACACGCACACACACACACACACACACACACACACACACACACACACACACACACACACACACACACACACACACACACACACACACACACACACACACACACACACACACACACACACACACACACACACACACACACACACACACACACACACACGCATTCAAAAATAGACACTTGCAGACATACTGTGGTGCCACACAGACAGACACAACTCTCCGATCACATTAAGCACACACACACATTATATGCCAGTGTTGTTTTTGGCAGCAAATTTCTATTTTAGTTTTAGTCATAGTCCCTTTAAACGTTTTCATTTAGTTTTAGTCACATTTTAGTCACCTGAAATGTTTTAGTGTTTAGTCTAGTTTCAGTCAACTAAATATCATAAGATTTTTTGTCTTATTGTTTTAGTCACCATAGCTTAATTTTTATTTAGTTTCCATTTAGTTTTCGTCAGTGAAAAAAGGTAGTCGACGAACATTTTTCGTCTTAGTTTTAGTCTCGGTATCGACATTTCTGTACGGCCATTTTATAAGAACATTTCAGGGCCTGCGTTTAATCGTATCGTACCAGTACTGTCACCCAAAATACCTGATCTCCAAGCTCGCACAACGTGTCATGTTGACTTGAGACGCTTTTGTGAGCTACAGTACAGCACACAACTATAGTATTAAATCAAGTCCCCGAATAAAACAAATGCTCTATCTATGAAGCAACCATTTGTCTTGTGACGGGCCAAGGGAAGAATTGTCCTCACAATGTCATATTTATTTCAAATTCTACTATGCTTGTGGGGACAGTTTGGCGCCTCACAAGTGCATAGTAACACACACACACGCGCGCACACACACACACACACGCACACACACAGAGGGGAGTGTCCCTAGCGTCCCTCCACACGTATGTACGGTGCAGTGCAGTGTGAGATGCAGGTGTGACAGCGGGGCCGGCTCCCCAGTGCGTCGTGGGGCGCGGTGTGATTCCTCCCTCGGGGCCCGACGCTGATTCATCCAGACGTTTAAGACAGCACAGCCTCCTCCTCCGTCTCTCTCCCTGACAGCTGACTGCTTGCCTCTGAGGGGGCTCTGCTTCACACCTCTGCTGCTATAGCTAGTTATTTATTTATGGATTTATGGATTCAGTTAGTTATTTTGGCTTTAGTTTGATGCGTGTGATCTGCCTGGCGAAACCTGCATCAGTCCATTATAGACCAGTTGGTTTTCAACTGGTCTATGTATTCTGTATTCTGAATTTGATGATGAGATTTTGCCTCTCAAGACCTAAAACTTTGAATATTTTGCTATCGTTTGGGTAAAGAAAATGAAATGTCTTCTACATTCTCTTCTTGAAAAGATCTACAAGCTCATAGCGCGCCACCGAGTGGCGCGCTACGAGCTTGTAGGTCTGCTATTTTTGAACGACTGACATTTTTTAGAATCTGATCTCAGGTCAGAATGGGTTAATCAGACCAGTGTGTGTCCAGTGGAAACCTCGTATGAATCTGATCTCAGGTCAGAATGGGTTAACTAATGCAGATATTTTCACAATAATGTAACTCTTAATATGAAACCAAATGTACCCATAAGGGTCTATTTGGTTCTGCACTGGTCCCTGACTCTCGTTTGACCGGAATAGAACAGAGCCTTCATTAGCATCATTGTAAACACCTGTAGAAGGAATTAACCCATTCTGACCGGGCACCTATTTTGGTGTCAGCATCATGTTATGCTTTAGCTATTGAAAAATAGCAGATCTACAAGCTCATATCGCGCCACCGAGTGGCTCGATACGAGCTTGTAGGTCTGCTATTTTTTGAAAAATCGAAGAACGACTGACATTTTTAGAATCTGATCTCAGGTCAGAATGGGTTCATCAGTCCAGTGTGTGTCCGGCGGAAACCTCGTATGAATCTGATCTCAGGTCAGAATGGGTTAAAGATATATGGCTGCCGTACGTCTCTGGGAACCTCAATGCACACTGTGAATCTTTTGTACGGCTCTATAGCAGTGATTAATTATCCACCCATTTAATTTCAAGGACCCCCAGTTTGACATCCATTAGTCTACATACGGACCCTCAATTTATATTGTAAAATCAATGTTAATTTAACTCTGAGAGTGTACAAATGGAACCATTTGCACTCGTCCATTTGGTTCCATTTGTACACTCTCAGAGTTACAGACCCATAAAGGCCTATTCATAGTCTGGATTTTCGGTGGTGAGGTGACCACCGCTCCGGTGGTGAGCTGACCACCGGAGCTGAAATAACGTTGAGCGGTGGTGAGTAAAAACAGAGAGAAGGGCTGGAGCGGTGGCGGTGGTTTGCTCTTCACCGCGGCTCAGTGACGTCATGTTGTAGTTCGGTGGTCACCCCACCACCGTAAAACCAGACTATGTATGAGCCTTAAGGCTCCATTTAGTTCCAAACTATCATTTAGCTGTGGACCCCCTAGAACTCCCTCAAGGACCCCTGGGGGTCCCCGGACCCCACTTTGAGAACCACTGCAATAAACAACCTCGCTGATTCAGCACCATGGACAGTTACTGAACCAAATTAGCCCATTCTGAACGGGAACCCCTCTTGGTGTTTTAAGCATTATGTTATACTTTAGCTATTGAAAAATAGCAGATCTACAAGCTCATAGCGCGCCACCGAACTTGTAGATCTGCTATGTTTGAGAACGACTGGCATAGAAACATGGGGGTTAGGGTACTGGCATAGAAACATGGGGTTTAGGGTTAGGGTACTGGCATAGAAACATGGGGTTTAGGGTTAGGGTACTGGCATAGAAACATGGGTTTTAGGGTTAGGGTACTGGCATAGAAACATGGGGTTTAGGGTTAGGGTACTGGCATAGAAACATGGGGTTTAGGGTTAGGGTACTGGCATAGAAACATGGGGTTTAGGGTTAGGGTACTGGCATAGAAACATGGGGTTTAGGGTTAGGGTACTGGCATAGAAACATGGGGTTTAGGGTTAGGGTACTGGCATAGAAACATGGGTTTTAGGGTTAGGGTACTGGCATAGAAACATGGGGTTTTTCAGAAAATATTTGTATCAGGTCTAAATGGGCTAAATTCCTAAAAGTTGGTTCTGAACTGGAACCAAAAAAATACTTCTTGCCCTGAAGTGGGAACCAAGGTCACTGTTCAGGTTGGAACAGAATAAAGAACAGAAACCAGTTGTTGAACCAAAGTTATTTTGGTGGAAAAGAGAGTGTACACATGGACCTAAAATGTCCACTTGGTTCCAATGTGTGCCAATGAAGTTTTTGTTTTTGGAAAATCCATAGAGAAGGCATGGCAGTGTTGACAGAGTTACAGACCCGTAAGGGTCCATTTGGTTCCATGTGTTACGTTAACACGTGTGTGCGTTTGTGCGTGTGTGCGTGCGTTTGTGCGTGTGTGCGTGCGTTCTGACAGACCTGTCACAGTGGTTACACTTAAAGGGCTTGGCGCCGGTGTGTTTGCGGTAATGCCTCGTCAGCTCGTCGCTCCGGGCGAATCGCCACTCACAGCCGTCCCACGAGCACTTGTAGGGTTTCTCACCTGCACGAAGAACACACACACACACACACACACACACACACACACACACACACACACACACACACACACACACACACACACACACACACACACACACAGCTTTAAAATAAATACCACCTGCACAGGGGGAACAGAGAGAGACAACACACACACACACACACACACACTGCTTTAAAATAAAGATCACCTGGTCGAGAATCTCTCCTTCCAAAAATATATTCATGTATTCATTCATGTATGTATACTGTTCCTGCCCTAACCTCTGGTTTAATCCTGAGGTTAGCGTGTGTGTGTGTGTGTGTGTCTGTGTGCGTGCGTGCGTGTGTGCCTGCCCACCTGGAACCCCCTCAAGGCCCACTCGTGGTCCCCGGACCACTGGTTGAGAACCACTAGCTGTTCTACATCTATTCTAAGATTAATGAATTAATACAAAAAAATAAAAATAAAAAACACAGCCTGGTTAAAATATGAGCCCTTGGGGAAATGTAATTGGGGAACCCTGGTATACTGTATAAAACCCTGTGCTTACTGTAAAATAAATCACTCTGGACTAAGAGCGTCTGCTAAATGCCTACATTGTAGATTGTCCTAGAGTGAGTTTAACCCATTCTGAACGGGAACCCATTTTGGTGTCAGCATCATGTTATGCTTTAGCTATTGAAAAATAGCAGACCTACAAGCTCATATCGCGCCACCGAGTGGCGCGATATGAGCTTGTAGGTCTGCTATTTTTGAAAAATCGAAGAACGACTGACATTTTTAGAATCTGATCTCAGGTCAGAATGGGTTCATCAGACCAGTGTGTGTCCAGTGGAAAACCTCGTATGAATCTGATCTCAGGTCAGAATGGGTTAATCTTGGGGGTCCTTGACATGACAATGTTTGAGAACCACTGACATTTTTCAGAAAACTGTCAGGATTTAGAAGAAGACATTTTGTAGAATCGTTCCCATGCGGTGAAAATGGGTTAACCCCTTCTGAACGGGCACCCATTTTGGTGTCAGCATCATGTTATGCTTTAGCTATTGAAAAATAGCAGATCTACAAGCTCATATCGCGCCACCGAGTGGCGCGATACGAGCTTGTAGGTCTGCTATTTTTGAAAAATCGAAGAGCGACTGACATTTTTTAGAATCTGATCTCAGGTCAGAATGGGTTAATCAGACCCAGTGTTTGTCCGGCGGAAACCTCGTATGAATCTGATCTCAGGTCAGAATGGGTTAATAAAGGAGACATTGTCTGAGTGGCGTGCGCACGGTTCCCAGACGACACGCACGCGCCGCACGCCGGCGTTCAGGTTTGGAGACGCAGCGAGACGCAGAGAGAAGGGGGACGACGCCGTGGGCTGTTCGCTGACAGAGCGCCGTGTGTAACCTGTCTAGAGCGGCGAGATAGTGAAGACGAGGGTGCTTAACTCTTAAGAGGAAGAGAGGCTCCCGTTGCTCTCTCTCCCTCTCGCCCTCTCTCTCTCTCCAATTTTGCTGAACGTGCATAAGGCGAGTGGCAAGTGGAGTGCAGTGGGGGGGCGGGGGGAGAGGGGAGTATTGTGGAGGAGGGGGAGGAGGAGGACGCAGTGTCGAGTGGGTTCGAGGAGGTGATGAGGGAGTTGGGGATGCGGGGGGGGGAGGGGGGGGGTGGTTTAAATGAGAACTATGGTGGAATGGTGAGGAGGAGGAGGAGGAGGAGTGGGGATGGGAGGTGAGAGGAGAGGAGAGGAGAAGTGCTATTGAAAAATAGCAGACCTATACAAGCTCGTAGCTCGCCACCGAGTGGCGTGCTTACGAGCTTGTATAGGTCTGCTATTTTGGAATAATCGTGAAAAGTGATATGAAAGTGTTTGAGAACGACTGACATAGAAAAACTGCTTTTTCCAAGAAAACAGTCAGGATTTGGAAGACATTTGCAGAATCGTTCCCAGGTCAAAATGGGTTAAGGGTAGCGAGGCTGCAGATATGCCAGCGGAGGGGAAGGCTAGTGATAATTAGGCCAGTCTCATGACAATAATGGCGTGCACACAAATAGCAAAGTGTAAATACATTTGTACACTTTTTTCAGAGTTAAATTATAGCCCACTGGGTTTTGTGTGTTCCTGTCCCTGCGTTAAAAGGGCCATGAAACTAGGGCAGATTTTTTTTTTTTTTCGTTTGTTTTTAAAATCGGTAACCACTTGAACCCTAGTAGTGGTTCCCAAAGTGGGGTCCGGGGACCCCCAGGGGTCTCTGAGGGAGTTCCAGGGGGTCCCCAGCTAAATGATAGTTAGGAACCAAATGGAAGCTTATGGGTCCGCCAAAAGCGGAAGGTTATTACATTCCTTATGGCGGAGCGTTCCGCCAAAAGTAGGGAGTGTGTTAACACGGCTCGGTTGAGTGCTTGATTCTGATTGGTCAATCGCCAAATTCAGCGGCGTGTTATTTCTTGATAACAGACCACTCCGCTCTATAACAGACTGATGTCTAATCAAAGGCTCGGAGCAGCCGCTGCACTGCTTGGATTTTATGCTGTACACCAGTGGTTCCCAAAGTGGGGTCCGGGGACCCCCAGGGGTCCTTGAGGGAGTTCCAGGGGGTCCCCAGCTAAATGATAGTTTGGAACAAAATGGACCCCTATGGGTCTGTGACTCTGAGGTGCTATTTACATGAGGATGGTGTTCATATAAAACGTCAAAATAAAGTATCGTTTGCTGCTGTCATTTAGACGAGAACCGTGTTCTCAGGAGGTGAAAACGCAACAAAGTGAAACCGCCTCCCAGAGTGGAAATCTTTTAGATCGCCGTTTCCTATGGTCTCCATATAAACAGGCAAAACGGTGAATCCGCAAAAGTTATGACATCATGGCTCACGTTGGCTCACAGCGCATATGTTTATTACATTGATGCAGAGCAATATCATTATGATATAATGGAGTTCCTGAACAAGCCTCCCTCCTCGCCTACAAAGTGCTGCTCATCAGCGATGGTGAATGTAAAACCATGATGTAAATAAAAAGCCTTGTGATAGACGGCAGCCGCGGCAGCAGCGTTTATTTAATACATATATATCATCCCGTGGCGCGCCCAGAGCAGTGTTGCGCCGCTTGCGTCTTCTTCTTGTACGTGGGTGACCTGTCTATTTGGCAGCCCGTTATCGCCACCTAGCGACAGTATAGCATAATAGCACATCATATCATAACGTGTGCGTTCTCGTGTAAAGGGTAAGAAAAAATGAGAACGCAACGGGACTTTGACGTGTTATATGGAGATGGTCGCCGTCTAAAAGAGGCCTCAGAGTGTACAAAGAGTGTACACTCTCAGAGTTAAATTAACATTGATTTTACAATATAAATCAGGGCCTCAGAGATGGAAATGCCATTAAATGGGGGTCTGTAGACTAATAAGCATGTCAAACTGGGGGTCCTTGAAATTAAATGGGTTGAGAATCATTGCTAGAGCCGTAAAAATCTTCTCTTATGGGGGGGGGGGGTCCCTGGCATATCTTTTCAAATGGGGGTCCGCGGGCTAATTAGTGTCAATTTGGGGGTCCTTGACATGAAAACCACTGCTGTACCCAACATGACAGCCATGGAAACTAACACACAGTGTCATTTAACCCATTTTGACACGAGATCAGATCTAAAAATGTCTTCTACATCCTGACAGTTTTCTGAAAAAGCCTATGTTTCTATGTCAGTCGTTCTTCGATTTTTCAAAAATAGCAGACCTACAAGCTCGTAGTGCGCCACTCGATGGCGCGCTATGAGCTTGTAGATCTGCCATTTTTCAATAGCTAAAGCATAGCATAATGCTAACACCAAAAGGGGTTCCCGCCCCAAAATGGGTTAACTAAACAACATGCTTTCAAGAACGATTTGGAAGACATTTGAAGGGAGAAATAGATGATGCAGTGAATCCAAAATGTATTCCCTTTGATCACAACACTCACTTCCTTCCTTGCTTCCCGAGGCGACTCGTCGCGCTCTGCCGGGGCCAACGTTGGAACACTTTAATTACCGTAAGCAAGGAAATATTTGTTTAGTTGTCACTTTTGGGGGCAAATGTATTAATTTGTGTATTAACCCATTCTGGGCGGGAACCCCTTTTGGTGTTCATAGCATTATGTTATACTTTGGCTATTGAAACATTTAAATAGCAGATCTACAAGCTCATAGCGCGGCACACACAAATGTGGTGCAAATCTTTGAATATATATATTCTTTCAGAGCGAACGAAATCTTTGCTTCTGAGGGGGAACAACTGGAACAACATATTTTCAGATGGGGGTCGGCGGCCAATTACATATAATTTTGAGGGTACTTGACATGAAAAGGCTTTGAGAACCACTGACATAGAAACATGAGTTGAGGTTTAATAAGCGGGATAATGTACTATGGCTGAGTGGTCATTGTTTATAGATAAATCACTCTGTCTGTGATTTATCTATCAACAATGACCACCCAGCCAGACATTATCCCTTACTTGTGGTTATTTGACCAGACAAATCTATGTGCGACTAATCTCCCCCTCTGTCTCTTTGTCCAAAACAAGACAGATTACGCGTCAGCCCCGTTTCTCTCATTATGCATCAAGTTAACCCATTTAGACCCGAGGCCGATTCTAAAAACAAATGCCTTCTAAATCCCAAAAGCTTTCAGAAAAACCCATGTTTCTACTGTATGTCAAGGACCCCCCAGAATGATCTGTATTTGGCTGCGGACCCCCCATCTGAAAATATGTTGTTCCAGGGACGTCTTGCTCAAGGACACTTCGACACTAACTCTGAGGGAGCCCCGGGATCGAACCGGGAACCTCACGGTTCCCATTCGGGGCTGCTCTACCGGCCACTTTACCGCTAAGCCACTGCCACAATGTCATTGCTCTCAGGCAGAAACCTTGTATATATCTCCATATATATATATATATACGGGGGTGGCGGTGGCTCAGGGGTAGAGTGCCTGGATGGTAACCGTAAGGTTGCCAGTTCGAACCCGGGCTCCCCCAGAGTTACTGTCGAAGTATCCTTGAGCAAGACACTGAACCCCTAATTGCTCCCGATGCGCTGGTTTGGTGCCTTGCATGGTTTCCGCTGCCATCGGTGTACACGTATGAATGTGTGTGTGAATGGGTGAATGTAATGCACAATCTATGTAATGCGCCTTGGATAAAGGCGCTATATAAATGCACCATTTACCATTTATATATATATATATTTTTTTAATATATTTTTTATCCCACGATTTTGTAACCCATTTTTCACCCCGTGTCAATCATCTAATGTGATCCTGGGCTCTACACACCCTCCACCAACCTAGTCCCCATATATGGGGGACAAGGGGAGAGCAACGGACTTTAACTCATGCTTCCTTCATGCCTGAGTGTCCAAGTTGCTCCTTTACACCTGACAGGGGGGAGTTTCCCTGGTTGGACGTAGCGCGTGGAAGGAACACGTTATTCCAACCAGTTCCTTTCCCCTCCATCAGGCGCCCCGGCTGGCCAGGGGGAAGCAGTTTAGAGACCAGGATTACTGCATGTTTTTGTGAGGTATACCTACCCTAGGGGACACGGGGAGAACATGCAAACTCCACACAGAAAGGCCCTTTCGCCAACCCCGCCTTCGGGTATGGGCACTGATGACGTGGAGGAGGAAACATGCCGGCAGCACCCACAGCGTCCCGAGCGGGAATCGAACCCAGGACCTTCTAGCTGCCCCCATATATATTTCAACTCAGTAAATTAATGTTTGCCAAACAACAGTGGCATGCTGGTTGGGTATACCTGCCAGCCCGGCATGGGTCACTTCCCAGTGACCGATGCCGGAGGTACAGAGGTAGCTAGACGCAAGCCCATACGCCTCGTACTGCCTCTGTGATCCTCTGTGTACCTCTGTGAGGTACAGAGGTAGCTTGACGCAAGCCTATACGCCTCGTACTGCCTCTGTGATCCTCTGTGAGGTACAGAGGTAGCTAGACCTAGGCCTATACGCCTCGTACTGCCTCTGTGATCCTAGACCTAGGCCTATACGCCTCGTACTGCCTCTGTGATCTAAACCTAGGCCCATACGCCTCGTACTGCCTCTGTGATCCTAGACCTAGGCCTATACGCCTCGTACTGCCTCTGTGATCCTCTGTGATCCTCTGTGAGGTACAGAGGTAGCTAGACCTAGGCCTATACGCCTCGTACTGCCTCTGTGATCTAGACCTAGGCCTATACGCCTCGTACTGCCTCTGTGATCTAGACCTAGGCCTATACGCCTCGTACTGCCTCTGTGATCCTAGACCTAGGCCCATACGCCTCGTACTGCCTCTGTGATCCTCTGTGTACCTCTGTGAGGTACAGAGGTAGCTAGACCTAGGCCTATACGCCTCGTACTGCCTCTGTGATCCTAGACCTAGGCCCATACGCCTCGTACTGCCTCTGTGATCCTAGACCTAGGCCTATACGCCTCGTACTGCCTCTGTGATCCTAGACCTAGGCCTATACGCCTCGTACTGCCTCTGTGATCTAGACCTAGGCCTATACGCCTCGTACTGCCTCTGTGATCCTAGACCTAGGCCCATACGCCTCGTACTGCCTCTGTGATCCTAGACCTAGGCCTATACGCCTCGTACTGCCTCTGTGATCCTAGACCTAGGCCTATACGCCTCGTACTGCCTCTGTGATCCCGGTACTGCGTTGAGAATGGAGAATGCAGAGTACAGTATGCCTACATTTCAACTACATGGCATTTCGTAGGTGGAAGTCTTAGGCTGGTCAGTACGTTGCTCGTATAACACGTACAGTATACGTAATTTATTATCAGAAAGCAGGTGTGTAACATTCCGTAATAATAATAGTAAAAGCATTATAAATGGCTTTTATATACAGTATATTCTATAACAGTGGTTTTCAACCAGTGGTCTGGGGACCACCAGTGGTCCTTGAGGGGGTTCCAGGTGGTCCCCGGCTAAGTGACGGAGATGGACCCTATTATTAGATCTTTAACTCGAGCGTAAAATGAAACCGGGTCCATTTGGTTTCATTTTATGCTCTCAATAGTTCAATTATTGTAAAATATCTACATCACTTACTTTACAAGAAGTCTACATATGTATGTAGAAGAATTGTTATTTTGTTCAACGTTTGCCTGTTGTCTCCCCTAATGGTACCAACATCACCACAGCATGGAACTGTGGACACAACGATAACAACATATTCTTTCGTTTTGGGTCTGAGAGGCTAAATGTCACCAAATGGTGGTCTCAAATGGCGCATGAATAATGGATCATGATATTAAAAGGGTTGAAAAGCACTGCTCTATAATTGGCCTTGTAGGTCGAAATGTGCTCAGTTTGGGATATTTAGTGTTCGGCTTTATACACACATGTGGTTCACACCTCAGTGAAATTATTACAGTGGTAGAAGTACAGTATACAGAGCAGAATCAGTGCATGCCATGCAACCATTTGTCTATCATCCATCCACCCATCCACCCCTCCCTCCCGCGGTAAACAGTACGGTGTTGAATTCCTCTTCGCTCCCTGAAACGGAGAGAGAGAAGGAAGGAAGAACAAACCGGTCCCCGGGTTTTCCTTTGGCGGACCGGGGGGCCGGCTGGCCAATCAAATCCCCCGGAGGCAGGGATGCCTGACTTTGTTGCCTAGCAACCCGGTGTGATGGAGTGTACGTGTGTGTGTGTGTGGTGGGGGGGGGTGTAGGGGGGGGGGGGGGGGGGGGGGGTGAAACATGAGGAGGCAGTAGTAGCAGAGTCTGTGCAGCTGGCTGAGGGAGTCTGGCAGCGGTACACATGCAGCCCAATGCCACCGCCGGCCAATTACCTCCGCGCGCTGGCAGAGCACAGAGGCAGTTGCCTAGCAACGGTAACCGTAGCGCCGTACGTACGGGGCAAGGAGCCGTGTTTGTGCGTGCGTGTGTGTGTGTGTGCGCGCACACACACACACACACGTGTGTACGTGTGCTACGATTTTACCAGGGCCCCTTGAGGGCCAAAATTGTCCCCGCAAGTATAGTAGAATTTGAGACATTGGGAGGAAGATTTTCCCGGGGTTTCTCTCACATGAAGGAGAAATGTTTGTTTTTATGGTTAAAACGATGCGGGGAGCTAGAGGCTTATACATTTAGTTGAAGTTATACTAGGATCATGATCAGGCATTTAATTAAAGCAGTGGTTTTCAACCAGTGGTCCGGGGACCACCAGAGGTCCTTGGAGGGGTTCCAGGTGGTCCCCCAGATAAATGATGGAGAGTTGGTAACCCAAATGGACCCGTACGGGTCCATGTGGTTTCATTTTACGCTCTCAAGAGTAAAATTATTGTTAATCAGACCAGTGTGTGTCCAGTGGAAACCTCGTATGAATCTGATCTCAGGTCAGAATGGGTTAAACACCTATATGCTATACTTACAAGAAGTCAACACAAAATCACTTGTTGTCTTGATGGTTTCCCTGTTATCTCTCCTATGGTATACCACATCAATACAGCATGGAATTGTGAATAATCTGATCCAACGACAAACGGAAAATATTCTTTAGTTTTGGGTCTGCGATTAACAATGTCATCAAATGGTGAATAAAAAAACGGGCCTTGATATGAAAATCACACCTGTGTGAACCGAGTGGTGCAACTCCCCTCTCTTCCCCCCCCCCCCGGGGGCCTCTCTCTCTCATTAGCAGGCAACAGTGCAGCACGTGCAGCACTGTCTCTCTCTCTGTTTCTGGCACAACAGCGCCTCTACTGGTACTAATAGTCATTCTGGTTCTCATGGCCACATACATAGGAGAACACATAGGTGAACACGGACATTGCTGTTCCTTGGAGTGCGGTTGAAAACCACTGATTTGGAGGTTTAGGTTTTAAGGGGTTAATGCCAGGATTTACATACCTAGTTGCGCAGCGGCGTATATCATCATGCAACATTAAAATAGCAGATCTGCAAGCCCACAACGCTGCCACATGTTGTGGGTTTAAAAAAAAGGCAAAACATATTAAAAAAAAAACGGCACTAGTGAACTCACAAGAATAGTAAGAGAAATGTGTGTGTGTGCGTGTGTGTGTGCGTAGAGACCGGAGCCTGCAGCAGTACATAACCACTCGGCTACCGACTCCTCCAGTGATACGCCAGACCCCCTCGTCGCCTGGCAACAGCCCCCCCCCCCCCCCTCTACCTCCTGGTGGAGCGCTAGCATGAGCGGTACGTCAGTGATTCTCAACCTTTTTTTTCATTTCAAGGAGATGGTTTAAGGCTGTCGTCCCCCACTTTGAGAATCGTGGGGTCCAGCTATAAAAGATTTGGGGCCCTATTTTCGCCATGCTATTATACCCATCCATCTTCAACCGCTTATCCGTAGTCGGGTCGCGGGGGCAACAGCTCCACCAGAGTGTCCCAGAGTACTTCCCTCTGCAGAGCAACATTAGCAATATGCTTATATACCCCTTTAATCCCTAAACTTCTTTGCCTTTTTTTAGGGGCGCGCTAGCCCCTCCTATGTGTGTCTGTCAGTGTTGTTTTTGGCAGCAAATTTTGATTGTCTATAGTTTTAGTCGACTAAATATCATAAGATTTTAGTCTACTAAATCTACAGTTGCTTTAGTCGAACAAAATGTATTTCGGCGGGCCTTGATGCCGCCGTAATTTCACTCGCTGGAAATAGCCGATCTACAAGCCCACAACTCGTCGCGCTGGGACGCGTTGTGGGCTTGTAGATCGTCTATTTTCAGCATGCAACTAATTGTAAAATTATTTATATCTCTTGTCCACTAATAATAATAATAATAAACTTTATTTATATAGCACCTTTCATACATAAATGTAGCTCAAAGTGCTTTACAGAGCAGAAAAAATAATAAAAACAAAAGCAAAACAAAACAGGCATGCAGTTAAAACAATAGGACAATAACGCAGTGTCAAATCAGGAGAAGGCAGTGGTACAAAGATAAGAACAGATAAAATAAGGCAACGACATTAAAAAACAAGCAGTAATACAATACAGTGAGGACGTGAATAACAAAAAATAAAAGATCACTTAAAAGCAATGTTGTAGAGGTGGGTCTTGAGCTGAGCTTTAAAAATGTCTACAGAGGCTGCCTGATGAAGGTACAGTGGGAGATTGTTCCATGCCGACGGCCCGTAGAAGCAAAAAGCTGCTTCCCCGTATTTTTTAGTTGCCATTTCTTTAGGCAAAGCGAGCAGTCCCTTCCTAACATTTTAGTCTAGTTTTTATTTGTTGACGAAATTGTCAGTATATTTAGTCTGAGTTTAGTTTTTATTTAGTTTCCATGTAGTTTTCGTCAGTGGAAAAAGGTAGTCGACGAACATTTTTCGTCTTAGTTTTAGTCGAAATCTGTGTGTACCATGGAAATGATTTGATTGGCTGCGAGCACGGAATTTGATGTATGATGATGTACGATGATAAGAACGCCCCTCACGTCACACCAGAGTGATTTTTGAGGGGCACAAGCCTGCAGGCGTTGGTGTTTGTCCTACACAAACACTCAATTCTCATTGACAATGAATGGAGAATTCAACGTCATATAGTGTCTAATGTTTTACTTAACCCCTTTTGGTGTTTTAACTAAGCATTGTGTTATACTTTAGCTATTGAAAAATAGCAGATCTACAAGCTCGTAGCGTGCCACTCGGTGGCAGGCTATGAGCTTGTAGATCTGCTAATTTCTTTTATCGTGAAAATGCGGCGCAAATCTTTGAATATATATTTTTTCAGAAGACTTTTTTTATTTCGATGTCAGGTCTGCATGGGTTAAGTAAAAGTATCAATACTGCAATGTATATATACTCCATTACAAGTAATAAAAGTCCAGAATTCAAAACTTGAGTAAAACTACAAAAGTACTTAAAGTACCAAAAGTAAAAAGTACTCATTGTGCAGAACGTCCCATTTCGAGTTTTAAAATGTATACCAAATCATTTGAAAATAGCCGATCTTCAAGCTCACAATGCGTCGCGATGCGACACCTTGTGAGCTTGTAGATCGTCTATTTTCAAATGGTGGAAATGTAGACCTACATAGGACTGAAGTGGTTACTGTATGCTCTGTAACAGTAATGTAAATCTACAAACTAACTAGTAGTAACTAAACGTTTTCAAATAAACGTAGTGGAGTAAAAGTACAATATTTGGATCTGAGATGTAGTGAAGTAGTTTGTTGGAAATACTCAAGTAAAGTACAAATACTTCAAAATTGTTCATGTATTTAGTAGTTACTTTACACCACTGGCCTACAGTACAATAATCTTAATTTAACCATGAAATAATACTGCACACGCGCACGCACACGCGCACACGCACAGGCACACGGACACGGACACGGACACGGACACGGACACGGACACACACACACACACACACACACACACACACACACAGGCGCTAGCCTCCGTGGAGCCCCTGTGTTGTAGTTAATTGCATTGCAGCCATTAGCTGGAGCGTTGCGTCCGAGAGGGTCTCCGAGGCCATTAGTGGAGGATCTAGGAGAACGTTTTATGGACCCTCCCTCTGGCCAAAGTATCAAAAGTAGTAGATATACAAGCTCGAAAACGTGCTCAAAGCACTTTAAAATGGTTCATTCATTCATTCATACATTGGGAGGTGAAGCGGCGAACAGTCGACGCCAGCCTCCTCACTTCCCACATTCACACACCAACGGTGGCACAGCTCACACCGACCGACTCATTGGAGGCGATGTAGGGTTCAGTGTCTTGCCCAAGGACACTTCGACATGTGGACAGGAGGAGGAGCCGGGATTCGAACCACCGACCCCCCGGGGATCATTGGACGACCTGCTCTACCTCCTGAGCCACAGCCACAGATGTAGTGGAGAAGTATATAGGTATACAAGTAACGTAGTATTTGAGTAAATGTACTTAATAACTTTCCACCGGTGAGACAGAGTGAGACGGTGAGAGACAAGCTCTGCAGATTGATAGAGAGACAAAGAATGAGAGGGGGGAGGGGGGGGGGAGCGCAGGGGCGACCAAATTGATACAGAGAACAATGAGGGAAGAGCTAGCTAGGGGGGGGGAAATTGATAGAGAAGGAATGGAATGGGAATGGTACAGAGATATGTGTGTGTGTGTGTGTGAGAGAGAGAGAGAGAGAGAGAGATCAGGAGAAGTTGGTGAGAAATTGAGATAGAAAAAAGGGGAGCTTGAGTGATGGAAGAGTTGGAGGAGAACAAAATGAGTTAGAGGCAGACTGCATAGGAGTGGTGTCCGAGAGAGAGAGAGAGAGAGAGAGAGAGAGAGAGAGAGAGAGAGAGAGAGAGAGGTCGCACACAGAGAGAAAGGCTTACAAAGGCTTACAGCAGACCTCATGTTTTAACCACTCAAATCCTATATACTTCATTGACCGGCGACACCACCCAGAGCTCTATCTTTGCCCCCTGCACCCCCCCCCCACCCCTAACGGGTTCATTTGGTTCCAACATTGATTTTACAATATAGTTTGGGGTCCCAGAGATATAGGAATGCCAGTGCATGCAGTCCCGTATAGCCTGCTGCCTAATGCATGTCAAACTGGGGTCGTTGAAATGAAAATGGTTGAAAACATCTTCTCTTATGGGGGTCCCTGGCATATCTTTTCAATGGGGGTCGGTCCGAGGCCGATACGTGGTCAATTTGGGGGTCCTTGACATGACATTTTTGAGAACTACTGCTATAGGGTTATAAGTGGTTAAAGGGATTGTGACATTAACAGTTTGACTGCGGAAAACGATTTACCAGACTTTTAATCAACCCCCCTTCACTGCCGAGATTGTTGTATTACCTTTAGAGCATACGCTGAATTATTTGGGCTTTTAATCCGCGAAAATCGAGCGAAAAAAGCTTCCCCCGTTTGTTATGAACGGCCGGACCACCCGCCATCTTGGTACACCCGGAAGACGCAGCACAGGAGCCTCCTCCATGAGGCGTTGAACCCCATTCGTTTGCATTGGCCTCAATTTCCCAGAAGCCCTAGCAGCCCACAGCATGTGACGATTTCCGGTTTCATCATCCAAACAGATGCATCTACTCTCTTTCTCCGCGGCGAAGAAGGATTTTCTATTTATTTTTTACATTGCGGCGGATTAAACACATAAAACTAAAGTCGCGTATGTCCGATATGGCAGCGACATTAACCTGGAGTAATCCATTCAAAGCACGGAAACTGTTAAAAAAAAAAAAAAAGGTTTTCTAATCTCAATTGCACCCAAAAAACATGAACTTTTTAACATTCAGTAGATTTTCTGTGATCTGGGGTTTTCTGGCTCAAACAGGTGCTCTGATTTGCCGGCAGTAAGTGACATCACTTACTGCAAATCCCATATATGTCAATGGGATTTGCCAGCAGATGTCACTGTTTCACTGTGTTGCCTGTTTTCATTGTAGCTCAAAAGGCCCAAAAAAAAAACCCAAAAAAACTTCAGACCACAGAAAATCCACTGAATGTTCAAAGTTCAGGTTTTTCGGGTGTAATTGAGGTCATAAAACCTAAAAGAAAAAAGAACAAGAAAAATAAATGAAAATGAATGTCATAAAACCTTTAATCGTTCAGTCACTTGGCCCCACGTTGGAGAGAAGAGACAGACAGACAGACATGTGTTCAGCGCCCTGCCAGCCACTTGGCCCCCTGCACAATCAAATTGTTCCGTTCCTTATCTGACATAAGCCTATTCTACGGGACCCCGCACCATTCACCACTCAGCACCGTCTAATTCCAGATTACATCGTGGTCCTTCTCTTCCCTCTCCCCCCCAGTGGTTAATTTATGGAAATAACAAGAACAGAAAAGAAAAAAGATAGGATTTGGGTAATGACATCTTTAAAACTCGTCGGGATAATAGCTGGCTAGAGAAAGATGGAGGGGTGTGAGGGAGGGAGGGAGGGAGGGCCCCGAGGCAAACAATGTCTCCTTTCTGAAGACGACGATTCTTTTTTTTGGCCCCGTTTCATTCCATTGACACCTGTGGTGCGCTTCGTTTAACAGTGCTTAATAGAGGTATTAATGACAGTAATATTAACAGTGGTGGAAATAGTACACACATGTCTTACTTAAGTAAAAGTATCAATACTGCAGATACTGTAGAAGTACTAGTAAAAGTCCGCTATTCAAAAAGTACTCAAAGTATACCAAAAGCAAAAGTACTCCGTATGCAGAATGTCTACAAGCCCACAACGTTGTGGGCTTGTAGATCGTCTATTTTCAGCATGCAACTAATTGTAAAATGACTGGATCTCTTGTCCATAGTCCCTTCCTAACATTTTAGTCCAGTTTTTAATTTGTTGACGAAATGGTCAATATATTTAGTCTTAGTTCTAGTCATCATAGCTTAGTTTTTATTTAGTTTCCGTTTAGTTTTCATCAGTGGAAAAAGGTTGTCGACGAACATTTTTTGTCTTCGTTTTAGTCGACGAAAACAACACTGGTCCGACTGTCATTAGACCGACAACGTACCTCAAACAAACCCTAAACGCAACGGGTCCATTTTGGTGCCATTTGTACACTCTCCATTTGGTTCCAAACTACCATTTAGCTGCTGGGGACATCCCTGGAACTCAATCAAGGACCCCTGGGGGTCCCCGGACCGGACCCCACTTTAGGGAACCACTGCTGTAATAATACTGCTGCCATATTGTGGCCAGGCCGCATCTCATCCATCTGACCACAATCAACACGAACGGCTTTGGTCAGATGGTGGTGGGATGCATGCATTCAACCAACCAACCCATAGATTGTGTTATGGCTTGAAATCAATGGATCTAACGTGGTATTCTAAAACAAAACATTCTCTGCAGTTTTTGGGCTGGGGGGACCCCCGGAAATGCTTTGACCATGTCTCGCGAAATCCTGCACAGCAGATCCCTCCCCCCCGCCCCACACACACACACACACACACACACGTGTCACACCAACGCTATATAGCGCCTCCGTCGTCCCGTTGCGTTGAAACATGGCGCCTGTCAGCCTAGACTTATGGAAGGCGTGGAGAATGGGAAGGGCCTAAAATAAACCATGGGAATGGCGGTGTATATCCAGGTCAGGCCATCCATCACCGTGCAGTTACTCAGACTGGGGTGGGGTGGGGGGGGGGGAGTAGAGGGTGGTATGGGGGGAGGGGGGGTGGGGGGTGGAGGACAGTCCACTGACAGGGGTCTGAGTGGTCCTGGGATTGAGATCGAAGAGAGGCAGAGTTATGACCCCCACACAGCCCCCCGCCCTCTCTCCTCCTCCTCCCAGCCCTGCCTGAAAGGGACCTAGAACATCCTGTCCCGTCACGGCCCAAGAGCGGTGTCCTCAGATCAGGGGACGAGGGGACAGGACAGGGGTGGTGAATCTGGATTCTGACCCGAGATCAGATTCTAATCATGTCTTCTACATCCTGACAGTTTTCTGAAAAAGTTTCATGTCAGTCGTTTTCAAAAATAGCAGACCTACAAGCTCGTAGCGCGCCACTCGGTGGCGCGCTATGAGCTTGTAGATCTGCTATTTTTCAATAGCTAAAGCATAGCATAATGCTAACACCAAAAGGGGTTCCAAATAATTGTCAAATAATTGACAAAACACTTAAGATTTTACTGACAATATGACATTAATAATATTAACGTTAAAGATATCTAAAAGAATGTCATGGTATTTTCTTGTTACATTTCTTTTAATTGAGATACACACAATTCAGATGCGGTGTTGCGTCACAAATGCCCTCACCAATCAGATCCTCACTAAATGCAGCATTATGCAATGTGGACATACTCACTGCTATGCAGGGACAGTGAGAGAGACAAAACAAGCGCTCCCCATAACCTGACAGTAGCATGCATGAGGTAGCTATATCGACGAGGGAGGGACTGCCTTGATGGTTTTCGTCTGCATGTTTAGTGCATAATATCTTTGATTACCTATTGTTCTGGTGGATCAAACCTCTGCATAATTCATAAGGATATTGAATACTAACTGAGGGTGAAGAAACGAGCAAAGAAAAAGTGTATTTATTGATCAGAGGATTAAAACCACGGAATAATAGGGTCTTACTCTTAACCCATTCTGAACGGGCACCTGTTTTGGTGTTAGCATCATGTTATGCTTTAGCTATTGATAGCAGATAGCAGATCTACAAGCTCATAGCGCGCCACCGAGTGGCGCGCTACGAGCTTGTAGGTCTGCTATTTTTGAAAAATCAAAGAACGACTGACATTTTTAGAATCTGATCTCAGGTCAGAATGGGTTAATCAGACCAGTGTGTGTCCAGTGGAAACCTCGTATGAATCTGATCTCAGGTCAGAATGGGTTAAAAAAGGATGTCTTGGGTCCATTAGATTTTAATGAAACAACTCCACAAAGCTTTGAGCAAATGCACGGTGACAAGCCAACACACACACACACACACACACACACACACACACACACACACACACACACACACACACACACACACACACACACACACACACACACAGTCACACACACACACAATTTTACAATTGCTGAAAATAGCAGATCTACAAGCTCACAATGCGTCGCAGTGCAAAAACTGTCATTACGACGGCATCAAGGCCAGCCGTAAAGGCTTGCTGTAAAAATGTGCAATGTGCCAAGAGTGTGAAGCAGGTGGGATTTTCTTTTAGTAGATAAGGTTTTAGTTTAGTGATGAGACGTCCCACCTATTCTGGATCGCGGCACCCATTCACAAGGCCAGTGTTGTTTTTGGCAGCAAATTTCTATTTTAGTTTTAGTCGTTGTCTCTTGAATAGTTTTAGTCACGTTTTAGTCACCTGGAATGTTCTAGTGTTTAGTCTAGTTTTAGTCGACTAAATCAACTGTAGATTTAGTCTATGTGTTTTGACAGGCCTTGATGTCGTAATGACATATTTTACACTTTGGTTGCATGCTGAAAATAGCAGATCTACAATCTCGCAACGCGTCGCGGCAGATTGTATATCTGCTATTTTCAGCATGCAACCCAGAATATAACTGGATCTCTTGTCCACTAGTCCCTTCCTAACATTTTAGTCTAGTTTTTATTTGTTGACGAAATTGTCAGTATATTTAGTCTTAGTTTTAGTCATGATAGATTAGTTTTTATTTAGTTTTAGTCAGTGAAAAAAGGTAGTCGACGAACATTTTTCGTCTTAGTTTTAGTCGACGAAAACAACACTGCACAAGGCGATGATGTACGATGATAAGAGCGCCCCTCACTTCACACGGGTGTGATTTTTTTTTAATCACACCCGAAGGTCCTTAAAGTCCTCAAATTGTCACTTCACTGTCAAATGGAGACCCCATTAAAATCATCGACCCACATGATTGTTTTCTTTTTCTTTTTTTTTGGTGTCCCCAGATGACAGTAAAGTGACAATTGAAGGACTTTTTAAATACCTTAATACCAACAGAAATCAACAAACTATACGATAAAAACGGATCAAACATTGGCCAAATTGTCAAATAATATGACATTATTGTGAAAATAGCCGATCTACAAGCTCACAACGGTGAGCTTGTAAATGGGCTATTTTCACTGTTGAACCCAGTCAAACTAAATGTAATGCCTCATCTCCTACAATTCCAAGTGCTTGTCAGGGTGGGGGGGGGGGGGGGGGTCTGATCCCCCCCAGTTCAAATATGATTATTATTATTATTTGTATTACATTACATAGTATTTTACAAATGCTTTCCTCTTTCCAACCACCAAAGGAGAAAAACTGTAATTGAAACGGGACCACCAGCCATTGAGAGAGGTCGATTCTGTGTAAGCTTTGTTTTGACACGTTTATTTTTAATTTTATTTCTCCTTGAGCTCCCTTTCTCTGTCGTCCCCCCCCCCCCCCTTTTCTTTCTTTTCGTGAACAACAAAGTGATGGAGCTTGGCTGCACAAACACTCGTTTCACCCTCTGTAAACCTGTGATGTGACAATAAACCTGATTCTGAAACCAAGGAACATGGTGAGGAGGAGGAGGAGGAGGAGGAGGAGGAGGACGACGAGAGGAAGGGGGGAAATGCAGGAGAAGATGGTGGATCAAAAAGGAATGAACTGACGGATAAGGATAAAAGATGGAGACACAAGAGGCGTGCAGAGGAGAAGAAAACGGAACAGAAGGAAAACATTTCAGGAATCAATTAGAAGACAAAGAAAAAAATAACAAGACGAATCGGAGGTAAAAGCAGAAGAAAAACCAAAACAAAGAATCATCAGAAGAATCCAAAGGCTCATTAGAAATCACTAGACCTGTGCCTGTTTCGGCCACCGGCCTACTTGGGAACGATACAAGTTGGAAACCTAGTATGTATGCAATACCCGTTGCCATATGGAGAAATCTCTCTATCTGCCTGCATGTGTCTGAAAAGTGAAAACCGACTGTGAAAAGTGGGCTGGTTTAAGAAAATCAAATGGCAGGTGTGGGGTTGCCGTGGCAATCGATTGGCTAAGACAGAGGCTGGGAATTATAGGCTCATTAATTAGGTCCACTGGCAGAGCCTTTTACGCCGGTGCTGGACAACCGTGTATCCGACCGACTCAAGGCTGTATGCACGCACAAGCGCACACACACACACGCACACGCACACGCACACACAAACACACACACACACACACACACACACACACACACACACACACACACACACACACACACACACACACACACACACACACACACACACACACACACACACACACACACACACACACACACACACACACACGGCGTGCTGACCTGTGTGTGTTCTCTGGTGAGCCTTGAGGTGGGAGCTCTTGGTGTAGACCTTCCTGCAGCCGTTGAACTGGCACCGGTGGATCCTCTTCCTGTTCTCCGGCAGCTCGCCACCGCCGCCGTGCACGCCCATCCCGTGGCACGTGGTGGCGCCGCCGCCACCGCCGCCCCCCTCCTCCCCCCCCTCCTCCTCCTCCTCCTTCACCCGCGGGTGCCCGCCGTGGTGGCGGTGCGCGGCGGCGGCGGCCACCAGCCGCGCGGCGCTCAGGCCCGCCACCTTCCTCGCCACCAGCTTGAGGGTGAGGGTCCCGTCGGCCGAGGCCGTGAGCGTCTGCTGGCTGCTGCTGGAGGAGGACGACGCCGACTTGACCACCAGGTGGCGCCCCAGCTCCGGGGACGAGGGCGGCGTCAGGGAGGTGACGGCGCTCAGCTGGGCCAGGTGCACGCCGCCGCCGCCGCCCCCGGCGCCCTCTGGGGGTTCTGGGCCGTCGGTGCAGGCAGAGCTGTCGGGATCAGTGGAAGGATTTGTTTTACTTCAAGGCGATTAACCCATTGTGACCTGATTTAAAAACATTAACATTAAGAATATATATTCAAAGATTTGCGACACATTTTTACGATTTTTCAAAAATAGCAGACCTACAAGCTCGTAGCGCGCCACTCGGTGGCGCACTATGAGCTTAGATCTGCTTCGTAAACAAATGATGCAAAGGGCAGATCTGACAAATAACTTGCATAAATAAATGTCCGGTATATTTATTAACGTTATACTTTTAAATAGAGATGTCCTGATACCGTCCGATCGGTATCGATAAAGTATCGGTGAATATGCCAGTCTAACCACCAATCCGACACAGGGGTAAGGGGTCGACACTATGGCAGGTAAATAACATGTGGAGTTTGCTTTGGAGTTGCCCAAACGTGCACATTTGAGTGAGGAGTCTGCTATAAACACAACACAAGGTATAGCTATACACACGACACAAGATCACAACACTGGTATCGGTATTCTGTATCGGTTAACACAGAAATGGTGGTATTGGGATCGGATCGGGACATCCCTAAATTACTTTTCAAATCTAAATGAAAACAGTGAAAATAGATGATGTAGATCTTCTATTTTCACATCTTATGTTTGAAAATGTACGACCAATGTTTCAACGTGGAAAACGACGACGGAAGAAATAATTGCAAATGATCTCAAGTGCAATTGCGATTGGGCAATCAATCGATCGATGGATCATGCAACAACAGCGACAGTCCCCCCCCTCTTAACCCATTTGAAACTGCATCCTTTGAATACTCAATTGCTAGGAGGAACAAACAACGTCAAAGGAAAGTTCCATGAAATATGGGACTACTTTTCTTTATATATTAAAGGATGGTTGCAGTAGAGTTCTCATCGGGCCCGAAAATTAAGGCCCGGCCCTAACTGGGCCCTAACTGATCAGGCCCTAGGCCCGGCCCGGCCCGACTAATTAGCATAGATTTTAGGCCCGACCCGGCCCTAAAACGTCGGGTCGGGCCTGGACGGGTTTGTGCAGAATTTGAGAACTCTACACAGAGTCAAAGTGAAACGCCAGTCAGCACCATCTTCATAATAGATAAATAGACAAACAGACAGAACAGAACTATTATTTATTCTAAACAAATTCAATATATATATTTTTTTTCATGGAGCCCCAGGCCCGGCCCGGCCCTACTGATTAGCATACATTTTAGGCCCGGCCCAGGCCTAAAATGTCGGGTCGGGTCGTGCCTGGTCGGGTTTGGGCAGAGTTTGAGAACTCTAGGTTGCAGTAACGATTTGTATTTATACACTACAGTCAACAACAGAATGTGGAGGGGTGTTGTCCATGGTTTTTTTTTTTCCTTTTTTGACTGCTAGTTGTGTTTTGTTTTTTCTTGTCTTTTTCTTTTGTGTAAGTCATGTGTATTTTGTATGCTTTATTGAAAAAATCTTATAAAAAACTTTGATGACAAAACAAAGCTCATAGCGCGCCACCGAGTGGCGCGCTACGAGCTTGTAGATCTGCTATTACTGAAAAATCGAAGAACGACTGACATGGAAACATAGCTTTTTCAGAAAACCGTCAGGATATAGAAGACATGTATAGAATCTGATCTCAGGTCAGAACGGGTTAACCAACCTGTGGCTTTTGGGTTTGGAGTCCCGCTTCAGGGCGGCGGCAGCGGAGGAGGAGACGAGGAGCTTCCGCACGGGGCAGAGGGTCTTCAGCGGGCCGCCCGGCGGGCGGGGGGGCTCGGGGAGGAGGAGAGGAGAGTCCAGCAGCAGCAGCTCCTCCTCGCTGTCCTCCTTCAGGTAGGCGGGCGTCAGGAGACCCTCCAGGTCCTGCTGGTCGAACAGCTCCGACAGACGCTTGGGCTCCGTCTGGAGGTAGCGCTCCAGCTCCAGGCAGGTCTGGGAGGAGGAGGAGGACAGGGGAGAGGACGGTCAATGGTCGGTTTAGCGCCTCCCCTGGTCCAATGTGGAACTGTTTTTCCAACTGACTTCAGTTAAGTCGACATGCACAGGCACAGGCACGACTTCCTTGAAAAACAATGAAGAGGCTGACTAAACAAAGCGATGTAAACGCTCGTTTGATGCCGCAACTTGGCCGTTCTTAAATTAAATTTAGTTTAGCTTAATTGTTAACAGACCTTCACTTTTCGGATAGAATCTTCAGAAAAGCGGCTTTCGTGACCTCATCTCAGAGCTACAGAACGAGCGTAGGGGCCGAGGGAACGTATACCGGGGCCAGAGGAAACCATGCAAGGCACCAACCTGCACATCGGGAGCAATTCGGGGGTTCCAGTGTCTTGCTCAATGACACCTCGACACTAACTCTGGGGGAGCCCACAGGGTTCGAACTGAGAACCTTGCGGTTACCATCCGGCCACTCTATACCCCTGAGCCACCACCACCCCCAGGACAGGAGAAGACACGACTAAAGACTATGCAGAACACAGAGAGGACGACAGTTATGGTATACTCGTCATTGTACACTCTAGGGCAGTGGATCTCAACCAGTGGTCCGGGGACCACCGGTCCCCAGCTGAGAGTTGGTAACCAAATGGACCCTTATAGATCTTGAAACGGGTCCATTTTGCTTTACTTTGCAAACTCCTAGCCTAAAAAACGAACGCCATTCACTCCCTCGGGGACCACTGTGGGTCCACGGACCCCACTTTGAGAAACACTGCTAAATGATTGACCAGTAGGAACCATGCACACGGACCCTTGCGGGTCTGTAACGAATGGAACCACTCTCAGCGTGAGTTATGGGGGTCCACGGACTGATGCATATCAAACTGCAGGGGGTCCTTGAAAAGCAACGCTCCAGAACCACTGATTTAGACGATGTATAGCACATGGAAACATGGCGCGCACGCACAGCACACACACACACACACACACACACACACACACACGGTGCCCAGCGAACAGATAGATGGTAATAACAGTCAGCATGCGTGCTATTCTCTGGGTCTGTACATGTGTTTATGCACAGCAGAACCACCCGTGTTATACCGACCGCTCAGCCAAATAACATCTCCGCTTCAGCCTCTCTGCCAGGTGCCACCACACACACACACACACACACACACACACACACACACACACACACACACACACACACACGCACTAATATAGAGACGCACAAGTGCACACACAGCCAACCTAGACATCCGGCGGTACTTGGCATTTCCAGTGAGATGACTGATTACGCGCTGATTGATTACAGTTGCTGTAGTGCGTAACGGAGGTATAAGTGGTAGGAGAGGAGAGGAGAGGAGAGGAGAGGAGAGGAGAGGAGAGGAGAGGAGTATAGAGGAGAGGAGAGGAGAGGAGAGGAGAGGAGAGGAGAGGAGGGGAGGGGAGGGGAGGGGAGGGGAGGGGAGAGGAGAGGAGAGGAGAGGAGAGGAGAGGAGAGGAGGGGAGAGGAGAGGAGAGGAGTATAGAGGAGAGGAGAGGAGAGGAGAGGAGAGGAGGGGAGGGGAGGGGAGGGGAGGGGAGGGGAGGGGAGGGGAGAGGAGAGGAGAGGAGAGGAGAGGAGAGGAGAGGAGAGGAGAGGAGAGGAGAGGAGAGGAGAGGAGAGGAGAGGAGAGGAGAGGAGAGGAGAGGAGAGGAGAGGAGAGGAGAGGAGAGGAGAGGAGAGGAGAAGAGAGGAGAGGAGAGACCACAACTCAGCAGAGCGCTTTATAGAGCCCCCCTATGCTTCCTGCTGGCTGCCTAGAGAAAGATTTATCCTGCCAATAGCTATAGACCGTGTTATGCCCATTACTCTACACGCCTCCCCTTTTGGCAAATATAGCTCCGATTCATACATCTTCGGTGTCGCGTGCAGAAATTAGGCGATTCAACAAGCTCCGCGGCTCGCTGTTGAGCTTGTATGAATCGCCCTAAATCGCGTCACCGCCGTATATACGATCGACAGAGCACGCGAGGCCAGGCCGGGCCGGACCCAGGGCGCACGCACGCCCCCATCCTGATTTGTGCGAGGCGGGCTATAGCATATCCTGAGAAGTCTATTACCGCATAACCCATTTTGGGCGAGGAACCCCTTTTGGTGTTAGCATCACGTTATGCTTTAGCGATTAAAAAATAGCAGATCTACTTGTAGGTCTGCTATTCTTTGAAAAATCGAAGAGGGACTGACATGGAAGACATTTTTTTAATCTGATCTCAGGTCAGAATGGAAAACTGTCAGGACGTAGAAGACATTTTTAAAATCTGATCTCAGGTCAGAATGGGTTAATATAGACGGCAGTCCGGGCGGCGTTCTTAGAAAGCGCCGGAGCTTCTTTAGCGAGGCGATGCGAGGGGGTGGGGGAGGGGGGGAGGGCAGCGCACTCGTCGCCGCAGTCTGGGTCCGGCGATAAAGCCATTATGTTTGAACAGGCGCCGGGCCGTTTGATCCCGGGGACCGTCGTCCGCTGCTCGCTATGTAGCGCGCCGTGTAGCGGCTAACCACTTTTGACAGGCGGGATGGGGGCTGTATAGCGGCTCTGCCGGGCTCCGCTGAGCTAGCCACTTCATTTGTGTGTAAATAGGTAGTGACAGACAACACTAGCCGGCTCCATTATCGGGAATAAGGTTGTTCCGAGCGGAATGCATCAAGAGGACGTTTACAAGCTTATACGCACACCCGCGCGCACAGTCTCACACGCACACGCACATGCACACACACACACACACCTCACCATGTTTTGTGGCTTCTAAAAATAAAACATCACAAATTTTGGAAAGCTGTTGTTGCCAGGGAAGTGAGGGAGGGAGTGAGGGAGGGTGTGTGTGCGTGTGTGTGTGTGTGTGCGTGCATGTGTGTTTGAGACTGCGTGCCCTTGCTTCCTTCCAGGAATAAATAAAAGCGATTTGGAGGGCTGTTGTTTTTCATTTTTGTCTGTTTACAATATTTGCATACCGAAATGAAATTAAAAGGCACTGTAACTCGGCCCACACAGGGAGAGAGAGAGAGAGAGAGAGAGAGAGAGAGAGGGAATATATATCATTTCCTCCAGCATGTCTATGATTTTTCTTTTTTCGCAGAGGCTTTAAAAAATAATAATTTCTTTCATTTGGTTTATCTGAGAGGAGGAGGAGGAGGAGGAGGAGGAGGCGGGGGAGGATGAGGAGGAGGAAGAGGAGGAGGAGGAGGGGGAGGGGGAGGAGGGAGGAGGAGGAGGAGAGGTCTCCACTGTTTCCTTGACGGCTGCAGTCAGCGAGTTGTGAATTGAATTAACGGCCGGGGTGAAGGCTTTTTGCTCTCTCTCTCTCTCTCTCTCTCTCTCTCAGAGCGCAATTAAATATTGAAGGTCCCGCTGAGGAAATGCTGTGAGGTCTTTACTGATGACTGGACATCTGTCAGCACGACAGACATGATGCCGTTGCTGCTGTACTTAACCTCTCTCTCTCTCTGTGTCTCTCCTGATGTTATCTTCTACACCTATAAATGCACCAAGTCTCTGTACATGTGTATTAATCCATGTTAACTCGAGAACCGTTCGCCCCGCCGACATCAAATTCGACACGGGCGTTCCACACCCCCACAGGGAGCGCAGCGCCCGGTGTCGGACCTACACGGTTGTCCAGAACCGCCCGAAAAAGGCCTCTCATGCCCGGGCTCTGCATGGACGTCTGCATAATAGACTCAATATTTGGGCATGCCTGGCAAAGAACTCCATATATGGGCATAAAAGGGACACAGACATAATACTATCTGGGTGGGGCATCCATTTCCAACTTGGATCGTTCCAAGTAGGCCAGTGCCCGTTGGGCACCGCTGTAGAGGCCCCACGGGCACCAACCAGTGGTCCTTGAGGGGGAGGGGGGGGGGGGGGGTTCCAGGTGGTCCCCATGCTAAATGATGGAGAGTCCAAAACGGACGCTTATAGATATTTTTGGTTAAAAATCTGCATTACTAAATGACTTACTTAATTCACAATTAGAGAATGTAGAATAATTGTTATTTTGATCAACGTTTGCCTGATTGAGTTGTCTCTCCTAATGGTACCACTTCATACAGCATGGAATTATGAACCAACGATAACTCTAAGTCTGAGAAATCACATCAGATGTTATTTATTTTCTCTCTTCTGCACTTCTCTCCCTCTTTCCCTCTCTACGTCCATTTTCTGTATACCATATGTGACTAAATTTGACTGAGGGACTGCCATTGGATAAAAAAAAAAACTTCTTTCATGTCATGTGAAAGCAGGGAATCATAGCTTCAAATTGACCTATTGGTTGTTCAGTTTGACTCACCAGGTTTGGAGATATGGCTTATAGAGTAATGTCTTGCAGAAAACAGCGATTTGAGAAAACAGGCTTGAAAGGTTCACTTCTGTGGTCTCTAACATTACTCCTAGCTACATGTTTAAGCATTTATTTCATATTTACATGTCGATTTCAGCTCCGACACTTATTTCAGACATGCTATAGTGCCATTAACTCATTTTGAAAAAAATAAAAAAGTTTTTCTCCTCTGGTGAAAAGCTGTAATTTGCGCGATGGCAGTCTCTCAGTCAAATCTGGTCACATATGCTTCATTGGGGTCCCCCCCAGTACTTGGACACATGCCCTATACAAAGTTACATTTTTGGCTGATATTGTAAGTGTTTCAACTGGCAAAAGAGATATCGGCAAATAAGTGATATTACACTAATTGTAAATAATGTTGTTGAGGTAATTGTTCATCCCCCCAAAATCACAGAGGCTAATTTGACTTTATATACACACATAAGTCGGCGTGTCCAAAAAATACGTATAGTTACTGGCTGAATGTTCGCCTCGGAAAAGTCTATATATACACTGTATAGGGGTTTCATATATGTGGTTAAACTCGCCTAATCCCTGAAACCAACCAAGCATTCCCTCCAGCTCGCTCAACCTCTGACAACGAACAGAGAGATGAGCCGCAAGGTGTCAAGTCTCTGGACAGAAAGGATTCACAATGTGACACAGGTCAGCCATTCTATTATTAATAGGGCAGCTTCGACACGAACCACCGGCAGCTTTTTTATTAGGGGGGTGGGGGGGGACAGTCGGTCTGGACCACAAAATAAAATGTATTCCACCTTGAATCCTTTATCCCTGCCCAGAGAGAGAGAGAGAGAGAGAGAGAGAGAGAGAGAGAGAGAGAAATATGCGACATTACAGTATTTCCCGCTTCCTCCTCCTCCAGCTCACTCAGTTTACTTTTTTTGGAGCATATTCACTGGCGGAACAAGTCAAAGCCGGGACCCGAGGGCTGGGTGCATTAACCCCCCCCCCCCCCCCCCCCCCCCCCCTAGCGCGCCACGAGCTTGTAGATCTGCTATTTTTCAATAGCTAAATTATAACCTAATGTTTAACCCATTCTGAACGGGCACCCATTTTGGTGTTAGCATCATGTTATGCTTTAGCTATTGAAAAATAGCAGATCTACAAGCTCATAGCGCGCCACCGAGTGGCGCGCTACGAGCTTGTAGGTCTGCTATTTTTGAAAAATCGAAGAACGACTGACATAGAAACATAGCTTTTTCAGAAAACTGTCATTTTCAAACAGACATTTTTGGAATCTGATCTCGGGTCAGAATGGGTTAAAACACCAAAAGGGGTTCCCGACCCAGAATGGGATACTGTGTAAATAATAACCCATCAGGGCTTGACATTATACTTCGCTCTAAACAAACTTTACTGGGAAACACATTCCCCACGTTGTACATTATTTAAATGCTACTTAGACCATTTTGTTATATGATGTATAGTTTGTTTGATTCGTAAAAAAATGGACAAACAAAGCCAGGGAAACGATAATATGTAGCGACAGCCAGCGCATGCAAACTGAAGAAACAGTTCAGCACCATGGACAGCGATCGTGTCATTTTGGAGCCCACTTCAACTATGGGCAACTGTTAACCCATTCTGACCTGAGATCAGATTCTATAAAGGTCTTCTACATCCTGACAGTTTTCTGAAAAAGCTATGTTTCTATGTCAGTCATTCTTCGATTTTTCAAAAGTCGCATCCATCCCCATCCACCCTTCCACTTCGATGTCTCCCTTTTGACTGATACCTGTCCATTTAAACTCTATAGACGGGCCTGCCACCAAAGCTATCAGTGCAGCCGGCACTGCCCGGCAGCCGGTGAAAACTAGAGTTCCCAACAGGCCCGAATACTCCCCCATGCCAAAGCGCAAGCACTCGCCCAGCAGTCTGCTCTGCTGTCACCCAGGCAGATAACGAGGTGGCTTCTCTCCTTCAGGCGTCTATGCTGGTTATATCAACAGATCCATTGTTTTGGATATGTTGGCATGGCATTCCGTTGTTCAAGTACGTGTCGGACAAAAAACGTTTTATGATTTTACGTAAATTGTTGTCATACTTTTGTCATATACTACATTGTCACACAAAAGTCGCAAAAATAACCTATTTACAAGGGAGTCTGGATGTTCCGGGGACCCCCTGGGGCCCCCCCCCACACACACGGTGTCTGTCGTTTCTCCAAACTGTTTCGGACTCGGGAGGGGCTCGCGAGAACCGGGCTGGCCCCATGGGCGCGTTCCTGGGTGTGGGACTGTTCCTGCCCCCAAAATGGGTTAAATTCCATAGCACGCAAAAAATGTATAGTGTGTTAAAATGTGATATTATTGTTATTATCCCCCCCCCCCCCCACCACCACCACCTCAGCAAATCAAACCCAGAGGAGGTCAGTGGGTTCTGCGGTGGAACCCTGTTCTCCTGTTAGCGGCGGAGGAGATGTGTGGAGCGGCGCGCGGCGCGCGGCACGCCACGGCCGGGGAAACTGTAGTCGCATTAATTCATCATCGGGCTGATCGCAAAGTGGAGCGCTCAGCAAAATGCTCGTTCCGCGTGGAAGTTGGCAGGGATTGCACAGACCTCCTCCTCCTCCACCGTAGTGTGCAGTCTGGAAGGCAGCTCCGTTCCTTCTATAGTGCTCTCTCTCTCTCTCTCTCTCTCTCTCTCTCTCTCTCTGGCTGTATGTCAGCACATACTGTAAATCCCAATCGCCTTCATCAGATGACCCAGTGGTGGAAAGTAGCTAAGTATGTTTACTCAAGTAGCTTAGATTAAAGTACAAGTTTGAGGTATTTTTTTTTCTTTTTACTTTTCTTGGTTGTTTAAAAAAATATATGCTTTATACTTCTACCGCACTATATCTCAGCGGTAAATATTGTACTTTTTACGACACTACAATTATGTGATCGCTTCAGTTAAATGGTAAAATGGTATATGGTCGCATTTACAGTATATAGCACCTTTATCAAAGGCATTTTACGATTTTACAGAGATTGTGCATTACATTCACACACAAACACACGCCGGTGGGAAACCATGCAAGGCACCAACCTGCACATCGGGAGCAATTAGGGGTTCAGACTAGACTTGCTCAAGGACACTTCGACACTAACTCTGGGGGAGCCCAGGGTTCGAACTGGCAACCTTGACGGTTCCCATCCGGCCACTCTACCCCTGATCCACCGCCGCCCCTTACTATAGTTACTAGTTAATTAGATTTGGATTATTGAGACAAAACACTAATGAAATGTGCTTAACCCATTCTGGACGGGAACCCCTTTTGGTGTTTTAAGCAATAGCTTCTGAAGAATAGCAGATCTATGATTAAAAACAAAAATAGCAGACATACAAGCTCGTAGCGCGGCACCGAGTTCCACGCTACGAGCTTGTAGGTCTGCTATTTTTGAAAAATCGTGAAAATGTGGCCCAAATGTTTGAATATATTCTTTCAGAGCGAACGTTTTTAACTCAAATATTTGCTTCTGAGCCAAGCACTTCAGCCAGACCCCTGGGGGACACCCGTCAACTGCAGTACAGTATATACAGTCTGAGTGGTTAATACAGAACAGAAGTCTGTGATCTGAAAGCTATTATCCTTGCTGAAATATCCATTAGACCTCATGCCCACCTTTACTTGGTGTTAAGTACAGGGCAGCGCTCCTGATCCAATGTTGACTGGACCAGAAAACGTTTAAACAATGGCCCCACTGCACTTCCTAAACAAGCGCCCTAGATGGTAATATTATGAGTCTGTTTTGAGGCAACCAGCATATTGGTGATTCAAACTCTTCCCCTGTACAACAGCTAATAAAGTAATATAGCAGCTATTTTAGTTTGGACAATATGTGGACGTTTCTGACCGAGGCTAAGTCATTGAATTGTTTTAGTTTTCATGTCGTATGAAAAGCAGGGAATCATAGCTTCAAATTGACATATTGGTTGTTCAGTTTGACGCACCGGCTTTGGAGATATGGCTTGAAGAAAACAGCGAGTTGAGAAAACAGGCTTGAAAGGTTCACTTCTGTGGCCTCTAACATTACATCTAGCTACATGTTTAAGCATTTATTTCATATTTACATGTTGATTTCAGCTCTGACGTTTATTTCAGACATACATCTAGAGTCTAGATGCATGTGAAGAGGCTGCCAAACTCATTTTGGATAAAAATAGTTAGTCTTGACTGTGTCTGTATCAAAAAAGAGTTGTGCGAATTGTGCCACATACCTTCTCCATCACTCCCTCACAGTTCTGTTTGAAGTTTGAACATTCCCAGTAACTGTAATGTATCGTCTCTGTCTATTTATATCCAAAACTGTTACTTTTCAGGATTCAAATAAAAAAAGTATCCTTTCTTTTAACCCATTCTGACCTGAGATCAGATTCTATAAACGTCTTCTACATCCTGACAGTTTTCATTCTGACATGAGATCAGATTCTATAAACGTCTTCTACATCCTGACAGTTTTCTGAAAAAGCTATGTTTCTATGTCAGTCGCTCTTCGATTTTTCAAAAATAGCAGACCTACAAGCTCGTATCACGCCACTCTGTGGCACGATATGAGCTTGTAGATCTGCTATTTTTCAATAGCTAAAGCATGACATGATGCTGACACCAAAATGGGTTCCCGTTCAGAATGGGTTAAGTTTGAACGCCAATCTGAGAATGACTGGTATATACTATTGACAGAAAACTCCCGCCACTGCCACAAAGAAGTAAATTCAGCTTTTTATTGTTTTCCCGACAGTTCCAAATAAACCACAGCGTGTTCACAAAAGAATAGATCTTGCAGCAACTTAACATTAAAGTGCCAAAAGCCAGAAATGGACTTCTCAATTGTCAGGAGGTGAAGGCCTGTAAACCTGCCAGGGTTAAATAAAACTGCCCGGCAGTCTCGATATGAAATCATGTGCAATATATGATCTGTCCAAGTATTGTGCTTAACCAATTCAGGACGGGAACCCGTTTTGGTGATTTAACCATTATTTTAAACTTTAGCCGTTGAAAAATAGCGCGTAGCGCGGCACCGAGTGCCGCGCTACGAGCTTTTTATATTGTGAAAATTAATATATATTCTTTCAGAGTGGAACGTTCATATCGTTCATATATCTTTGAGTGGTGCACTTTTGATGAACTAAATATCGATATATTACACACATAAAGACCCCCGCAGGGAAAGTCTGGGTGAGGTTTTTATTTTATTTTTATTTAAAGTACAACACAAAGGCACGTGCAGATACTGCTAAATGCTCTGTCGGGCGTGACTAAGCTGAGCATATTGACGACTCAAAGACAAATCCAATGCGGGGTCAAAGGTCAATAGATCCTAAGCAGATGCCAGTGGGACTCCGAGGGGAGATTTCAGCTGCAGCTTTTTAGCACCACACCACACCAACCCACCCTGGATCTAAAGATGTACCATGTTTCACCACACCACACCACCCTGGATCTAAAGATGCACCATGTTTCACTACACCACACCACCCTGGATCTAAAGATGTACCATGTTTCACTACACCACACCACCCTGGATCTAAAGATGTACCATGTTTCACTACACCACACCACCCTGGATCTAAAGATGTACCATGTTTCACTACACCACACCACCCTGGATCTAAAGATGTACCATGTTTCACCACACCACACCACCCTGGATCTAAAGATGTACCATGTTTCACTACACCACACCACCCTGGATCTAAAGATGTACCATGTTTCACCACACCACACCACCCTGGATCTAAAGATGTACCGTGTTTCACTACACCACACCACCCTGGATCTAAAGATGTACCATGTTTCACCACACCACACCACCCTGGATCTAAAGATGTACCATGTTTCACTACACCACACCACCCTGGATCTAAAGATGTACCATGTTTCACTACACCACACCACCCTGGATCTAAAGATGTACCATGTTTCACCACACCACACCACCCTGGATCTAAAGATGTACCATGTTTCACCACACCACACCACCCTGGATCTAAAGATGTACCGTGTTTCACCACACCACACCACCCTGGATCTAAAGATGGACCATGTTTACACTACACCACACCACCCTGGATCTAAAGATGTACCGTGTTTCACTACACCACACCACCCTGGATCTAAAGATGGACCATGTTTACACTACACCACACCACCCTGGATCTAAAGATGTACCATGTTTCACTACACCACACCACCCTGGATCTAAAGATGTACCATGTTTCACCACACCACACCACCCTGGATCTAAAGATGTACCATGTTTCACTACACCACACCACCCTGGATCTAAAGATGTACCATGTTTCACCACACCACACCACCCTGGATCTAAAGATGTACCATGTTTCACTACACCACACCACCCTGGATCTAAAGATGTACCATGTTTCACTACACCACACCACCCTGGATCTAAAGATGTACCATGTTTCACTACACCACACCACCCTGGATCTAAAGATGTACCATGTTTCACCACACCACACCACCCTGGATCTAAAGATGTACCATGTTTCACTACACCACACCACCCTGGATCTAAAGATGTACCATGTTTCACCACACCACACCACCCTGGATCTAAAGATGTACCATGTTTCACTACACCACACCACCCTGGATCTAAAGATGTACCATGTTTCACTACACCAAACCACCCTGGATCTAAAGATGTACCATGTTTCACTACACCACACCACCCTGGATCTAAAGATGTACCATGTTTCACCACACCACACCACCCTGGATCTAAAGATGTACCATGTTTCACTACACACCACACCACCCTGGATCTAAAGATGTACCATGTTTCACCACATCACACCACCCTGGATCTAAAGATGTACCATGTTTCACTACACCACACCACCCTGGATCTAAAGATGTACCATGTTTCACCACACCACACCACCCTGGATCTAAAGATGTACCATGTTTCACTACACCACACCACCCTGGATCTAAAGATGTACCATGTTTCACTACACCACACCACCCTGGATCTAAAGATGTACCATGTTTCACCACACCACACCACCCTGGATCTAAAGATGTACCATGTTTCACTACACCACACCACCCTGGATCTAAAGATGTACCATGTTTCACCACACCACACCACACCACACCACCCTGGATCTAAAGATGTACCATGTTTCACCACACCACACCACCCTGGATCTAAAGATGTACCATGTTTCACTACACCACACCACCCTGGATCTAAAGATGTACCATGTTTCACTACACCACACCACCCTGGATCTAAAGATGTACCATGTTTCACCACACCACACCACACCACACCACCCTGGATCTAAAGATGTACCATGTTTCACTACACCACACCACCCTGGATCTAAAGATGTACCATGTTTCACCACACCACACCACACCACACCACCCTGGATCTAAAGATGTACCATGTTTCACCACACCACACCACCCTGGATCTAAAGATGTACCATGTTTCACTACACCACACCACCCTGGATCTAAAGATGTACCATGTTTCACTACACCACACCACCCTGGATCTAAAGATGTACCATGTTTCACTACACCACACCACCCTGGATCTAAAGATGTACCATGTTTCACTACACCACACCACCCTGGATCTAAAGATGTACCATGTTTCACTACACACCACACCACCCTGGATCTAAAGATGTACCATGTTTCACTACACCACACCACCCTGGATCTAAAGATGCACCATGTTTCACCACACCACACCACCCTGGATCTAAAGATGTACCATGTTTCACCACACCACACCACCCTGGATCTAAAGATGTACCATGTTTCACCACACCACACCACCCTGGATCTAAAGATGTACCATGTTTCACCACACCACACCACCCTGGATCTAAAGATGTACCATGTTTCACTACACCACACCACCCTGGATCTAAAGATGTACCATGTTTCACTACACCACACCACCCTGGATCTAAAGATGTACCATGTTTCACTACACCACACCACCCTGGATCTAAAGATGTACCATGTTTCACCACACCACACCACCCTGGATCTAAAGATGTACCATGTTTCACCACACCACACCACCCTGGATCTAAAGATGTACCATGTTTCACTACACCACACCACCCTGGATCTAAAGATGTACCATGTTTCACTACACCACACCACCCTGGATCTAAAGATGTACCATGTTTCACCACACCACACCACCCTGGATCTAAAGATGTACCATGTTTCACTACACCACACCACCCTGGATCTAAAGATGTACCATGTTTCACTACACCACACCACCCTGGATCTAAAGATGTACCATGTTTCACTACACCACACCACCCTGGATCTAAAGATGTACCATGTTTCACCACACCACACCACCCTGGATCTAAAGATGTACCATGTTTCACTACACCACACCACCCTGGATCTAAAGATGTACCATGTTTCACCACACCACACCACCCTGGATCTAAAGATGTACCATGTTTCACTACACCACACCACCCTGGATCTAAAGATGTACCATGTTTCACTACACCAAACCACCCTGGATCTAAAGATGTACCATGTTTCACTACACCACACCACCCTGGATCTAAAGATGTACCATGTTTCACCACACCACACCACCCTGGATCTAAAGATGTACCATGTTTCACTACACACCACACCACCCTGGATCTAAAGATGTACCATGTTTCACCACATCACACCACCCTGGATCTAAAGATGTACCATGTTTCACTACACCACACCACCCTGGATCTAAAGATGTACCATGTTTCACCACACCACACCACCCTGGATCTAAAGATGTACCATGTTTCACTACACCACACCACCCTGGATCTAAAGATGTACCATGTTTCACTACACCACACCACCCTGGATCTAAAGATGTACCATGTTTCACCACACCACACCACCCTGGATCTAAAGATGTACCATGTTTCACTACACCACACCACCCTGGATCTAAAGATGTACCATGTTTCACCACACCACACCACACCACACCACCCTGGATCTAAAGATGTACCATGTTTCACCACACCACACCACCCTGGATCTAAAGATGTACCATGTTTCACTACACCACACCACCCTGGATCTAAAGATGTACCATGTTTCACTACACCACACCACCCTGGATCTAAAGATGTACCATGTTTCACCACACCACACCACACCACACCACCCTGGATCTAAAGATGTACCATGTTTCACTACACCACACCACCCTGGATCTAAAGATGTACCATGTTTCACCACACCACACCACACCACACCACCCTGGATCTAAAGATGTACCATGTTTCACCACACCACACCACCCTGGATCTAAAGATGTACCATGTTTCACTACACCACACCACCCTGGATCTAAAGATGTACCATGTTTCACTACACCACACCACCCTGGATCTAAAGATGTACCATGTTTCACTACACCACACCACCCTGGATCTAAAGATGTACCATGTTTCACTACACCACACCACCCTGGATCTAAAGATGTACCATGTTTCACTACACACCACAC
>NC_139715.1:27688662-27766465 GCF_964188405.1 Protomyctophum parallelum | reverse complement strand
GTAGACTAATGCATGTCAAACTGGGGGTCCTTGAAATTAAACGGGTTGAGAATCACTAGAGCCGTAAAGATCGTCTCTTATGGGGGTCCCTGGAATATATTTTCAAGTTGGGGTCCGCGGGTAAATTTATTATATATGAGATATTATTTAGCCACTGCCACAAGTTCTTTATAAATTTCATTCATCGGTTCAATGATTCTTAATTTATTGTATTAATCGTCAAAACACAAAGACATATTTATTTTACCACTTTCACTTTCAAAATATAATAAAAGGTAGGAAAAGTGTCCCTTATTGGGGCACAGCACAGGTCTCCACCAGGATAGGAGTGGGTTTTTTTTGAAAAAAATATTTTTCTTCCTCAGCCTAGTGGGAATATGCATGCTTGCACAGTTTCACCGCAATCAGACGCTGCGTTCATGATTTTCGGCATTTTGTTCAAAAACGTTTGTCCTGAAAACGTTGGAAGCCAAATCAGGATGGAATATGAGAAATCAAACAGACCCGTCTTGATCAAATGATTATAGAGATCATGTGTACCAATTAGTGTGACGTTTGGAAAATCACACCCGTGTGAGTGAGTGGTGCAACTCCTTGTTGGGGTCCCCGGGGGGTCCCAGCAAGTTCCAGACCCACAGGAACACGCCCGGCAAGGGCGCCCTGCGTCCGAAACGGTCGAGAAATGACAAGTTACCGTGTGGGGGTCCCCAGGGGGTCCCTCGACTGTACTTACTGTACTGTACTGTACTGTACTGTAACTGTACTGTACTGTACTGTACATGTACTGTACTGTACTGTACTGTACTGTACTGTACTGTACTGTACTGTACTGTACTGTACTGTACTGTCACACCCCGGGAATCTCAACAGCGCCACTTTGTCACCTGTTGCTACTCTCTTCTTGGCTGGAGGTGGCTTCAGTCAAATGGAAAATAAAGCCTGTAGCCTACTGTACTGTCTGCAATGCAACATACTCTCTACCTGGCAGCAGAACAAAAGCCACCTTATTAGCATTTGAATGAATACCTGTTGGCTTATTATTTTGCCAGTCAGGCACTCTCGGAGTTACGCCGCTGCTCTCTAAACAGACATACATACTGTAAATATAGGAGTGCTGCACCCTATGGGTTGCATCAACCAAAAGATCTGAAGGAGTAATATAAAAAAAAATGTGTTTGCAAATGGGCCTCCTGGTGGCGATAAAGAGCATGTAAAAAATGTCAGGGTAAAGGGTTTTCCTTGGCCTCTAGGGAGTGTGCATACAAAGTTTTACCCAGATCAGTGCAGTTATAGGTAAAAACGACCTCGTTTCGTTTAATGTCTATACTCAATAGAGACTGTGTACCAATTTGCATGATGTTTGGACAAAATCTGTAGGTGTAGGACTACTGTCCCAAAAACATCGGCCTTCTGGTGGCGCTATAACAGGCCCATGTTCTGGTGGCGCTATAACAGGCCCATGTTCTGGTGGCGCTATAACAGGCCCATCTGGGCCTTCTGGTGGCGCTATAACAGGCCCATGTTCTGGTGGCGCTATAACAGGCCCATCTGGGCCTTCTGGTGGCGCTATAACAGGCCCATGTTCTGGTGCGCTATAACAGGCCCATGTTCTGGTGGCGCTATAACAGGCCCATCTGGGCCTTCTGGTGGCGCTATAACAGGCCCATGTGAGAGAGCTTCCAGGCAGTGTGTGTGCTGAGTTTGCCTGCGATCAAGCCAACATTGTCAGAGATTAGGATGGACGGAAAAAACACACACACACACACACACACACACACACACACACACACACACACACACACACACACCACACACACACACACACACACACAACACACACACACACACACACACACACACTGACGGACGGACGGACAGACAGACGGAGTGCAAAACATACTCTATATATCCTAGCTGTCCCATCCCAATTGCACTGGCAATCCACATTAACCACTGCTGTTGGCAATAAGCTTGACGCAAAAATCATCTTCGGAGGCAGTAACTTATTTTAAACATTTACTCAGAACGAGTAAAGTTACAAGATCCACTTGTGCTCCACTTAGGAACAGCGGTCAAAAAACCTGAACCACTGACTGATTAACTTGTCTTGAACTCAGAACTATTATATATATATGAATGTTATGTGGCATAGCTAAATGTAATTACAGTAGTAGCATGACCAAAGGAGAACGTCTGTTAGCTATGATGCAATTATTAGCTGGCGTAACGAAAGGAACATTTATAATTGGCTACTAAGTCACTAAGTGCATATTATCAATTCTTAATATGGCTCTCACATGGACCATCGCGGGTTTGATGGGGAGGATAATGCATCTTGACTTCCTGTGCAAGTTCAACACACTCTAAACCAAGTGGTTCCCAAAGTGGGGTCCCGGGATCCCTATAGGGGTCCTTGAGGGGGTTTCCAGGGGGTCCCCATCTAAATGACAGCTTGGAACCAAATGAGACCATTATGGGTCTGTAACTTTGGTTCCATTTGTACACTCTCAGAGTTAAATCAACATTGATTTTACTTTTTTTTTTTTATAATTTTTTGTTCCACGATTTTGTAACCCATTTTTCACCCCTGTGTCAATCATCTAATGTGATCCTGGGCTCTACACACCCTCCGCCAACCTAGGGAGAGCAACGGACTTAACTCATGCTTCCTTCATGCTTGAGTGTCCAAGTTGCTCCTTTACACCTGACAGGGGGGAGTTTCCCTGGTTGGATGTAGCGCGTGGAAGGAGCACGTTATTCCAACCAGTTCTTTTCCCCTCCATCAGGCGCCCCGGCTGGCCAGGGGGAGGCAGTTTAGAGACCAGGATTACTGCATGTTTTTGTGAGGGTACCTACCCTATAGGGGGACACGGGGAGAACATGCAAACTCCACACAGAAAGGACCTTTCACCAACCCCGCCTTCGGGTATGGCACTGATGAGGAAACACGCCGCCAGCACCCACAGCGCCCCGAGCGGGAATCGAACCCAGGACCTTCTAGCTGTGAGGCAACATTGATTTTTACAACATACAGTAAATTGGGGCTCCCAGAGATATAAATGCAAATCAAATGTAGTCTAATGCATGTCAAACTGGGGGTTGAGAATCACTGCTAGAGCCGTACAAATATCTCATGGGGGTCCCTGGCATGAGAGAAGATAATGAGTGTCCAATTTGGGGGTCCTTGACATGAAAGAGTTTGGGAACCACTTCTCTAAACAAGACATGTCTATTTTATACTTTGTGAAACGACAGTGCTGCTCGTAGAAATCAACTGATATTCAGCCAGTGATACAAACAATTATGAATTAGGCATAATAGTTTTGAAGAGTACTGTATGAACGAATGAATGAATGTTTATTTCCGTGTCTTGTCGTTAAGACCCATCCCTTACGGGATTATAAGACACCAACAACATAAATAAACAATATCACGTTCACTTCCCACAGAAGTTACACAAAGTATTTGATCAAAACAAAAACAGAAATAAGCATTATCATAAAATAAAATAAATCACATATAAGTTTTCTTTGTCCGTATGTCCCAAGCTTTCTCTATATATTCTGCTAATGCAAATATATTTTGTTCGAAAATCCATCTCAGTCGCTCTGCATCACTTAACCACATCAGATCTATATTTTTACATCTGTTAAATAACTTTTGACGTAGCTCTGTAAATACTGTATATAAAAGTTGTCCAGACTATTATGTACTGCCGAAGGCCTATATAAACGACCGGCCAACGTCGAAGAGATTCTGTTTTGCAAGTTCCAGACAGACTCTTTCTTTGATCCGATATCAAAGATCCCTTTCGGGAACATTATTTTGGACCCTCCTGGTGTCACCAACCGTTGAGGTGTGTATCAGCCTTCTTTTAATAGACTGGAAGAACTCCAATGCATCTCCACGTGCATGAATGCCATGGCAGTGGAAGGCTTACATTAGATTATACACCGTATAATCCTCACTATTAATTAAACCAAGAGTGACACACACACACACACACACACACACACACACACACACACACACAGTACCAAGAGTCAGACACAGAGATGCACACGCACGCACACGCATGCACACACGCACGCGCACACGCGCACACACGCGCACACACTCACACACACACACACACACAGTATACAGTAAGTGATGCCGAGGTCTCTGTAATGTAATCTCATTACAGTGCTTTGGTAGTCTGGACCAGGGCCCTGGCAATGCGATTTACACCAAGCAGAGAGAGAGAGAGAGAGAGAGAGAGAGAGAGAGAGAGAGAGAGCGAGCGCAACAACCTCCACTGACATTTATCCATTTCTCATAGGCCTGCCCCTCTCTCTCTCTCTCTCTCTCTCTCTCTCTCTCTCTCTCATTCTCACTCTCTCCGTCGCCACCTCTAACCACCCTCTCGCTCCTGTAACACAGACCTATATTTGGTTTACAATGTGTTTTACAAGAAAGGGGAGAAGAGAGAGAGAGAGAGAGAGGCGGGAGGGGTGGGGGGGTTAGAAAGATGCGAGGGAAGGAAAATGAGGCCGACAGACGCAAGTGCACGGGCGGCGAGGCGAGCATGCGCCCGCCGCCCGGCCCGCCATGTCTCTCTTCCGCTGTGGTGCGCTCTCTCTTCTCGCCAACAAAAGAAAAACACATGCACGTCTCGACTCGACAGTGTCCGGCTTAGCTTGTCATCACACGGTTGACTGAAGCGTAAATATTTAATGTACACACACACGCGCGCGCGCACGCACATGTGAGCATGTGTGTGCGTGTGTCGTGCGTGCGTGCGTGCATGTGTGTGTGCTGGGTGGGTCCCAAGGGTAATCCAACCACCGCACTGATGATCACCACTCTCTCCCAGCTATATGATGGACTGTAAAGTGAGAGTGTTCATCCGTGTCAGTGAGTCATTTAGTTTAGGGTTAGGTTAGCTCTTTATAAATGGCTGCTATACCGAGTGTCGAGGAGAAATTGCACAGTTTCTGCTGCCTTCGCAGCTGAAAGGACCGGTGCGTGACCACAGGACTTAAACAATGAAACAAAAGAAGTGAACAGCTTGTACAAATCAAAGTTTCGACTGCCCAAACTTGTAGTCTTTCTGGTGGTTAGTTTTTAGTTTCATATTTTACAAGTGAATAATGTAAGTCTGAACCAGGACCTTAAAATATGTCCAGGCCACCAGGGTACAAGCCAAATAAATGATATAGCTGTCAGTTTAAGTTTAAGTTTAAAGGTATATTCAGTGATTTCACTTCATTCAAATATCACTTATTTTTTTGTTTTGTTGTGATAATCCTCCCTACTATAGAGTAAGCTGGTCATATAAGGAGTTCCTCCCTGTCCCCAGTTAACCCCTGGGGGTCAAAAAACCTTAGGTTTCGTTTTTGACTCTCTATCCTGATTGGACGAAAGGCTGGGTCCCACAGCCAAAAACGAAACCTAAGGTTTTTTGAGTGAAATCACTGAATATACCTTTAAGAACCATTTCAGGAAAAACCCAGTGCTGTCATTTTAAGACAAATGCACAATGATTGAAACCTTTTGAAAGAACTTTGGATGTACTGTACACCAAATGAATCAGAATGAAGTAACATATTTTCCCTTTAAAATGATATAGATGTCCTTTTTAATAGCATCCAGGAAATGGATTGAAACCCTTAAAAGATCCTTTTTCGAACCATATGTAGCAAAACCCCAAAAGACGCAAGAAAGGGGGTCATGGCGCTCGCTGTATCTTATATATGATAACAGGGCCATGAAATATGAACAGCAGGATGGGACAATGTGATATGACTTAACCCATTGTGGGGCGGGAACCCCTTTTGGTGTTAGCATTATGCTACAGTATGCTTTAGCTATTGACAAATAGCAGATCTACAAGCTCATAGCGCGCCACCGAGTGGCGCGCTATGAGCTTGTATGTCTGCTATTTTTGAAGAATCGTGAAAAGTGACATGAAAGTGTTTGATAACGACTGACATAGAAAAACATTTGCAGAATCGTTCCCAGGTCAAAACAGGTTAACCCATTCTGACCGGGCACCCATTTTGGTGTCAGCATCATGTTATGCTTTAGCTATTTAAAAATAGCAGATCTACAAGCTCATATCGCGCCACCGAGTGGCGCGATACGAACTTGTAGGTCTGCTATTTTTGAAAAATCGAAGAGCGACTGACATTTTTAGAATCTGATCTCAGGTCAGAATGGGTTCATCAAAACCAGTGTGTGTCCGGCGGAAACCTCGTATGAATCTGATCCCAGGTCAAAACAGGTTAAACGACGATAAGGCCATGAAATGGACAACAGGACGGAGACAAATCAACAGACATTAGGCCTATAGGTCAGAGAGATATGATAAGGGACGCTGTGACAAATATCCCAGCAAGCACGGTCAGGACCTGGACCAATTAGTGACGTCTCGATTGAGGCCAGATCACGTTCAAACCAAGACTAGTCAGATCTGGCCCAGAAATATCACCTTATTTCAACCAACATAAATTCTGCCCACTAAGACGGACGTCCCTGGATGAATCAGAGAGAGTCCGAATGGAGGCCAGATCAACTAAGTCATTTCATAAACTAGTCAGATCTGGCGCAGAATAAGCTATATTATTTAACCCATTCTGACCGGGCACCCATTTTGGTGTCAGCATCATGTTATGCTTTAGCTATTTAAAAATAGCAGATCTACAAGCTCGTATCGCGCCACCGAGTGGCGCGATACGAGCTTGTAGGTCTGCTATTTTTGAAAAATCGAAGAGCGACTGACATTTTTAGAATCTGATCTCAGGTCAGAATGGGTTCATCAGACCAGTGTGTGTCCGGCGGAAACCTGGTATGAATCTGATCTCAGGTCAGAATGGGTTAAACTGGTGAAGACGTCCTGGAAATGACGTAAAGATCATCCCCATATGGGCTGTGATCTGGCCTATAGTCCTGAATGTCACCGGAGTCACCGGAGGACGTCGTCATAACGTTATATCATGACGTCATTTGGCATGCTGGGATGAGTGACATGGAGAAACCTTGATATTGGTTGTGGGCTAAATCCGTTTAAAGGACAACTTTAGTTTTTTTCAACCAAGGTTGATGTTTTAGGTTGTTATTAGAGAAAGTAAAAGATGAGTGTTAATTGTTTTTCATTTGCTGCTTTCTTTCATTTTAGGGATTTTAGCTCTTTTTGACAGGGGGGTGGGGGCATTCGAGCATGGGGCTAAATATGTATTTTTCCACAACATTTTATGGTGATTTATTATTTTATTATTTACTATAGTCCTAATAAACTCCAGGAAATTACATCTGGCCACAAAATATCACAGGATCTACTGAATGTAAAGGAGGCCTACTGAGGGAAGGCTTATACTGTGTGTGTATACTGTAGGCTCAATATGTCAGTTTGTCACATTCAATAGATCTTGTGATCTTTTGTGGCCAGATGTAATTTCTTGGGGTCTAGTAGGACTATAGTAAATAAAATAAAATTAAATCGCCATAACATTTTGTGAAAAAATACATATTTAGCCCCATGCTCGAATGCCCCCGCCCCACCTGTCAAAAAGAGCTAAAATCCCTAAAACAAAAGAAAGCAGCAAATGAAAAAAAATTAACTCTCACCTTTTAGTTTCTCTAATAAGAAACTAAAACATGAACCTTGGTTGAAAAAAACTAAAGTTGTCCTTTAACCAAATCATCCCTATATTCTGGGCATCTAATAAATATCTCAACATGTGGCAAAACCAGGCAAACATTTGACGGAAATAGGAGCTCCAAAATCTGCAGGCTCTACAAGCTGACTCATAATGTGTATATGTGTCACAACAGCGAAGACGTTTGGCGTGTCGAGGGAGAAGAGGAGGGGACCAAGAATAGACCCCTGGGGGGCAGAGAAGGTATTAGGTGGTTAAAAGTGGTTAGCCTACGCTGGTTTGAGTCAGGTCTGGTTTGGTCTGTTTCTTTGTTTTGCATATTTTCAAATGATTTGTATAGATATAGACGCTTGTCATGAAAGTATGAACGCTCTCCTTTATGCTGGTGGCTGGCTATAGCCTGCAAACGTCAGGGCTTCAAACGCCAGCAGGATTTTACTGCCTGCAATCTAGTTTTCAAGGGAAAATAATCTGATCTCATAGATCACTGAAATGGTATCCCGATTTGAATCTACTTGAAGAGCAGCTCTGGTTCACCGGGGGAGATAACATTGCTATAGCCTACTTCAAAACGACTCAATTCCACTTCAAATAATTCAACTTGGATTATTTTATTCCTTATTTTCACTGTGCAGAGCGACTCAACGCCACAATCTGGTATCCGAGCAACGCATAAAAAGGTATAAGACCCTTTCATCTTCATGTCCATTCTGGATTGAGGGTCCCAAGGCCAAATGCATATCATGGATAAAGAATAAGCACGGGGCCATTATCCACGGGCACACGCCGTTATATCGTCGGTGCCGACGCTCGCTCCTACCTGGCAGTCGCTGCTTTTACTGTATTAACCCATTCTGACCTGAGATCAGATTCTATAAACGTCTTCTAAATCCTGACAGTTTTCTGATTTCTTCGATTTTTCAAAAATAGCAGACCTACAAGCTCGGTGGCGCGATATGAGCTTGTAGATCTGTTATTTTTAAATAGCTAAAGCATAACATGATGCTGACACCAAAATGGGTGCCCGGTCAGAATGGGTTAATAATGGAACCGGTGCCATCCATCACAGGGCATACCAGCCTGCTAATCATGTCAGCTCCACGCATATTCATTCCTTTTCATCTGGGGGACAAGAGAGGGGGGGAGGGAGGGGGGGGGAGAGAGAGAGAGAGAGAGAGAGAGAAGTGGAGTGAGATTCAAAGAGAGGTAGAAAGAGGTGGTAAAAGACAGGGAGCAGCCCGAGTAAAGCAATAGAAAAAAAAGGGGGAGAAAGAGATTCAAATGGACAGACAGAGTAACAGAGATTAGAGAGAGAGAGAGAGAGAGAGAGAGGAGAGAGGGGGAGAGAGAGAGAGGGGGAGAGAGAGAGGGGGAGAGAGAAAGGGGGAGAGAGAGGGAGAGAGAGAGAGGGGGAGAGAGAAAGGGGGAGAGAGAGGGAGAGAGGGGGTAGAGAGAGAGCATGTAAGTGGACAATATCAGTGTGCTGAACACATGACAGATGCCCTTGGCCTTTTGCTGAATGGCTTTCCCAGTTGGCAGGAGTTAAGCGGTGTATTTAAACAGGACAAGATGAATGTGACCCCCAGCTCCCACCATTCATTGGACCCGGCCCCCGTTTCTCCCTGCTCTCCTCCTTCACAGCGACAGGGACAGTGGGAATACTAATCCATTCTGGGCGGGGAGAACCCCTTTTGGTGTTAGCATTACGTTATGCTTTAGCTATTGAAAAATAGCAGATCTACAAGCTCATAGCGCGCCACCGAGTGGCGCGCTATGAGCTTGTAGATCTGCTATTTTTGAAAAATCGAAGAACCACTGACATAGAAACATAGCTTTTTCAGAAAACTGTCAGGATGTAGAAGACATTTTTTTTAAAATCTGATCTCAGGTCAGAATGGGCTAATGCTCGGTCAGGTACCTTATTGGGTCTCCCGGCGGCATCCTCAAAATGCCACTTCTCCAGTCTAGTCGTCCGGTCACTCGACTGGAGAGCGCTACACGCCGTTTAATCACTTGAAACCGTCGCAGCCTCCCAATTCTGTGAATATCATATAATACGAGGAGAACATTCTGCAGATGATCGGCTACAGAGGGCATGCGCTGCATGCATAAAGTGAATATAGCCAATTGTGTGGCAAAGTGAGTTTAATGTCGTTTAACATCGTTTTTAATGCAGTCAGAAAATTACCTTTCTGTTTGGATGTACTGTATATGGGCTGTCAAGGCCAGAAAGTTTTTGTTTTTTTTGCCACTTTTTTAGCATCCCCGCATATAACTTCCAGTATGATGATGATGATCACACGCATACCCTCTATTTTCGGCAAAGAGATTTGCAGTAGAGGGGGGGGAGAGGGGGGAAAATAGTGTAGACCCCCTGTTGCGTATGTAGGGTTTAAGGTTAAACACAGTGGAGATGTGAGAGAGACATACCGTTTCACTTGCTAAACATTCCGGCCTTCTTTTGAGCTAAATCCATCTCAAGATACCCACTACAGTGAATAGCTATAGCTACACCATTCCCCTTCAAATTGTTTTCTGTGTAACTTGCATGGCAATCATTTACATTTACAACCTACTCAACACACGCCATTGAGGGGATACTTATTTATTTATGTAAACGTATGTACATTACATTTGTTTTGTACTAATAGCTAATTGTCCAAGTCCAAGTGTGGAGGGCCAATCAAGGACATCTCCTGTCGGTATTTATAGTATCCTATTCCTAATCCCTGTTCAATATTTGTTTACGTTGTATTAATGTTTTCTGAGTCAAATCTTGATTCTGTATCTGTCCTGTGTGTTCTTAGCTGTGGTACTGCCACGACAAAATCAATGAGCAGACATGGGCAGAGCAAGTTATATGAAGGGAAGTTAGGGAACTCGTATCATATCTTATCATATCATATCATATCAGTGCAGTTGTTGGTGGCCGTCCATTCGGACGCCTTAGCATCACATTCTCATCCACACGATCCACTCATCCAATCACACACTCATTTCATTCTCAGACCGGTTATTTAACACATGTTGGGCGGGAACCCCTTTTGGTGTTAGCATTATGTTACGCTTTAGCTATTTAGCAGATCTACAAGCTCATAGCGAGCCACCGAGTGGCGCGCTATGAGCTTGTAGGTCTGCTATTTTAGAAAAATCGTTCAAATGTGGCGCAAATCATTTTAACTAAAATATTTGCTTCTGGGGAGGGTCCCTGGAAATACATATTTTGAGATGGGGGGTCCGTGGGCCAATAGAGATAATTCTGGGGGTCCTTGACAAGAAAAAGGTTGAGCACGAACTGACATATAGAAACATAGGTTTTTCAGAAAAATGTTAGCATTTAGAATACTTTTTTTTTAATCGACTCACATTGACAACATTGCTGCTCTGCTATACGTATATTCTCCTCCACCCCAGCTACCACCTGTCTCACCCTCCTCCACCCCAGCTACCACCTGTCTCACCCACCTCGACCCCAGCTACCACCTGTCTCACCCTCCTCCACCACAGCTACCACCTGTCTCACCCACCTCCACCCCAGCTAACACCTGTCTCACCCTCCTCCACCCCAGCTACCACCTGTCTCACCCACCTCCACCCCAGCTACCACCTGTCTCACCCTCCTCCACCCCAGCTACCACCTGTCTCACCCACCTCCACCCCAGCTACCACCTGTCTCACCCTCCTCCACCCCAGCTACCACCTGTCTCACCCTCCTCCAGCCCAGCTACCACCTGTCGTTTAGGATCGGCTGTTTATGTACGGGGGATTCGGAGTCCCTATACGGTTTGCGGGAGAGATGCGCATTATCAGAGTATAATATACCTAAAAGCAGATCCAATTCCTTTCGCCCAAACCATAATAAATATATGATCTAATTTTATATTCAATACAAATATATCTCCATATATCCATTCATGCAGTTGCACCTTGATTGAAGTGAATTTCCCCGGTGTCTATCTGCATTAGCCCTTCCTTCATAACCTCCGCCCCGCAACCACCATCCACGGACTGTTACCCTATCCCCCCCTATCCCCTATCCCCTATCCCCCTTCCATGGCCTGTTACCTTATGCCCGGGCCGTCATCCCGGACGGGAATTTGCTCTTGATTGATGTGCCTGCTTAAATACAGATTACCCGAGATTAGATTTTTCCGTCATAACCATATGTCTGCCATATGCACTGCCTCTTTTGGCCCGACTCCTAGAAAACGCGCCGTGCACATATTCGACTTTCTGACATCGTCCCTCGTCGCCACTTTATCCACCGGGGGGGTGAGCGCTGCATGGCTGGGATTGGAGGAGAGGGAGGGGGAGAGAGAGAGAGAGAGAGAGAGAGAGAGAGAGATAGAGAGGCAGGGAGGCAGAGAGAGGCAGATGAAGAGGGAAGGAGGGGTTCAGGTTTCGGGGAGCGACAGACTCGAATGAGAAACGCGATAATGAGCACTCGGGGCTGTCTGGGTTCAATCTCCTGCATACGAGCGGGAGTGGAGAGGCAAGAGAGAGAGAGGGGGGGGGGGGGGGGGGGGTGAACAAGGGGAGTGAAGAGAGGGTGAGAGAGAGAGAGAGAGAGAAAGTGCCCTATCAGCTTCTGTGATGTTTAATGCTGTGCTGCAGCTCCTCCAATAGGCTGGCCCGTTGGCCTGTGGTCCGTCCGTCTGGATGTGGAGTGATCACGGAGGCCAGTGAGGGGCAGGTGCTTTATTTATACTGCCAAGTAGACTGGAGACAGGTGGGGGAGGTTCCAACGGGGGTTCACCCAATGAAACGGGCCCAATCCCGGCCCGGGGTCCTTCTCTGGAGCGTTCCCCCCCCCCCCCCCCTTCTCCATTTCCCTTGATTCTATCTCAATATGAAGCTCTTTGCTCTCTGTCTTTCCCTCAGAGTATAAATGAATAGAGAGGGCATCCGAGTTCTCCTCCCATCCACTTCCATTAACCCATTCTGACCTGAGATCAGATTCATACGAGGTTTCCACTGGACACACACTGGTCTGATTAACCCATTCTGACCTGAGATCAGATTCTAAAAATGTCAGTCATTCTTTGATTTTTCAAAAATAGCAGACCTACAAGCTCGTAGCGCGCCACTCGGTGGCGCGCTATGAGCTTGTAGATCTGCTATTTTTCAATAGCTAAAGCATAACGTGATGCTAACACCAAAATGGGTGCCCGTTCAGAATGAGTTAAGTTGCTTAAAAGCGCATGAGGCGGTTTCACTCCTCCTTCCGTGTAGGAACAGAGAGCATTCTGGGATGGATTGGCCCCAAACACATGAACGCGCTGCCGTTGAACGCGCACGAACGTGCTGCCGTCGTGAACGTGCACAATGACAGTCAACGGACCAGCGCGTTCATGTGTTTGGGCCCACGCTGCAATACCAAATTGGGCCACTATGTCCATTTCGCCTCAGGGTTTCCTCTGGGTGCCGTCTCTATTCATATATACTCTAAGGTCTTTCCCCCCCTCTCTCTCTCTCTTACTCTCTCTCTCTAAGGCAGGGGTTCCCCAATATGTTTCCCCCAAGGGCCACATCTTGAGAGAGTAAAATTAAACTAAATGGACCCTTAAAGGTTTCGTGATTATGTTTTTGTTTTTCTTTCTCTAATCTCAATTACACCAACAAAAAAAAACTGAACTTTGAACATTCAGTGGATTTTCTGTGGTCTGGAGTTTTCTCTGGGGTTTGGAAGCCTTTTGAGCTGCAATGTAAACAGGCAAAATAGTGAAAACAGTGACATCTGCTGGCAAACCCCATTGACATAATGGGATTTGCAGGCTGTGTGACATCACAAACAGCAGGAAAAACAGAGCACTTGTTTGAGCCAGAGAACCCCAGACCACAGAAAATCTACTGAATGTTAAAAGTTCAGGTTTTTTGGGTGCAATTGAGCTCAGAAAACCTAACAAAAATAAGAGAAATGACAAAAAAAACTTTTTATATGTCACAATCCCTTTAAGGGTCCATTTGGTTCTCCTCTGCAGTAAAGTGACTTGAGTCTCATTTCTCTCCCAAAGCCCTTGCATATGACGGAATATGATTAAGGGTTACTGTGATTATGGCCAGCTAAACTCACATTTCATATCACACACACCATACGTGTAACTTTCACTAGCTCACCTTTTTTTTGCACGGGCCGCAAATGGCCCGCGGGGCCACCTATAGGGGAACCCTGCTTTAACCCATTTTCGGGTAGGAAACCCTTTTGGTGTTTTAAGCATTACGTTATACTTTAGCTATTGAAAAATAGCAGATCTACAAGCTCATAGCGCGCCACCGAGTGGCGCGCTACGAGCTTGTAGCTCTGCTATTTTTGAAAAGTCGCGAAAATGTGCCGCAAATCTTTGAATATATATTTCAGAGCGAACATTTTTAACTCAAATATTTGCTTCTGGGGGGGTTCCCTGGAACAACATATTTTGAGATGAGGGTCCGTGTGGCCCAATAGAGATAATTCTGGGGGTCCTTGACATGAAAAAGGTTGAGCACCACTGACATAGAAACATGGGTTTTTCAGAAAACTATTAGGATTTAGAAGCCTTTTTTTTAATCGCCATCAGTCCAAAATGGGCTAAGGTAACATGGTGTCTCAGCAAGCTGAATGTGGTTTCTGCTCCGCTCAGCCCACTGTTACTCCTGCATTGGTACGACGAGGCCTTGGCGTCCCTCTCAAAACACATCCTCTGAAAGGAAACGTTTCTATGAGACTCTGACACACACCGACCGACCGACCGCTCCGCAAGGACTACTAGTCCTGGGCTTCCATCAGGCATCCAATTAGCTCAGTGAATTCACACGAGTCGGCTATACTCCGTACCGCGACACATGAAACGAAGGCAGAATGACAAATTGAAAGGACAATGTATAAAACTGAACATGCAGCACTTGGGTCTTTTTTTTTGGGGGGGGGGGTGCGTGCAGTGAAATGTACGTAATGTATGAGTGTACGACCGGCTGTACTCGTATATGAATGAGTCGGCTGCAGAGATAAACACGTGTATAATTTCATGGCGGCCTGGTGGGTGTTTGCCGTGAATTTGTGTACGTGTTGAAAAACGTGCGTCTCTGGTTTGTGCCGACTCACAAGTGTGTGTGTGCGTGTGTGTGTGTGTGTGTGTGTGTGTGTGTGTGCGTGAACACGCGTGCACAGGCCGAGCATATGATTCAATGACAAGTTTTATGTGGTGACTTGGCATAAAGCTTGGGAGCCACGAGGTCAGGAAAACAGAGTGCTTCTCTGGGGAGCCATGGCGACTGTAGCCATAGCAAAGCATCTGTCAGACAGTGACCTTCAGCCACGAAGACCCGAGCTCGCTGCAAAGAAGACATTTATCACCATTCAACACCTTCGTACTGTATAGCCCGCACACACACACACACACACACACACACACACACTGATACAAACACACACACACACACACACACACACACACACACACACACACACACACACACACACACACACACACACACACACACACACACACACACACACACACACACACAGTGATACAAGCACACACAACGAAACACATGCACATACAAAACACACAAAGAAAACACACACACACACACATTCGCACACTGTCCCACACACAAGTGCTGAAAATACACAAACACACAAACATGCCAAAGGTGTTCATGTGCATGCACGCACGCACACGCGCGTGCGCACACACACACACACACACACACACACACACACACCCCCCCCCCCCTCCCCCCCCCCCCCCCACCCACTCTCGTACGGGGGCGAGGTGCCTGCCACGGCGTGAAAATTACAAATTGCAGCTCCCTCACAATGCGGGCTCTGGGTTTGTAACGCTTATAGCCTGTACTCATTCGTCATCAGGGTCATCGGCGATGAATGGAGCGCGTTGTGTCGGCGCAGTTCCCCAGTCGCTCTGCATTCTGTGCATGTCACCCGTCTAAAGGACATCCCTTCCGCCCCCGTTACCCCGTCTTGTATAGGCTATATCTCATTTTGGGGCGGAAACCCCTTTTGGTGTTTTAAGCATTATGTTATACTTTAGCTATTGAAAAATACCAGATCTACAGGTGCCGCGCTATGAACTTGTAGGTCTGCTATTTTTGAAAAATCGTAAAAAATGTGCCGCAAATCTTTGACTATATATTCTTTCAGAGTGAATGTTTTTAACTCAGGTCTAAATTGAATATTCATGTGTGCAGCAGGCGCGTGAAGTAACCCCTGCAGTACAATTACTCGTACAATTTCAAGGTATATTTTTCATACAAATAATTAAATTCTACGCCGGCCGCTACATCTCAGAGGCAATTATTGTATTTTTTCCACTCCTCCAGATTTAGAACGTATTACTTCCGACGGCTCAAAGTTTTAAACTGTTTGCTATTCGAAAATAGCAGTTGCACAAGCTCATATCGCGGTGCGTCAGGATGCCAAGGCATTTATACTTTCAAGTACATTTTACAATACAGGCCTTTTACGTTAACCGGAGAACTCGTCGGTTTTCAGACCAGTGGCGTTTCAAGGAATTACATTATGGGCAGGCAAGATGTGTTAATTGTCGTCCACCCCGCGCACAATCAGTAGCACTAAAGGTTTTCAAAGAGATATACCTGCCAGACAGTAGGATACAAAGAGATATACCTGCCAGACAGTAGGATACAAAGAGATATACCTGCCAGACAGTAGGATACAAAGAGATATACCTGCCAGACAGTAGTATACAAAGAGATATACCTCCCAGACAGTAGGATACAAAGAGATATACCTGCCTGACGAGTAGTATACAAAGAGATATACCTCCCAGACAGTAGGATACAAAGAGATATACCTCCCAGACAGTAGGATACAAAGAGATATACCTCCCAGACAGTAGGATACAAAGAGATATACCTCCCAGACAGTAGTATACAAAGAGATATACCTCCCAGACAGTAGGATACAAAGAGATATACCTGCCTGACGAGTAGTATACAAAGAGATATACCTCCCAGACAGTAGGATACAAAGAGAAATACCTGCCAGGCAGTAGGATACAAAGAGATATACCTGCCAGACAGTAGGATACAAAGAGATATACCTGCCAGACAGTAGGATACAAAGAGATATACCTGCCAGACAGTAGGATACAAAGAGATATACCTGCCAGACAGTAGGATACAAAGAGATATACCTGCCAGACAGTAGGATACAAAGAGATATACCTGCCAGACAGTAGGATACAAAGAGATATACCTGCCACTGCTGCCAGACAGTAGGATACAAAGATATACCTGCCAGACAGTAGGATACAAAGAGATATACCTGCCAGACAGTATAGGATACATAGAGATATACCTGCCAGACAGTAGGATACAAAGAGATATACCTGCCAGACAGTAGGATACAAGGCTGAAAGGCATGCATTTGCATTCAAATAGGTGATTGAGGGTCACGCTCTACCGCAACGGCCAGTCCGCTGTCCACTAATAGTTCTCAGGTCTGTTTTTGTCCTCAGTGTATGGATTTTGGCCAGGCAGAAAATGGATTCGGACACACGAACGCCTGTCCTCACCTTATTGTAGATACGCCACTGTTTCAGACTCGCCGCGGTTTAGTGCATTTTTGTTTATTAACTTCACCTTTATTTAAATGCATTGAATTGAGAGAGAGAGAGAGAGAGAGAGAGAGAGAGAGAGAGAGATGCGAGAGAGAGAGAGAGACACTAGTTGTTAATAGAGTTTACACTAGATGAAGTATAGGAATGCTAAAGTTTAAACGCCAAAGTACCGAAACAATGTAATTCCTTAGTAAACAATATCCCAAAATTGTAGGCCTATACTATCAATTGTATTCAAAATTTTAAACCTTTTTATCATTATCTAGCTGACCATTTAATTGCACAAAATAATTTGATCACTTTGGAAATGAACTATAACATCTGTGGGATTGACATACTACACTGATGAAGAAAACATGTTAGCAGCGAGTTCTCCGGTATTCCCTTTTTACTGTTTTATATAGTGTGTGGTATTGCTACTTTACTTAACCCTTGGACTACCAATCCCAATTTTTTGTTTGGGTAACACATTGGCATATTTTTAATTTCATCATTTTAACATTAATAGAAAGATCTGATGGTTTGAACAGATCGTTTATTTGCACATGGTATTGGTAATGTATTCTCTCGCATTGCCACCAGATGGCGGGAACGCACCATTATGCTGATTTTGACAAAAATAGACAAATCTGGTTAGTCACTTCCGGTTCAACGATCGATAACATCCGGTAGTATTTAACCCCGTGTCACTCGCTTGCTGTCCGGAATGCTAAGCTAATGCTAACTTATTCAGAACGAATTCAAATTAAGGTCAAATCAACCCAAAACATCCCAAAATATCACATGTTTTCAGCGACGCACATAGAGACGGTGCGCGTGCACGATAGCGCACGATCGCGCTGATTTCGGCCGTTTTTTCGTAAATTACATCCAACATTACCGAAATTTGCGAGAAAATGCAAATTTTTGCTCCGTTGAACCCCCGATAACTGACATTGATTGACATTCCGTTAATTCCGTGAACGGGAGGTTTGTATTTTTAGCAATAATCCGTTTTTCCGTTAATTGTAGCCCAGGGGTTAAGTAACAACAAACCAAAAAAATTGAGTAATGCTTCCACCACTGCTCAGGATCCCCCTCCCTCTCTCCGTCATGTTGTGTCGTCTTGTATATTCGTGTGTGTACCTTCCTGTCTTAATCCTAGCTATTACCCGCATGGCTGGCCATGTCAGGCGCAGATTTGCTCACTCACAGTGAATGGGCAATATTGACAGCACGCACGCCACCTCAGCGATCGGCTCGTGGGGGCTTAGCGGCAGGGGAGGTGGGGGGGGGGGCTGGATTTGCGGGTCGGAGACAAATTCAATAAGAAAGGGAAGGTCCTCAAATGCACAACGGGTAAATGTCTTCCTAAGTGGTGTTTTGTTTCCTGTTTTTATCGCCTTTCGGGTGAAATCTTAACCGTTGGCTTTCAGGAAATGGGGTGAAAAAAAAAGTCTGTGTTCCAGTTATTATTATTTAGCTGCAAGCTCTTTTTAACACCTTTCAAATATTTATAAAACCACAGACAGACTTATCCATGTCTTTTGGGCATTAAACTGAAAATAGCCGACAGAACATGTAGCTTGTGACTTGTTAATAGATCGGCTATTTGCTACTTTTTCAGTACGACATTGTCATAAGGTATTTATAGGTAGGTAAGGACAGTAGGTACTTACTTAGGTATATATAAGTATAAAAATAAGGCTTATATTTATGAAAAAGATAAAAAGTGTATGTAACAAGTTTCCACACGACAGCAACAATATAGTATAGGCTAATTGTTGGTTGTCTGATTGTCTATTACAAGAGGTTCACATGCCTTCAGCGCACTCACATCTAGCTTAAAAAAATAAAAAAATAAAAACACAAAAAAACGACTTCCTATCATGCCACTTGTAAGTAACCCAACATGCCTTGCAGCGCGTCGACACGCGTGTCATGTGATCGGCCACAGTGATTGAACCAGGGAGGCAGTCAGACGATATTCTGTGAAGCCACTAAGAAATCAGGATTTCCTGAAAGTTCATATAATGGTCTGTTGTGGCGCTGTCTGTCATTGGGCCCAAAAAAAACCCATAGCCCCATAGAAGTCCATGTATTTGGGCCCAACTTCACCTAGACTGTATTACCTTAATAAACATGGTCATGAATACTTTTTGGTTCCAGTCACTAGTTCAAAGTCTCATTTCTAATGTCATAATATTCTTTTGGAAATTATGGTCCCATTTATTAAAAAATGACCATAAAGTTGCGCATGTTCTGAGGGGCGTGGCTACCGTTACAGTCTATGAACGGGATCCCCCACCCACTCGAGTCAAAATAAAAACCAACAAAGAAGAAGGGGGGGGAAGTCCCGCCTCGTTGTCTGGGCCAGCCAATGGCTCAGCTGGCCCAAACGGATCTAGAAAGATGGCGACTTACAATTCAAGGACTGACAGGCGTCATGTTACGTTCATGTTAGACCCGGGGAACGCTTTGTCATATTTTTTACAGTCTATGGATTGAACCAACGTGGACGTTCTGAAGTAATTTATGTAGCCTATAGCTATGCTGTGACGAGGTTACAATATAAACGCTTCTGAAGACAAATACCGTTTTAAGGCGCACGCAGTGAGCAATGGCGGATTTGAGAAACGGAAGCCGCCATGCAGCGCAGCACGGAAACAGAAATTGCCGGAAGCTCAACATAGCACGTGTGAACAGCATGGCGCGAACACAGGCCATTCTACGGGATTGTAAGTAAGCAATATTACACGAGAGGGGGGTGGTTTAACGTCATTAATCGCACGCCTGCGATGCTGCAGGAACGAGCCTGCAGGGCGAGTTCCGAAAGCAACGCAGAAGCAACAGTTACCCTTAAAACTAAGAAAATCGCTGGAAAACCTATTTCTTCAATGACAGATGTAGTTACTACGAACTGTCCCAAGAAACTAGCTAGCCTAGCCTCGCTGCGCTCTGGGAGAACAGAGCAATTCTTTGTTTTGATTAGGTGTGGAGTGGTGCTCGTTTGAACCACGGCTAGAAGGCTGTTTCAACCAATCAGATTGCTTCCTCGAAACGACCCGTTGTATATTATAGGATATCTACTGCCTCAAGGGTTCATAGCTTTATCTCCTGATCTCAAATGGGAGTCTGTGGTGTTCATTGTAGCATTAGGTTTTTGTTGAGGGGGTGGGTAGATGTGTTTGGCAATAACACTGCTAGTGATTCTGTTCACTAAAGGTCACACTCTGTGACGCTAGAAATATAACGCAATCACGGTTTTGTGCGGTTGTTTTCAACCGGTGGTCCGGGGACCACTAGTGGTCCTTGAGGGGGTTCCAGGTGGTCCGCAGCTAAATGGAGAGTTTGTAACCACATGGACCCATTATTGATCTTCACTGTAACTCTCGAGAGCGTGAAAATTAAACCAAGTGGACCCTTACAGGTCCATTTGTTTCATTGGTTCATTTCACGCTCTCAAGAGTTACATTATTGTTAAACATCTGCATTAATTAATTTGATAGGAGCCTACACAATTAGAGAATGTAGAAGAATTGTTATTTTGATCAAAGTTTGCCTGTTATCTCTCCTACCAACATCAGCATGGAATTGGAAAGTCTGGTTCTGAAAGGCTAGGGCTCCATTTTCGTCAACGCTAAACCCTTTATCCCTAAACTTCTTTGCAAAACATTTTTGAATAGTTAAAATGGCCAGTCTATAAGCTCACGTGTCAATGTTGATTGACTAGTTGAACTATTCAAAAATGTTTTCAAAATAGTAAAAAGGCAAAGAAGTTTAGGAATAAGGGTTTAGCGGTGACGAGTATGGAGCCCTAAATGTCATCAAATGGTGGTCCGTGGCTCAATACCAAATAAATAAATGGGCCTTGATATGAAAAGGTTGAAAAGCACTGTTGCATAGTGATGATTACATAAAAGATCTACCAAATGACTCATTATTATTTTAATTATAATTATTTGTAAGGTCCATACGAGCGCCAATTCATGGGTGCAACATAAATACCGGTAGGCTTTTTTACAGCACATACACAGTGGCAGATGTTTCAGCGTGCACGAGCATGTGGCGTGCACGAGACCTCCCTCCCTGCATGCTCGTGCCATATGTGTCATATTATCGCAGAGCAGTGTTTCTGTACATGTACGTCAGGGAGTCAAGAGGGGGTCGCGAGACGCTGCGATGAGGTCGCGGCAGTCCTGTCCGGTTCCGCTTATAGAGACGTTGTTTATTCGTGACAGTCAGACAGCATCTGGAAGCAGCAGACGTCACAACGCCCCCCACCACCCCCCCCCCCCACCCCCCACCCCCACCGCCGTCTCATCTCCGCCATATGGAGGTCAAAAGTGACGAGAACCTTTCATCCGTCTGAACCCGGCCCGATTCTCGCCACAACTTCCATGGTCGTGCGTCGTGCCACTTCAAAGGTGTTAGTGAAATGACTTGCAAACGAAGGAGGCACTGCTCTCGTCTCTCTCTCTCTCTCTCTCTCTCTCCCCCCACCTCGCCCCCTCTCTCTCTTTCCGTCTCCCTCCTCATCTTTCCCCCTCTTATTCGCTCTTGGACGGCTTCCCGGTTGCCACGTATATACTGTCACATCCGAGCTCTCGGTGCGGCGGTGGAAACGATGTGATAGGGGTCTCTGCGTCTGCGTGTGTGTGTGTGTGTGTGTCTGATGATGCCTTGGAAAGGTGCAGCACACACATCATCACGAGGAGCAGAGAAACGAGCCTCACATCATTACCAGTGACATTAGCAGGTGACAGCGGCAGCCTCAGAACCGTTAATGCACCCAAGGTTCAAAGCCCCTCTGCCACATAAAGAGATGAGACATGAGACAGCAGTGAAGGAGCACGCCAGAGGGAGGGGGGGGGGAGGGGGGCAGAGAGAAAGAGGGGGGAAGGGGGGGGGAGCGCGAGGCAAAGAGAGTAAACCAACAAGTTAAAGAGTCAGACGACGGCTAGGTGAAGTGGGAGCCATATCTCCATGCAGCCGCATATAAAGGACGATATACACAATATAAATGTACTTTTTAAACTCTTAAAATCTCCAATCTCTCCTATAGTGCAGGAAGTCTGCAGCCCAGTGAAACAGATTATGTCGCATGCACACAGACTATATTGATTCCGGTTTCCAGCTTTTAACAGGCCCACATGCAGCCAGGGCGGGCGAGACGGTTATTGGCCGAAGCCATGAGCGGCCCGCTGATAATTAGAAGGGGTTTCTTGAAGCGGACCGGTGGGATGTATTATAACTGCCGGTGTGAACAATGGAAATTATCATATGCCCACCAGTGCTGCTTAGCCATTTGAACCCCAAAGCGGGGCCCTATATTCTGTGGGGAACATTCGCCAAATCTATACCAAGCTGTGATCTTGGACCGTATAGGTCGTATTGACGACAACGGGGCCGCCATAGAACGCAACGAGAGCAGACCAAGCATGGTTGCAACTCAGAAATAAACTATAATAAGAGGCCTGGGCCGTGGCTCAGCGGTCCAGGCACCTTGGCCGGTATAGCCTGAGTTTGGCAGTGTGCCGCGGGCTCGACTCCCGATCCCGACGGCCTTTACTGCATGTCACTCCCCCATCTCTCTCCCCCACTTGCTGTCAACCAGTGTTGTTTTCGTCGACTAAAACGAAGACGAAAAATGTTCGTCGACTACCTTTTTTCACTGACAAAAAACAAATGGAAACTAAATGAAAACTAAGCTACGATGACTAAAACTAAGACTAACATATACTGAAAATTTCGCCAACAAATAAAAACTAGACTAAAATGTTAGGAAGGGACTAGTGGACAAGAGATCCAGTATAAGTCATTTTACACTTGGTTGCATGCTGAAAATAGCTGATCTACAAGCTCGCTTGTAGATCGGCTATTTTCAGCAAGAGTAAAAACACTCATTACGACGGCATCAACACCCGCCAAAATACATTTTAGTTTCAGTCCAAAGACTATGACTAAACTAAAATAGAAATTTGCTGCCAAAAACAACACTGCTGTCAACCTACTGTCTGGCCTCTATAAATAAATAAAATAAAGGTGAAAGCCGCAAAAAAACCATAAAAAAGAATAAAGAAAGAAAGTAAGAAAGTGTTTTTTCTGAAGTTGTGACGCCTGCAGGTCGATATTCCACTACAAAGCTCCATTTAACTGGAACAATCTTCCTCTTTCTTCTCAGATCTGTTACTCTCTTATTATGGCCACTTCAGGACTTCCTTGTATATCACGAAACAACCTGTTTATGCTTTTATATACTGATTGTACATTACACGTTTATTTCTGACTTTATCTCTGAAAAAAAAAAAAAATCACAAAATGTATTTATACGAAACCACAAAACAATTAAATTAATCAAGTGGTGACTCTGCATTCTGCAATTTCTCTGACTTCAGTAGTCTGTAATATCTACAAAGAGATATCTCTTTGTTAAGAGTATATAGAGGCGATTTGATTCCAAGATTGTAATGTCTGTCATGTGCAAAATATGTTGGGGAAAAAAATCTCCTCTTGTTCTTTTCTTTAGACGTTCACAGAAACACAGCAGTATCATCTAAAGAAGAACAGAAACTAAAAACTAAATCTTACACTTGGGGAAAATGAAGCGCTTTGAATGGCCAAATTCAGAAACTGGGCTCAAATGGACGCGGCGGTATAATCGGATTTGGTGTCCCAGATTAAGACAACGAAGTTAAGTGTCAGGGAGGTGAGTCGGGATGAGAGTCAGATGATCATTTTAGTTCCACGTCTATTATAAACACCATGTCTGCTCAGGCCTGTGAACACTGTGCTCTTTTGTTCACACATGGACCGGGGGGGGGGGGGGGGGGGGGGTATAGCTGTCGGCAGTAATTCAATGTTATGGATTTTAAAGTTTAGAAAATCGCTGAAGAAGGCTCCCCCGTGATCAAAATGTCACATCTCCTTCATGTTCTTTCAAAAAGATTAAATAAACAACCGATTGCTCGAATTGAAACGACGGGGAATATAATGTAATGAACAGGGTTTTATCAAATAAATAAATTGCAAGTGACTTTCGGTTTGCAAGCCTTACTGATCCGCGGTAATCAAAATGTAATATTTGGGTGTTTCATTGGGACCCAATTGATGACAAGCCGGTGACAATGTAATTACGTGGGGCGGGGGGGGGGGGGGGATTTATTCCCAAACACGCAAGAGTAAACAGGCAGAGCGAACTCTCGCTATGAGCGCCGGGGCCATCTATTTATTTAGCCGAGGAAAAGCGCTCCCCATTAGCGTTTTAAATTACTGTCGGAAATAGAGGCAGTCCACATTAAACCATTCTGAACGGGCACCCATTTGGTGTCGGCATCATGTTATGGTTTAGCTATTGAAAAATAGCAGACCTACAAGCTCATATCGCGCCACCGAGTGGCGCGATACGAGCTTGTAGGTCTGCTATTTATGAAAAATCGTGAAAATGTGCCTAAAATTTGGAATATATATGTTTCAGAACAAACGTTTTTAACTCAAATCTTTGCTCCTGGGGAGGGTCCCTGGAACAACATATTTTCAGATGGGGGTCGGAGGCCAATTACAGATCATTTTTGGGGTCCTTGACATGAAATATTGAGTGATATAGGCCTAGAAACATAGGTATTTCAGAAAACTGACATTTTTTTTCAGGCCTGAATGGGTTAACAACTCGTCCTTCGCGCATAATGCCCTCAACGCCCGCACTCCTCGTCATTACCACCATTTCAGCTCCATTATTTCTGCGCCCCGTCCCCCCCCTCCCTCCCCCTCCTCCCCCTCCTCCACCTCATTCATTCTGCTGCGTGTTCGGGCCGCGGCACGAGAGCTTGCACTTCAAACAGCGCGGCCCGCTACCCCCCCCCCCCCACCCCACCCCCCACCCCACCCCCCAAAATGAGCATGCTTCGGCGGGTCGGGCCGGGCAGGCGGCCAGGCCAATCATCCGTCGTGAAATAATAGAAATCATCTGGCTTGATGATAGAACGAGGCAATCACGGGGCCCGTGCTGAGGAGTGGCCCCCGGACCCCTTCAGCTGCTGGCCCCCTCTCTGCACTACTGCTGCTGCTGGTGGCAGATAGCAAGGGGGGGGGGGGGGCACCAGGCACTAACTAACCCCCTTCCACTGATCCAGGATGCCGCGACACTGACACGTCTCGTCTTCAACCCCCCCCCCCCTTCTTCTGCCTTCCAATTAAAACACTGGTGATGACCTACGAGTCAATCAAGGACATGGTGCATTCACCGCTACACCCCTTTCCGAAGCCAACACAGGATGGTCCTTATAGAGCAGTGGTTCCAAACTTTTTCACGTCAAGACCCCCAAATTGACAACAATTAGCCCGCGGACCCCCATTTGAAAATATATGCCAGGGACCCCCCCCCCCCATAAGAGAAGATTTGAAGTGATTCTCAACCATTTTATTTTAAGTGCCCTAAGTTTGATATGCATTAGGCTATACGGGCCCCCATATAATGGCATTTCTATATCTAAGATCCATAATTTGTATTGTAAGATCAATGTTAATTTAACCAAATGGATCTGTTATGGTCCATTTGGTTCCATTTGCACACTCTCAGAGTTACGGACCCCCATTTGGTACAAACTATCATTTAGCTGGGGACCCCCTGGAACTCCCTCAAGGACCCCCTGGAACTCCCTCAAGGACCTCTAGGGGAACCACTGTCATAGAGCACCAGAGTCTGACGTCAATATCGCTAGAGGGAGCTATTCACGGGTTTGTGGATTTTGTTAAAGGGACACTTCACCCTTTTTTGCTAAAAGATATATGGTAATGACATTTAGGAGCTTTAGGAACACTTTCCTGGGGGTATTTATGTGTGTAATATGTGGGTTTTTAGATTGTTTAGATTGTATCAGTGAGCCCAGTGTCTCTGATGTCATGGACACTGGGATCACTACTACCTGGACTACATGTGTCTCTGTAAGACAGACCTGCCTATCCACAAGGAGAGCAGTGCACCAAAGTATTATGGGAATTGTAGTCCAGGAAGGAAGTGAGCCAGTGTCCATGACATCAGAGACACTGGGCTCACTGCTACAATCTAAAATATCTAAAACCACATATTACACACATAAAGACCCCCAGGAAAGTGTTCTAAGGCTTCTAAACGTCATTAACATATATGTTTTTGCAAAAAGGGTGAAGTGTCCCTTTAAGTTGTATTATAATCCCATAGTGGGATTTTAGATCGCCTCATAATAAGGACTGTGTTTGAAAGTTGCAGAATTAGTAACATTTTCACTAGAAACAGGCCGTATCAAATATGAGTGACGGACTGTCATAACGATATACCGTAGTTAATTTGTTTATTTTTGGACCACCATTCTTATATGAGACGATTTTAAGATGACCCAATGTTATTCTCCATAGAGTAAAATGGTAAATGGTAAACAGAGCCTTCATTAGGATCATTAACACTGACTCTGTTAGACCAGAATGGAACAGAGCCTTCATTAGTATCATTAACACTGACTCTGTTAGACCAGAATGGAACAGAGCCTTCATTAGTATCATTAACACTGACTCTGTTTGACCAGAATGGAACAGAGCCTTCATTAGGATCATTAACACTGACTCTGTTTGACCAGAATGGAACGGAGCCTTCATTAGGATCATTAACACTGACTCTGTTAGACCAGAATGGAACAGAGCCTTCATTAGTATCATTAACACTGACTCTGTTTGACCAGAATGGAACGGAGCCTTCATTAGGATCATTAACACTGACTCTGTTAGACCAGAATGGAACAGAGCCTTCTTAGTATCATTAACACTGACTCTGTTTGACCAGAATGGAACAGAGCCTTCATTAGTATCATTAACACTGACTCTGTTTGACCAGAATGGAACAGAGCCTCATTAGTATCATTAACACTGACTCTGTTTGACCAGAATGGAACGAGCCTTCATTAGGATCATTAACACTGACTCTGTTAGACCAGAATGGAACAGAGCCTTCATAGTATCATTAACACTGACTCTGTTTGACCAGAATGGAACAGAGCCTTCATTAGTATCATTAACACTGACTCTGTTTGACCAGAATGGAACAGAGCCTTCATTAGTATCATTAACACTGACTCTGTTTGGCCAGAATGGAACAGAGCCTTCATTTGTATCATTAACACTGACTCTGTTTGACCAGAATGGAACAGAGCCTTCATTAGGATCATTAACACTGACTCTGTTTGACAGAATGGAACAGAGCCTTCATTAGGATCATTAACACTGACTCTGTTTGACCGGAATGGAACAGAGCCTTCATTAGGATCATTTAACACTGACTCTGTTTGACCAGAATGGGAACAGAGCCTTCATTAGTATCATTAACACTGACTCTGTTTGACCAGAATGGAACAGAGCCTCCATTAGTGTCATTAACACTGACTCTGTCTTAGTATCAGCGGTAACACCTGTGAAGGAGGAAGTATAGGGAAGGGGCCAAAGTTCTTTCCAAAATGTGAATAGAGCCAATTCCTGGTAAAACCCTGGTCAACACTCCCAAGTGTCCTACAGTCTCCCCATGGTCTTTCTCCTAAGCTGTTGAACTTACTTATTATCCAGATATACGTTGGTTACTTGTCCACACATGCTAAGCTATTCAGACAGACAAACTTGTTTGTCTTCCACAGATGCTATACGAATTACACTTTGAATGCATGCTGCTTAGACAGATGCTGCATCTGATGTTTACTGCATGCTGCTATCCTAGGTACTTTGTTGCCCTTAATTGTTTCTCTTTGCACTCCATTTACTTGACCGTTTACCGTGTCTTTGTTGACTAAAGGCTCGTGCCGTTTACTTCGATCCGAGCCCTCTGTAAATCGCACTGGGTTGTGAATTCCTAAATCGAAGGCATGGAGGCTTGACCGTGTTTTGTTTTTCCACCCCAATTTAGCCCCCCCCCCCCCCCCCCCCCCCCCCCACACACACACACACACACACACACACACACACACACACAGGAATTATATAGTCCCCGTCACTGCTGCCAACCACTACTCGTTGGCGGCGTTGGCGAGGGTGTTGTAGACAATCAAACGGCTCCCTTACACAGTTGCCAGACGCTTATTTTTCCCTGGCATGGCCGGTGAAGTTTAACCTGGAGGGCGTACCGCGCGCGGAGGGGGTGCATTCGTCAGTTACACACACGCTAACAGTCCGACAGGCATTAGTTCGACAACACCGTCTCACCCCTTGCCATGCACTGCCGGTTACAACCAAAGAGTGATACAAGGATATAGAGACCGAACCGGAGTGTCCAGCTATTCATTTCAATGAAGCACCCGGAAGTGCAATTATAACTCTTGTTGAAAATAGCCGATCTACAAGCTAGCAGGGCGACGCGTTGAGAACTTGTAGATCGGCTATTTTCAGCATGCAACCAAGTGTAAAATGACTTATACTGGATCTCTTGTCCACTATAGTCCCTTCCTAACATTTTAGTCTAGTTTCTATCTGTTGACGAATACATTGGCTCAGAGATGCTAAATACTTTGCAGGGCAAATTCTGTACTTTGGGGTTTCCGGTTCAACAAGTTTCAGATCTTCTGTATTTTTTTTTTTTCAATTTCAATGAGCAATACATCATATGAAAGGTTACAGTGTGCAGTTTCATAATATGTAAAGAATTAAAAAATGACCATGGCCCCCTTGTATATCAAACCACTGTCCCCGGTCACATATGTCAGACGCCATGGTAACCATGGTAACCAAGCAGGCCAGTTTGATTCTCACTAAAGCTGACAGTCGTCATTGACTATATAGGATTTGGAAATCATGGATACAATTAATTACCGTTTCTAAAAGGAGCTCAAAAGGTTTCACTTTTTACACACGCTACAGGTTTGACGCTGGAAAACGTTAAACAGCTGAAAGGCATTACAAATACTGGAGGTTGACCAGTACTTTTGATTGCCATTTAAAATTGCCAATAACATAGAACCAAACGGTTCTTTGTTGAGTGGATATCATAATGGTATGTAACGCACTGTAAAATGCTATGGAACTGATTGCGGTGGAGTGCTAATTAAGCAATATTACACAATATTACAATATTACATGTGGTTTAACGTGATTATTGCCACGACAGTGATGCGGTAAGGAACGAGGCGAAGTCGAGTTCCGCAAGCATCACTGAAGTGGCAATAATCACGTTAACCCACACCCTCAAGTGTAATATTGCAATTCAAACACAGTTACCCTTAAAATTAAGAAAATCGCTGAAAAAATATATATTTTTAATGACAGATGTAGTCACTACAACCACAAATGTCCCAAGAAACTAGCTAGCCTAGCCACCGAGTTTGCTAGCGCTCTGGGAAAACAGAGCAGCTGAATTCTTTGTTTTGATTAGGTGGTGAACGGTGCTTGTTTTGATCCACGGCTATAGAAGCCGTTTCAACCAATCAGATTGCTTCCTCGAAACGACCTGTTGTAGAATCATTGTTAGCTGATCAACCCCAATACAAGTGCAAGGCATCAGTGGTGTTGGTTTGTGCATCAACACAGTCTTTTTATTGGCTTAACCACTGGATATGCAAAGGATACCCGACAGCCTCTTTAGAATTATGGATAGGTTTTGCACATCAACTCCATCACCGCATCCATCCTTCCACCCCCCTTAAACTCTCCTCCATCCCCCCACCATCATCATTTCTCCATCACAACACTCCTCCCATCCCCTCTATTGCCACATAGCCCCATCCATGCCCCGACGCATCATCTGTCCTCTTCATCATCTCTCCATTTTTCCCCCCACCCCGACACGTCCATCGACATCCCTCATCATCATCTTAGCATTGAGAGCGTCTCGTTCCATTCAGCTCGGGCTAATTGGCTCTAATTAGAGTCAGCGGGGGTTAACCCATTTTGCGCGGGAACCCCTTTTGGTGTTAGCATTACGTTATGCTTTAGCTATTTAAAAATAGCAGATCTACAAGCTCATAGCGCGCCACCGAGTGGCGCGCTATGAGCTTGTAGGTCTGCTATTTTAGAAAAATCGAAGAACGACTGACATAGAAACATAGCTTTTTCAGAAAACTGTCAGGATTTAGAAGACATTTTTAGAATCTGATCTCAGGTCAGAATGGCTTAATCAAGGATGAGTCACACATGAACCAGCGCCGTGCTGACGGATATGTACCCTGCACTCCTCCTCCCCCCCCCCCCCCCCCCCGTGTGGGCGTGAGGGACTTGGCACAGACGGATGGGTTGAAGCCCACACCATGCGCCATGCGTGATCCGTTTACCCTTTTCCTATCAAGGCCCATTATTTTTTTGGGGGCATTTGAGCCACATGGATGGACCACCATTTGATGAGATTTAGCCCATTCTGAACTGAGATCAGATTCATACGAGGTTTCCGCCGGACACACACTGGTCTGATGAACCCATTCTGACCTGAGATCAGATTCTAAAAATGTCAGTCGCTCTTCGATTTTTCAAAAATAGCAGACCTACAAGCTCGTATCGCGCCACTCGGTGGCGCGATATGAGCTTGTAGATCTGCTATTTTTAAATAGCTAAAGCATAACATGATGCTGACACCAAAATGGGTGCCCGGTCAGAATGGGTTAGCCTCTCAGAGCCAAAACTATTTCCAACCTCCAACAACAACTATTCTGTTGTTGTTGGATGGAGATTTGTTTAGTCGACTAAATCTACAGTTCATTTAGTCGACTAAAATGTATTTTGGTGGGCTTTGATGCCGTCGTAATGACTGATTTTACACTTGCTGAAAATAGCCGATCAGCTATTTTCAGCATGCAACCAAGTGTAAAATGACTTGTACTGTATCTCTCGTCCACTAGTCCCTTCCTAACATTTTAGTCTAGTTTTTATTTGTTGACGAAATTGTCACTATATTTAGTCTTAGTTTTAGTCATCGTGGCTTAGTTTTCATTTAGTTTCATGTAGTTTTCGTCAGTGAAAAAAAGTAGTTGACAAACATTTTTTGTCATAGTTTTAGTTGACGAAAACAACACTGGCTTGCGCGTTTGCCCTTTGACTCTGTCTGGAGTGGACACACCTATGAAAATCTAACGTTAATGTAAAGTACACAAGTGTAATATGCTGTATAGTTACTGTTACTGTATAGTTACTGTCCACTCCTGACATTGTCACTAGTGATGCACCGAATATTCGGCCCGGACGTAGCGCGTGGAAGGAACACATTATTCCGACCAGTTCCTTTCCCCTCCATCAGGCGCCCCGGCTGGCCAGGGGGAGGTAGTTTAGAGACCAGGATTACTGCATGTTTTTGTGAGGGTACCTACCCTATAGGGGGACACGGGGAGAACATGCAAACCCCTCTCGCCAACCCCGCCTCGGGTACGGGCACTGATGACGCGGTGGAGGGAACACGCCGGCAGCACCCTGCACAGCGTCCCCAGCGGGAATAGAACCCAGGACCTTCTTGCTGTGAGGCGAGACTGTGCCACTGTGCCCCCCCTAAATGTCAAATCCTGACCCTACACTCAACCTGAGTTTAGGGTCAGTACACACACACACACTGTGCTCACACTAAGTACACACACACACACACACACACACACACACACACACACACACACACTGTGCTGACACTAAGTACACACACACATACAGGGTCACGGCACGCCGTTGACTATATAATAGACTGTAGTTGTGTGCACGCACACACAAAGCGCCTGCAGCCAGGGACGTTTGAGTGTGCGTTATGTGCTGGGGCACGTGCACACTCCTACTTTCTGTGCACGCATGCATGCGTGTTGTGCACACCCAAATTTGTGCACATGCGCACACTTAGAATATAAACAGACGCTAACAGAAGCTATTACCATCATGAGCTGACCCATTACTCTCTGTCCAAAGTGCCACGGCGTGTGTGTGTGTGTGTGTGTGTGTGTGTGTGTGTGTGTGTGTATGTGTGTGTGTGTCTGAGAGAAAGAGAGAGAGAGAGGCCTAACCGCAATCATTTCGGTCTGACTACAGAATTAATCTTCGATTGAATTCTGGCCTCGTTATGTTAAAGAACATTAAATAAGGAATAAAAAACACAGGGGCTCATAAAGAAGTGAATTAATCTTACTTACAAACATTCAGGGGAAGAGGATTCATCATTGGACATGTTTGTATCTGGTAGGCAAGGACTTTAAAATAGCTACATGAACCCATCATAGTGTCCCTATTCTGGGAATGTCTTAAGCGAACATTTGCATTTGCCAAGTACGAGAAAAAAAAAAGTTCAGAATTGTCACAAATGAGGTTTGAAGCTTTGCTCAGTTAAATCAGGATGGTGACAATTCAGGATGCACCGAAAGGGGAATTCTTGGCTGAAACCGAATACCGAATATCGGAAATTAATATTATGTATCATTTTTTCCTACAATTGCTGCCATGTTGGCCGTACCTTAAAACTGTTTAAGTGCCAGGGACGACAAGACGTCCTCCTTTTTTTATTCTTATTTTTTTTAATCTTTTTTTTTCCAACCATATTTTGAAAATTCCTCTAATCTGGTGTACAGGTGATGACCTGCACATTACATGCATAATAGAATTACAAATTCTTTCTTTCTTTATAATGGGAGAATTGGCACTCAGAGCCTAAACTGGTGACCACCAGGTGGCGCTGAAGGAGCTACCTGATTTTATGCCAAATTAAATGGTTATGGCAAAACGTAACTTAAATAATAATCTCTATTATAGGTCCATAAAACATTTATTCAGCTCCTTTGAATGCATTAATTGCATACACTATTTGGGGATATATTTTTTAACCTATGCGGGCCGAAAATGCATTTTTAGCCAATATTTTCTGTGGCCGGGGAAACTCTCACCCGTCAGGTGAAAAGAAGCAGTTTGGACTCCTCATGCAAAGGAGGAAGCATGAGGTCAGTCCACTGCCCCCCCCTGGTTGGCAGAGGAAGTGTAGCGCCCAGGATTACATTAGATAAGTGACACTGGGTGAAGAAATGTGTTGCAAAAATGTAGGAGTTAGGTTAGGGGGTAGCCTGAAATTGACATACCGGTATTTGCTTTTCTGGGCATAGAGGGGTGGGTCAATCTGACGCTGGAAACGGACTGCGGCTCCCAATTGGTTCACCAACCTTGAAAGAAGAGCATATACGAGTGTGTGAGAGAGATATTACAGATTAGAAACAGGTGCAGGGGATGAGTAATCAAGACAGACAGAGATAGAGACAGAGAGAGGAATTTAACGCTATATGACACATTTCACAGACCTCGATTCAGTGTTGATTTCATCGACTAAAAACTAAGACCAAAAATGTTCGTCGACTACTTTTTTCCACTGACGAAAACTAAATGAAAACTAACTAAGCTATGATGACTCCTTCGTTCCTGACAGTTTTCCCTATTTTATACTTAGCTGTGTGGCGATGTCACACACCGAAAAGTAGCTACAAGCTTCCAATGCCATGCTACAAAAGTACAAAAATGTCCTCGCAAGTATAATAATAATACGGTTGAGTGTGTGTGTGTGCGTGTTTCATTTCATGGGCTCTTCATTGGGGCCCGCACGCCCGCCCGCCCCGGCACTACAGATTGGTGCTGTCACTGGTGAAGCAGACAAATGTGGCCTCATATCCCGCGCATATGGGATGGGATTGTCTCGTTATGGCCGCCCGTTACGTTCCCCCACGGCAACATTAGCTGACGGCTGTAAAAAGGCTATTAGGATCCAAATCATCCTGGACCGCGGGAACAACATGGAAGGATAAAGGAGGAGGGGGAGAGAGAGAGAGAGGGAGGGAGGGAGGGTATAGGAGAGAATGGAAGAAAGAGAGAGAAAGAAAAGAATGACGTGAAAGAGAGAGAGAGCGAGAGAGAGAGAGAGAGAGAGCAATAGAGAAGATAAGTGACAGACAGAAAAAGAGAGAGTGAGGGAGAGGGCAGCAGCAAACAGAGGGGTGGATTAAGTGGATCGGATTATAGTCAGCTGGCTCAAAGACCCCTGCCATGCTTGAACACACACACACACACACACACACACACACACACACACACACACACACACACACACACACACACACACACACACACACACACACACACACACACACACAGGCAAATACTGTATCTACGTTCAGCATACATACAGTACTGCGCCTTTCTTTCCCTGTGCCCTTTCTTCGTCCGTCTGTCTAGTTTATTCACACGCACACGCACACGCACACACACACACACACACACACACACACACACACACACACACACACACACACACACACAACAACCATATTCTCCGGAGTATCATTGGTCACCGGCCAACTTAATCCTCCTTCCCCCCGCCAATCAATAAGGCCTTGACAGGTGCGGGGATGGGATGAGGTGCGAACCGCCGCACACTCCTGACAGCTGAGCACCGGGAGACGGAGAGAGCGCCGGGAATGTCTTGATTGGCTCTGACACTCTTCACATGCAGACGAGACAATGTTTCAGTCATGCACTACTTGCACGCCGCGCACATGCATGCGTGCATGCGAGCGCACACACACACACGCACACACACGTTTGTATTACTATATTCATGAGGACATCAACGTTTTAAGGACGGCAGGTTCATGCATCAATTGTTATTTCACCAAACACAGCAGATCTACAAGCTCACAACACATCGCAGTGCGACACAGTATAAATCCAGTCTAAAACCTATAACTGAAACCCACCAAAATGTGGTCAAAAGCCTATAGATAGATGTCTAACCCTAACCTGAATCTTTGCCTATATGGTGGTAAGCCTACTGTAACAGAAATAACATGAATATGTTTTTATTTATTGTTTTAGTTTAGACATAGGCCTATACAATTTGGCCTCCATTAACCTCAGAGGTTAATAAGCCTGACTAAATCTAAATGTAAGATTTAGAAACTGTTGTTGCCTGGATCAACGAGAGGTCTGCTACAGGTCTTCTCAAGAGGGGCGCAACAACGCAAACGTAAACAAAAAAGCTAAACTGAATCCAGGTTTTGGGGCGTGTGCACGTGACGAACACGCGCGCAACAGATTCACGGGGACCGCGCTAGCGTAAATATGCTTGCGCTGTCGCACCTTGACTGCTCCGCACCAAAAAAAATTCAGGTCTCATTGGAAATTAACTATATAGGCGCGTTAAATCGCTTCACGTTTGAAAGGCCCTTAACACATATTGGGCCCAAACATTCTTTGTTCTGTAGTTATATAATATGGTACAAAACACTGAAGTCCTTCGAGCAGAAACGTAACCGCAGGCCAGGCAGCAGCGCATGTTCGACCGCATGTATATGAGACGATTGGTTCTCTCCTCTGATTGGCTGATTGGGGGACGCTCTCCCTCAGAGAGCTGCAGAGAGAGGGCGACGCCATGTTGGCTCCATGGTGCTCCATGGAAGGAAAGAAACATGCTCAATGGGCTATATGCAGCCAACACTTCCTCGTTCAGCTTCCTTGGTCTCAACTGCGCATGTTTCTTTCCTTCCATGGAGCACCATGTGAGCAACATGGCGGCGCCCGTACGGTCTTCGCATCCCGTCCTCTTTAGACAGTCCTTGACCTGCATGAGGAAATGATGTGTAAAGTTGCTCTGATCTGCATTTCTCCCCCAAAAAGTTATAACACTGACATCTACGAATCCCCATATATGGAGTATACCAGGGGTAACCAACCAGGGGTTCGCGAGCTACCAGTAGCTCGCGGGAACCTTTCAAGTCGATCCCGAAGTGTCAGACTGACGGGCAGCCAATACACTGCCAATACACAGCAGAATGTCGTTCGCAAAAAAGAGCAGATCTACAAGCTAACAACGTGTAGAGGCTCGATGCATTTTAGCTTGAAGATCTGTTCCCCTTGCTTCCACCGTACCGCCCTCTGCCCTCCCCCTTTTAGCACTCTGTGCTCATGTGCTGTGTCCTGTGTGTCTGTTGTTCCCCTCGCAGGCAGTGGCAGGCAGCACACTAGCACAGAGCGTCAGAGTGAACGCAGCATGATATAGCGACACGTTGAGAACTAAACTTATTTGTGAAGTTCGAACGCCAACTTTTAACTTAACCAAACGTGGGAGAAACACTGTGCACGGCTGCACGCACAAATAAAGAGTGCACTCGGCACTCGCGCACGCACATGACGGATTATTATCGATCAAAACAATCCTTAGCGTCGCTTAGTACAAAAGCATGTGTTGCACAGCATGAATGATAAGTAATCACCGACCTGGCTGGATAAATATCACTATGACAAAGTGTCAAAATGTTTAGTGCCGCTGTCAAAACATGACACAGTGAGAGTTGAAGATTCTAACTATTGGAACAAGAAAGCCACAGTTTTGAAGGAAGTGGGTCCTAGACAGGGCTTGACGCTTAGCTCATGGATGATAGACAGACTATCCGTTTTTATCCTGCTGTTCTATCATGTGATATTCGATGCAGGGCAAGATGCTCGATTGTGAATTAAATTGTAACATTCTCCTTGGCTTTGACTACTTCAGACAGAACATCTGACACACAGCTACAGTAGACTATTAATTTACTATTAGCTGTTAACTTACTCGGCTGCCTATACCGTTGCTCGTTAAGCAGGTCACACAATGGATATGGACCACTGATATTTATCCAGCCAGGTCGGTGATTACTTATCATTCATGCTGTGCAACACATGCTTTTGTAAGCGACGCTAAGGATTGTTTTGATCGATAATAATCAGTCATGTGCGTGCGCGAGTGCACTCTTTATTTGTGCGTGCAGCCGTGCACAGTGTTTCTCCCACGTTTGGTTAAAAGTTGGCGTTCGAACTTTACAAATAAGTTTAGTATTCAACGTGTCGGGGATGCAATCATGAACTCGTATGACTGACTCACATCTTAATGACACCCTCAGACTGGCAATCACTAAATATGAACCAGATTTCAAAACGCTTGCAGATAAAGTGCAGTCACAGCAGTCTCATTAAAGGTGGGCTGACCCTGAGAGTATCTGTGCAAATATATATGGTCATGTTATGCCTATGTCATTTGAACATCTGCCAATGTGAATATTCATTGAAATGAGAAACAAAATATTGTGCAATTCATGTGCTTTGCATTTTGTTTTATTTAAAAAAACTCAACAAAGTTGTTGAGTTTTTTTATTTGTATTTTTGTCCTAATATTTCTTATTTCTAATACATTTGTCTTAATTTTATTTGACATTGATAATATAACTTACTATAAGTATTTATTCTAATTTAAGCTTTAGTCTTTGTGTGGATGTGTGCACATGCATTGAGCCTGTCAGAAAAAACACTTGTTATTTTGCTATTTCTAACACGTTTTAGTGGTAGATCTTGGCTTACAATTGGGAATAAAATGGGCTCTTGGGCTTGAAAAGGTTGGTTACCACTGGAGTATACCATGATGTCATCAACATGTCATTATAGTAGGCCCATAGTGACATCATACAGACATACTGTAGACGTCCATATTTGGGTATGGCTGACGGAACTCCATACATGGGCATAAAAGGGACACATACTGTAGTCAGACAGACAGACAGACAGACAGATATGGGCATAAAAGGGACACATACTGTAGTCACTAGTCAGACAGACAGACAGACAGATATGGGCGTAAAAGGGACACATACTGTAGTCACTAGTCAGACAGACGGACAGATATGGGCATAAAAGGGACACATACTGTAGTCACTAGTCAGACAGACAGACAGACAGATATGGGCGTAAAAGGGACACATACTGTAGTCACTAGTCAGTCAGAGAGACAGATATGGGCATATAGGGTGATGATGCCCATTTGGAAGCCATTGCACACATTGGTGAGGGTACAGTTCTATTATCATAGTACACTTGGAGGCCAGTATGCTGTCACTATGACATCATATTGTGAGGTCAGCCATTTATGCCCATACAGTATATGTAGATCCCTGATGTCATCAGAGATTTACACCAAATGCACATTGACTCTACGTTACAACACAAATTAGATAAGCTCAAGTGTGCAGTCTGGGGTATCTCTATCTCTACGACACGACGTCTCTCCACTCCGCATCCTCCAGAATGGCGAACGGCAGGGAGGAGGAGGAGGAGGACGACCCCATCGTGGAACGGATCGACGTCTATGTAGCCAAAAGCCTGGCGGAGAAGCTCTACCTCTTCCAGTACCCGGTCAGACCGTCCGCCATGACGTACGACCACGTGGACCACGTGGCGGCCCGGGTCAAACCCGGGCAGCAGAAGGTGGAGCTGGAGATGGCCATCGACACCACGAGCCCCAACTACTGCCGCGGCAAAGGAGAACGGATCGCTCTCAAGGTGGACGCCGGCGCCACCGCCGTATACTCGGAGAGGACGATGGACAAGCAGACGCTCTGCTCCGTGCGGGCCACCGCCGACACCTCCAGGTACGCGGCCGCAGTCTTCCGCAAAGGGGAGCTCCACGTGGCGCCGCTGCACGGAATCCTCCAGATGAGACCCGATTTCTCCTACCTGGACCGGGCCGACATGAGCGACAGGACGCAGGGGAGGGAGAGAGACTCGTCGACTCGGGACGCCGAGGCCGCCGCCGGCGAGGAGGAGGAGGGCGAAGAAGCCAAGGCCGTGACGGTGAGGCTCTCGCGTCCCGAGACCGAGTGGGCCCAGCAGAGGAGGGTCCGGTCGTACGAGCACCTCCAGAAGAGGCAGGCGGAGGAGCCCTGGGCGCCGGCGCGCTACCACGGCGTCAGGGACGGGCGCTCGCGGCACGAGAGACAGTATCTGTTCTGCCAGGCCATGGGCGAAGATACCACCGCTGAGATGGTCCAGACTCCAGAGGAGTATCTGGCCGTTCTGATGCCTCCAGTGGCAAAGAAAGCCATGTAGGACCCGAGGTCCTTCTACACATGCAGTGGTGGTAGTCAATGTTATTACTTAAGAAAAAGCTAAAGTATATCAATACTATTTAGAAATACTCCATTACAAGTTAAAAGTCCGGAATTCAAAATTAAAGTATAAATGCATTGGCAAAATTTTTTACTTAACCCATTCTGAACGGGAACCCATTTTGGTGTTAGCATCATGTCGTGCTTTAGCTATTGAAAAATAGCAGATCTACAAGCTCATAGTGGCGCGCTACGAGCTTGTAGGTCTGCTATTTTTTGAAAAATCGAAGAACGACTGACATTTTTTTGAATCTGATCTCAGGTCAGAACGGGTTAATCAGACCAGTGTGTGTCCAGTGGAAACCTCGTATGAATCTGATCTCAGGTCAGAATGGGTTAAAGTACTAAGAGTACTCATTATGCCGAATGTGTATGTGCCAATGTTTTCAAATGTATAAAGATCTTTTGAAAGTGTCCCTTTTATGCCCATATATAGAGATATGTCAGTCCTTGTCCCTTTTATGTCCACATAAGGAGAACCCTGATGTCATCAGTATGCGGGAATGCTATACATATGCCCATATATGCAGATGATAAATATACTTTATTTGGTTCGAGTTTTAAAGGTGTAGTGAAATGAAAAAGACGTTTTTCACACTTTTAGACCATATCCGTGGTCATCCTATGGCCATACCTAACAATGGATGCCAAAAAAATGTGAAAATTCTAATTTCTGTGTGTTTTTATATCAAAGGTCCATAAAAACGATTGTATTATTTATTTATTAAAACGAAAACGTGCTGCGTGATGACGTGTAGAGATACACATCGATAAAAGCCAATAACAATGAAGCTCACCCGTTTAATTCCCCATATTTGCGCATCCGTCCATCACAGCTGCTATTGATTACAGAATCCTCCGTTTTTATCTCCATTCCAGATAACATCCAAACAGTGTATTACTCGGTTTCAACTCAATCATCACGCTAAAATATGTATCTGAAAACATAGGGTAGAAATAAGCCACATAACAGTAAACTGGTACAGCTGGCCGACCATCTGATTTATAAACAAACACACACCACGCTGTTGCGCATAGCATTAGCCACCGTCCCTAGCTACCGTCCCATCGCCTGAAGGGATGCGACGCTCTGATTGGTTCAGAAACTTCAGACCGGTGTTTCATGTTGAAACACCATTTTCATGTTGTTCACCATTTCCGTTTCACTACACCTTTAAGCATATACTAAGCGGAGGAAACTATAGCAAGGACTGTTTTATGTGTGAAATGTTGTCATCGAGGTATACCACAATGTAAAGCCGCAGCTGTCGTGCAACGTGCACGCACACGTGCACGGCTGCACGCAAAGGGTTGCCACCTGAAAACCCCTGAATTCTGAATACCCAAGAAGGCGTTCCTCTTCCCTGAGAGACAAAATATTAAAAGAACAGAAAAGCCTCTTTAATTGTTTCTTCCCCCTCTCTCTCTCTCTCTCTCTCTCTTCCACGGCAGATGAGGGACCCTGTGGCTAATGTTTCTCCTCCATCAACCACTCTTCTCCGGCTGCAAAACACTGATTGGAAACGGGACCCCGCCTCATGATTGCGCTCCGTTATCCCATGCTGGGCGGGAGAACCCGTTTTGGTGTTAGCATCATGTTATAAAATAGAAGATCTACAAGCTTGTAGCTTGTAGGTCTGCTATATTTTTGAAAAATCGAAGAACGACTGACATAGAAACATAGGGTTTTCAGAAAACTGTCAGGATGTAGAAGACATTTTTTAGAATCTGATCTCAGGTCAAAATGGGTTATTGGAGATGGGAGGAGAGAGCGAGACAGAGAGAGAGAGAGAGAGAGAGAGAGAGAGAGAGAGATGAGGGGGGGGGGGCTGGGGTGCTAAAAAAGAAAGACAAATCCCTCATCTAATTCATTCCACCTATCTCTCCTTCCCCATCTTATGGTGGTTTTTTTTTGTTTTGCGAAACGGAAATTGGAAACACCCCCCAAGGCCCCCGCGACGATCCCCCGCCGCCACCACCCCCCCCCTACGGGGGGGATCGTCTCGTCGGGGAGGCTCCTCCGCACGTTTTTGGAGTTGAGGAGCAGCAGAGGCGCGCGTTCTGAAAAGAAAGGGAAATAATAAAGATCTCCGGCCGCGTTCATACTCGCTCAATGATTGTCTCATCAACGGGAGTCATTTGGGTTCCTTTTCTTTTTTTTCTCTTCTTGGTTATCGCATGCTCTCTCTCTCTCTCTCTGACCGAGGGGCGTGAGGGAGCAGGAGTGAGGGGGGGGGGGGGGGGGGTATAGTACGGAGAGGGTCGTAATTACTTCTCCGGGCAAAGAGACGGCGAACAGATGAGGGAGCGGGGGCCGTAATTAATATCTGTCTGTATACGCCGACCAAGAGTAGCGTATGCGTTATCCACCCGACGCTGTCGCCCCGCGACTGCCTGGTCGGGGAACTTACTCACCGTGAGGAATGAAGGGGAACATTACTGTAGCGACAGCCCGGCCGGCGTGCACAATCAACAGGCTTTTGAGGAGGAGAGGGGGCAGAGAGAAAGAGGGAAATGAGGCAGCAACATATACTGTGATGGTATACCAGGGGTGAATACAAACAAGCCTGGAACAACTTAAAAAACCCCTATGTATACTTAGTTGACCGGGAGTCCCCCATTGACTTTATACAGACTGCGGCCATCTTGAGATCAGAGTTTTCAGAAAAGCAACGTCCTGCATGCTGCCTCCTGCATTATGTGCAAATTCAATCCAACCGGCACTTTCCAAACTCCAACACCTGGTGAAAAATAATGCACGTACAGTAACTTGAGAACCGTTCAACCCCAACGACTTAAACTTTGACACGTGTCCCACGCCCCCAAACAGGGGGTGCAGTGCCCGGTGTCGGGTCGGGCGGACCCACGGTCTTCCATGCAGAACCGCCACAGAACCCTGGACCCTGGATCACTCCTATATATCTCCATATATGGAGCTGGCCTGTTCTGACATCACAATACTTCATATTTGGGCATCCTGACACAGAACTCCGCATATAGGATATATAAAGGGGCACAGAGAGACAGATACAGCCATATCCATATATGGGCATAAAAGGGACACAGACAGATGGGTGGAACGGGTACAGCGGGTATTGGGTCATGGATCTCCAGCTTCCATCGTTACCCACTCGGTGCTCTACAGTCGGGCATCGGTTTAGTTAACATAACCCATTCAGGATGGGAACCCCTTTTGGTGTTTTAAGCATCATGTTATACTTTAGCTATTGAAAAACAGCAGATCTACAAGCTCATAGTGCAGCACCGAGTGCCGCGCTATACAAGTAGATCTGCTTTTTTTGAAAAATCGTGAAAATGTGACGCAAACATTTGAATATATATTCTTTCAGAGCGAATGTTTTTAACTCAAATCGTTGCTTCTGCATGGGGGGGGGGGGGTCCACTGGAACTACATATTTTCAGATGGGGGTCCGCAGGCAAATACAGATAATTATGGGGGTCCTCCTGACACAGAAACATAGATTTTTTCAGAAAACTTTCATGATTTAGAAGACATTTTTTAGAATGGGCCGCCCTCAGGTCTAATAATGGCCAGATGGCCCGGGTCTACAGTAAATGGGTCCTATACTTGCTCTGGTCGTCTTTTCCCTCTATTTCCGTTCGTTTTCGACCAGCGATTCTCAACCTGTGGCTTTGTGGATATTGCAAGTTGGCCCACAAATGAATGGCAGAGCACCAAGATTTGATTATTGTTTTTTTTTTTTTTTTTACTTTAAATTTTTATCCCACGATTTTGTAACCCAGTTTTCTTATCACCCAGTGCCAATTATCTATGTAATCCTGGGCGCTACACTTCCTCTGCCAACCTGGGGGGGCAGCGGACTGACCTCATGCCTCCTTCTATGCATGAGGAGTCCAAGCTGCTTCTTTACACCTGACAGAGGGGAATTTCCCCGGCCGGACGTAGCGCGTTTAAGGGACACATTATTCCGACCAGTTCCTTTCCCCTCCATCAGGTAGTTTTAGAGACCAGGATTACGGCATGTTTTTGTGAGGGTACCTACCCTAGGGGACACGGGGAGAACATGCAAACTCCACACAGAAAGGCCCTATCGCCAACCCCCGCCTCGGGTATGGGCACTGATGACGCGGAGGAGGGAACACTCCGCCAGTGCCCACAGCGTCCCCAGCGGGAATCGAACGCAGGACCTTCTACCTGTGAGGCGACAGCACTACCAACTGTGCCACCGTGCCCCCTCATAATATGACATTATTGATACAAAAGAAGGATGTAAAACAAAACGGGAAAAAAAGTAAAAACCGTGAGAACAAAACAAAATTGTGAAATAGCAATAAATACTACTTGATCCAAGTGGAAACACCATCGATTGATTGACCATTAACATAAACATGCTCTATGTTAATGATCAATGCTCTAAAAAAAATACTTTCTATGCTTTCTATGATTATTTTAAGTCTGTATCTGTCCAAAATGATAAAGCAATACAAATAACGATTAGAGACGTCTGCATATTGTTTCATATAAATACTGTACATTATTCTCCACTGCTTCAAATACAGCACATGCTCTGAAAATGCACTCCCAGGCCGTTGGTGTTGTACGGCTCCTGTGATTGGCCAATTAAAACAATTTAACAAATTCCCCGCACTTTCATTCCGGCCTGTTGCATTTACCACCTCTAGCGACTGGCCATGCCATTCAGAAACTCTGAAAACCGTTTATCCGCCCCTGGAGGCGCTTTTTTTTTTCTTTTTTCAATTTTGCTGCCGGAAGCTCTGGGAATGAGATTAGCGGTAACGAGGTACTATGGTGTGCATGTGTGTGAGAGAGAGAGAGAGAGAGAGAGATACAGACAGACAGACGCCACACACACACACACACACACACACACACACACACACACACACACACACACACACAGAGAGAGAGAGACGGGTGCATGGAGAAGAAAAGATGGGACCAGTGAAGTAATTGGAGTCGGTATAAGACAGAGCTGAAAGATGGAGAATGAAGCTGACGGATGTGAGGTAGCAGGAGGTACAGCAGGTAGTGAACTGAGCATTTTGCATCCAAAGAGTTTCTTTAGAAATCCATGTCGTACGCCAGTGGCGTGCACAGATAGACACTAGGGGGTGCTAGAGCACCCCCTGCCCTTTTGGCAATTTTGCCCTTAAAAAAATACAAAAATAAAACGTTTTCTTATTTTTTCTTAATTTGTAGTGTGTGGACCATGGTGACATTGATCAAATCTTGATAAAAAAACGCTTCTACTATATTATTTAGGCCGCCACAATCTAAAGCTATGTTTCTATGTCAGTGGTTCTTCGATTAAAGAAAAATAGCAGACCTACAAGCTCGTAGCGCGCGCTATGAGCTTGTAGATCTGCTATTTTTCAATAGCTAAAGCACCAAAATGGGTTCCCGCCCCAAAATGCGCTGCACAAGGTGCCCTTTTTTTTCACTTGAGCACCTGCCCCTCTAAATGTCTGTGCACGCCACTGTCGTACGCCATACATCTCCAGTAGCCAACGAGTGCGGGGTCCTGCCCGGGAATATAGCTGATCTACAAGCTCTCAGTGTCGCAGCGGGACGTGTTGAGAGCTTGAAGATCTGCTATTTTAGCCCCTCATGCCTCTAACACTCTCTGCACGTCGTCCCTGTATAGGCGTGTATATATGTACGGAAATGCCAATCTGTGCTATTTCACCGTGTTTGGGTGAGATGGGGTTAAGCTATACGAGCAGCGATGTGTCGGGGAAGGCATCTTATCGGCTCTGATGTGATGTGTGATGGCTGTCTGTCTGTCTGTCGCTGCAGACCTGACAGCACATTTAGCAACGTGCTTTACACACACACACACACACACAAACACACACACACACACGCGCGCTTTCCCACTCCACCTCTCTCTCTCTCGCTCTGTTCCACTCTCTTGACCTGAGACCAGATTAAAAAAATGTCTTCTACATCCTGACAGTTTTCTGAAAAAGCTATGTTTCTATGTGTCAGTCGTTCGTCGATTTTTCAAAAACAGCAGACATACAAGCTCGTAGCGCGCCGCTATGAGCTTTATACAAGATTATACAAGCTTATACAAGCTCATAGCGCGCCACCTATGAGCTTGTAGACCTGCTATTTTTCAATAGCTAAAGCATAGCATAATGCTAACACCAAAAGGGGTCCCCGCCCAGAATGGGATAATAGGTGATCTTGTTTGTCTCTCGTTGCTCTGTCCGTTCCTTCTTTCTACCTCCCATCCCTCTATTCTCTTATTCTCCGTCCATTGCTTTTCCTGTCTGTCCATCCACCAATCTTATCCATCCTTCAGTATAGAGCGTCGCAGTCCCGCCCCCTACCAGGGCCCAGGAAATGAATCTCCGTTCATTTTCATAGACATTTCAAAAAGTATTTATTTAAAGACCTTTTAAGCATCGTACGAAGCCAACTCTTGTCGTGACAAATCATGACCACACACACAATATTTTGGACCAAACAAATAATGACAAAGAAGAAAAACAAAAAAAAAGTGTTATATAACCTGCCGTTTTTTCTACTTTCTAATTCTTTGTTTGGCCCGAAAAATTGTGTTTGTTGTCATGATTTGTCACGACAAGAGTTGGCTTTGTCCGCGGCGTAAACGTCTTTAACCCATTCTGACCGGGAGTCAACACCGCCTGGGACGCCATCAGGAGGAGGGGGGACGAGCGGCAAGGGGGGGGGGGGGACGAGATGTCCCTTTGATGATGTTTGCCTGTCCGTCTGTGGCCCCCGCTGCTAACTCACTGAGAGCACACACACACACACACACACACACACACACACACACACACACACACACACACACACACACACACACACAGTATAGACGGATAACGATCTATATACCTCACACAAGCACGAATCCCGTGCCGATAGCAATCGGCAGACAGCGTCGCAATAGATCTATCCGTTGCACGCATGCACATGCAGCACATGCACACACACACACACACACACACACACACGATTGCACGTGGTGTGTCGCGCACTCGTGCAAGCGCACATTTAACCCATTCAGGACGGGACCCCCCTTTTTGGTGTTTTTAAGCATTTAATATGTGGTATACTTTATAGCTTTTGAAAAATAGCAGATCTACAAGCTCATATTATGCACTACGAGCTTGTAGATCTGCTATTTTTGAAAAATCGTGAAAATGATATATGCTTCTGGGGGGGGGGGGGGGGGGGGGGTCCCTGGAACAACATATTGTCAGATGGGGGTCCGTGGCCAGTAGTTACATATACATTTTGGGGTCCTTGACATGAGAAAAATAAAGGGAAGCTCCGCATGCACACTCAGATCTGCGCACAATGTATTTATTTAGCAAGCTTTCAGGTCCTTTGACATGAAATAGTTTGAGAGCCGCTGATATAGAAACAGGTTTTTCCGAAAACTCGTGAATTAGAAGACATTTAGTATAGAATCTGGTCTCAGTCCTAAACGTATTAACACATGTTGGGCGGGAACCCCTTTTGGTGTTAGCATCACGTTGTGCTTTAGCTATTGAATAGCATATCTACAAGCTCTTGTAGATATGCTTTAGCTATTGAAAAATAGCAGATCTACAAGCTCATAGCGCGCCACAGAGTGGCGCGCTATGAGCGGCGCGCTATGAGCTTGTAGGTCTGCTATTTTTGAAAAATCGAAGAACGACTGACATAGAAACATAGCTTTTTCAGAAAACTGTCAGGATGTAGAAGACATTTTTTTAATCTGATCTCAGGTCAGAATGGGTTAAATGCAAGCCATGCCCCCCCCCCCCCCACACACACACACACACAGAGAGACTCTTGCTCACAGGATATACAGTATAAGGTGATGGACAGACTGCTATGGGCTCTAATATTCCAACACAATACACACACAGCCTCATTATGGATCCACGCTGATAAGCTACGGCGGGACAAAGAGAGAGAGAGGGAGAGAGAGAGAGACAGAGAGAGAGAGAGAGAGAGAGAGAGAGAGAGAGAGAGAGAGAGAGAGAGAGAGAGGGGTAAATGAGTTGGAGCATGCTGCTTTAGAGACTTCCATTATTACAGGCCTGGTTCAATCAATCACACTCTGCATCTCGCAGAAGCTTTATTAACAATTCAGGACTCCATTTTGACCATCGAATGTTGTGTGTGACTGTGTGTGTGTGTGTGCACGTGCGCATACTCTTTCTCGCTCTATCTGTAACTCTCATCCCCTCTCTGTGTGTGTGTGTGTGTGTGTGTGTGTGTTGATCTGGACAAATCCAGGTCCATGCATGCAGAGATGAATTTGCCATGATGAAATGTAGAAAACACTAATTTGTAGACTCATTATGTATACGCTTTATGGATTCATAGAATATCATTCTAGACCGTAAAATGTACTGTACATCCCATAATTCCTGTTATAGATCAGTGCTTTTCAACCCTTTTTTGTATCACGGCCCCATTATTTATTATTTGGCATTTGAGCCACACGGACGACGGACCACCATTCGATGAGATATGGGGCTGTATTTTGCGTGTCTTAAGTACCAGGTCTTATTACCTAACTTGAGTAAACTGAAGACCTGGAGGCGTGATCAATGCTCTTTGGCCACTCAGAATAGCCAAATGGTAACAGAGCGCATCTACATTGCGGTATATTGGTACAAATTGTCCGTAATTAAAACATACTTTCCCCCACCGCCACTGGTGCATAGTTACAGCCGGCAGCAGGAATTAAAAACAACCAACAGTATACATGTATCATGGCCCATAGCACTTACCCTAACCCCTTAGATAGCATTTCTGTTGGCTTAGGTAGCATTTGACACAGACTTATAGCATGTTATGTAGACAGCACTATAATTGTATTGTATATAGTCATAGCATGCCATAGTACATATGTATAGTATAGTAGTGAATATGTATAGTTTATATGTATAGTGTATGTATAGTTTCATTATATAGATATTCCACTGTTACCTTCTTAGCTTACGCATGTTTCATGATAAATGCTTTTATGTGATGTATTCCCATGCTTTTGTTCTTGCTTAAATGTAAGTCGCTCTGGATTAAGAGCGTCTGCTAAATGCCTAAGTTGTAAATTGTATACAAGCAGTCGAGTTTCAACATGTGACAGGTCTGGTTTGGCAGGAAAAGCTGCAGTTTGTCTTCCTCCTGAGGAGATCACCTGTAGAGAGCAGCTGTCTGAGGGCCTCTGGAGGAAGCCTTTTTATTAACAGATTCTGACCTGAGATCAGATTCTAAAAATGTCTTGTACATACTGACAGTTTTCATTCTGACCTGAGATCAGATTCTACAAAACGTCTTCTACATCCTGACAGTTTTCTGAAAAAGCTATGTTTCTATGTCAGTCGTTCTTCGGTTTTTCAAAAATACCCAGACCTACAAGCTCGTAGCGCGCCACTCGGTGGCGCGCTATGAGCTTGTAGATCTGCTATTTTTCAATAGCTAAAGCATAACGTGATGCTAACACCAAAAGGGGTTCCCGGCCCAAAATGGGTTAATATACTTGTGAGGGCCAATAATGTCCCCCACAAGTATTGTAGCATCTTGAGAAATAGACATTGCGTGCGGACCATTGTGCGCGCGTGCGTGCATGCGTTTGGTGGGTGGAGGAGGGGGAGGTGATGGTGGAGACAGACCGAGGGGCTGCTTGTTGCACACAGGCTGCATGGAGAGCCTGTGGGGATGTTCTCTTCTGCCACGGTAACCACCGATGGCTCCGCTGCTTCTGCTGATGATGATGATGCAACTGCCCACCAGGGACAAAGACAAGAGGTGGATGTGTGTGTGTGTGCGTGTGTGACTGTGCGTGTGTGTGTGCATGCCTGCGTGCGTGTGTGCGTGCACGGGTCACTCTGAAAGCATATATATTCAAGGATTTGAAGCACATTTTCACGATTTTTCAAAAATAGCAGACCAACAAGTTCATAGTGCGGCACTCTGTGCCGCGCTATGAGCTTGTAGATCTGCTATTTTTCAATAGCTAAAGTATAACATAATGCTTTAAAACACCAAAAGGGGTTCTGTGCGTGTGTGTGTGTGTGTGTGCGTAGTGGTGGAAGACAGTCAGATTTGTTTTTAATTTAAAGTAAAAGCAATACCAAAAAATACTGTGTAACAAATAGGCCTGAATTAAAAATTTGACTACAAAAGTATTGCCGTCAAAATATACTTATACTTACAGTACGTACCAACGTAAAAGCACTCATTTCACAATAGTTGCCTCGGAGATGCAGTAGAGTTGAAGTATGAATTACTGAAAAATGGAAACACCCAAGTAAAGTAAAATAGGCCCATACCTCAAAAACTTACTCTGGCATGTTGCACGCTGTGTAGTTAGTTACTGTACTTTCCACCACTGCCATGCGTGCGTGCGTGCGTGCGTGCGTGCGTGCCTGTGGTGCGGTGTGCCTGCATGTGTAATTCTTCATTCTGTACGTGACATTATGAGCATAATTGTTCTCGTGAAGAAATAAAAGGCCAATCTCAAGTGTATGGTCTAATGGCCTGCATATCACGTGTTATACGATATCACAATAATAACCCTTTATATTCACTACAGATCCCAGCAAATTAATATAATATAACCATGTAAGAGAAAGCCCAGCCCCCCCTCAGCCTACACTGCAAATTAAAATGTGTGTGTGCGCGCGTGCGTGTGTGCGTGCGTGTGTGCGTGTGGGGCACGGCAGTATCTGAATAGATAATGTTTCAACCACGTAATTGCACAGATGTCCTTAACCCATTTTGCGCGGGAACCCCTTTTGGTGTTAGCATTACGTTATGCTTTAGCTATTGAAAAATAGCAGATCTACAAGCTCATAGCGCGCCACCGAGTGGCGCACTACGAGCTTGTAGGTCTGCTATTTTTGAAAAATCGAAGAACGACTGACATAGAAACATAGCTTTTTCAGAAAACTGTCAGGATTCAGAAGACATTTATAGAATCTGATCTCAGGTCAGAATGGGTTAAAGGAACATGCCCATGTCATTAAGCATGATTTATACTTATTCCTATAATGGTCGTCCCCACTCTGTCCCGATGGCAAAGATAAATAAATAAATAAATAAAGAAGACGTTCTTGATCAAAGCTCACGACGCAAATTGGCTATATCTTTGACACGTCACATGACAGAGTATATAATTATGCATTAGCCTACATCTTTTTATAGATGTATGTGTGTATATGTACGCATATATTCATGCGCCAGAAGCGTGTCTACCTCCCAGCCCTGCTAGAGGAGTTGTTCTGGAGTAGTTCCAAACGGATTGTGTGGCCCTGGTTTTGCCCTAGTGGGACTGATTTGGGGGTAGCTTATATAACTGGGACGTAAGTCGGGACTTGATCACTCCCGGCTGGGTCGCCTGAGTGAGGGGTATGCTGTCCGAGAGACCCGAAACCCTGATGACCTCGGGATACGTCACTGAGGATACGTCCCAGGTGCATCCGTGCGATGTTTTATTTGTTATATGTAATATAATGGTGTATGCACGCAATATACATTACAGATACATTTAGATCGTACTTTACAAAGAGCACTTTCATGTTCATGGCATTATGTTTTATAGCTTCTGTGTTTGTTTACATTGCCTGCAAATGAATTAACTCGTTACCAAACTTACGTAATTGAATCATTGTTTGCTAAATGCCAATGCCAGTTTAATAGGTCACCCATGTTTGATTTAGCATTTAAAACACGACAGAAAACAACAAAGTTGGTGTGTTGGATGACCCATCTCAAGCTATAGTTTCACGTGTGTGTGTGTGCGTACGTCTGCGTGAGTGTGTGTGCGGTGCGCCTGCGTTTGTGCGAGTTTATGCATGTTTTTCACGTGTGGGTGGATGGACAAAGTATGTGTTTATCAATTTGCATAATATTAGCATAATTCACTATTAATTATAATTGAGACATGACTGAACAGTGGCCAACACTAATTTACCAAATAAACCAGCTTTACTGGTCAGAAAGAATACAGACGCAGTGAAGCGAGACCCTGTTAGTGCTTTTGTTAGTCTTTTTCGTCTCACTCCTCAGTGGTGGTAAAACCGTAAAAGTACTCAGATTGTTTTTACTTAAGTAAAAGTATCAATACTGTAATGTAGAAGTACTCCGTTAAAAGTAAAAGTTCGGAATTCAAAATGTACTTGAGCAAAAGTATACAAACGTATATTTGCATAAAAATGTATGTAAAGGTTTCACCATATACATTTTAATTTGGGTTTTATGAGCTCAATTATACACCCACACAAGATATTTCGGTGGCCCGGGGTTTTCTCTGCGTTTTCCCTCAACAGTGACATCTACAAAGTAACTATAGCAACTAAAGTTTTCAAATAAATGTAGTACAAATAACTCCAACTTTTTTTTAACTTTTCACCACTGCTGGTCTGTATTTAAACCAGATCAATACTCAGTGTTTCCTTGTCAAGGTCTGTATTTAACCCATTCTGAACGTGAACCCATTTTGGTGTTAGCATCATGTTATGCTTTAGCTATTGAAAAAAAGCAGATCTACAGGTCTGCTATTTTTAGAATCTGATCTCAGGTCAGAATGGGTTCATCAGACCAGTGTGTCCCCAGTGGAAACCTCATATGAATCTGATCTCAGGTCAGAATGGGTTAAACAAGATCACTACTCAGTGTTTCCTTGTCAAGGTCTGTATTTAAACCAGATCGCTGGTCTGTATTTAAACCAGATCACTGGTCGCTGGTCTGTATTTAAACCAGATCACTGGTCGCTGGTCTGTATTTAAACCAGATCACTACTCAGTGTTTCCTTGTCCTGAGTTTCCCTTTTGTGTTTGCCTGTTTCGCCGATCAGATTGTTTTATTGTTCACCTGACTTGACCGCCCTGCCTTTTGTTGTCTGCATTCGGGTCCTCATCTGACCACTAAGAACACAGACGACACAAAGCAATATAGCCAGAACGCACGCCTCCAGAATCACAACCAGAACGCACGCCTCCAGAATCAGAACCAGAACGCACGACTCCAGAATCAGAACCAGAACGGACGCCTCCAGAATCACAACCAGAACGCACGCCTCCAGAATCACAACCAGAACGCACGCCTCCAGAATCACAACCAGAACGCACGCCTCCAGAATCAGAACCAGAACGCACGCCTCCAGAATCAGAACCAGAACGCACGACTCCAGAATCAGAACCAGAACGGACGCCTCCAGAATCACAACCAGAACGCACGCCTCCAGAATCACAACCAGAACGCACGCCTCCAGAATCACAACCAGAACGCACGCCTCCAGAATCACAACCAGAACGCACGCCTCCAGAATCACAACCAGAACGCACGCCTCCAGAATCACAACCAGAACGCACGCCTCCAGAATCACAACCAGAACCCACGCCTCCAGTATCACAACCAGAACGCACGCCTCCAGAATCACAACCAGAACGCACGACTCCAGAATCACAACCAGAACGCACGCCTCCAGAATCAGAACCAGAACGCACGCCTCCAGAATCACAACCAGAACGCACGCCTCCAGAATCAGAACCAGAACGCACGCCTCCAGAATCACAACCAGAACGCACGCCTCCAGAATCACAACCAGAACGCACGCCTCCAGAATCAGAACCAGAACGCACGCCTCCAGAATCACCTACAGGCCAGGAAACCATGTGAGAATTAAGTGGAGATGTATTTTTTATCTTCACCATCTTTTTAACTTCCTGACAGTTCTCATCACCAACCATAATGTATGAGTGAATGGGGAAACAGAGTGAATAAGAGCAATAGACCTGGCTGAGTCTCATCTGAAGCTTAAAGGTACAATGGAAATGAAATGCATAAAATGATACCAAATGCTCTCGGAGAAGCTGAATGCTTCCAGAATTAGAATAATAACACTGCTGTTTCACACCGTGGTGCTGCTGTCTGCGGTTGTGAAGAAAGATTCTGGCACAAGATAAAAAACTAGTAATGTCAAAGATTCTGGCTGGGAGGATTCAATACTGCTTGGTGAAAGAAGCACACAACACAGACTTGCCTTCTTCAGCCTAGAATGAACTCGCTGTGGAAACGACAAAAAAGAACGAGATAAAAGCAGCAGTGTAGAGTGATAACAGGAAAAGGTGAGACACTCATCCGAAAAAGGTGAAAAAGCAAGCGTTTACTAAATTACACCTTACAACCTTTACCTTAAACCATTCTGTACGGGAACCCGTACTAGCATCATGTCATGCTTTAGCTATTTAAAAATATCAGATCTACAAGCTCATAGCGCGCCACCGAGTGGCGCGCTACGAGCTTGTAGGTCTGCTATTTTTTTTTTTATCGAAGAACGACTGACATTTTTTTTAATCTGATCTCAGGTCAGAATGGGTTAATCAGACCAGTGTGTGTCCAGTGGAAACCTCGTATGAATCTGATCTCAGGTCAGAATGGGTTAAATTCAAGGGGAAAGGTCCACTAGGCGAGGATGTCATATTATATATTATGCTGATTTTTTTTTTTTTTAAACAACAGAAGATTACATTTTTGGGTTGTGACGCCTACTTCACGCGACCGAGATAACCTGCTTATGCAAAATACATGCCGATGTGCAGTTAATGGCTGATAGGCTATAGCACACTGTAAAAGGATGAAAACCTTATGCCGCGTGAAAAAGGCAACACAAGAATGTGCATACAGGGAAGTGTATCCAGCTTACATTATACATTACATTATTATTATTATTATTATTATTATTATAAGATTCCAGCTTACAGACCTACTGGTTTAACTGGAAAACGTAAGGCCACTTCACCCGTTTTGCAACCAGATCTTTGGAAGACAAGAAACACTTTCCTGGGGTTTGTAGATGTCATGGACACTGGTCTCACTTCCTTCCTGGACTACACATGTCTCCGTAAGACAGCCCTCCCCCATATCCACAAGGTGGGATGAGTGCAGCAAAGCATTATGGTAATTGTAGTAATCCAGAGCCCAGGCACTTTGAAATACTAAAATACACATACTGTATTACCCACATAAAAACCCACAGTCAAGTGTTTATTGTCTCCCAAACATCATCAAAATAAGATCTGGTTTGCAAAAGGGGTGAAGTGGCCCTTCAACCCATTTTGGGGGGGGAACCCCTTTTGGTGTTTTAAACATTATGTTATAATTTAGCTATTGAAAAATAGCAGATCTACAAGCTCGTAGCGCGCCACTTGGTGGCACGCTATGAGCTTGTAGATCTGCTATTTTCAACCTGTGGTGGCCTGGCTCAAACATGGCAAAGACAAGGCGGATGGAGAAAGGGGTGCAGAAGCTATCGTTGCTCGTGTGCTTATAGCTCCACCGAGAGGGGAAGTCCTCCTTATAAAGTGTCCTGTCAAAAGGTGCATGGAATCAAAGCTCAAGCTCTTTCATATCACAGAAGAAGTATATCATTTCACGTTTTTCTTTCTGTTCACTAAATTAGTCTCGTTTACTCTAAATGCGTTTTTTTTTGTACAGGTTTTCACCAACGATCCAGTGCGGTCACGTTCACGTCAAAGACAAGTATAGCCTACCCAGGTGTTTCTGTTCAACTCCAAGAGTGAAATACAATATGGCCACACACACACACACGCACACGCACGCGCGCACACACACACACACACACACACACACACACACACACACACGCCATTATTTCGTCCCGGTTTCAGAGAGAGAGATCGGAGATAAACTGATATAGGACAGTGGTGCGTTGTTCAGGATGAAATCATTCACGATGTGGACACAGAAGGTTGTGCCCTTGTGAAAACGATTCACCACGTTGGTTTCTTTTGGCCTATAACTTAACCCGTTTTGGGCAGGAACCGCTGCTTTAGCCGTTGAAAAATAGCAGATCTACAAGCTTGTATATAGGTCTGCTATTTTTGAAAAATATATATTTTTAATTTGTTTTTGCTTCTTGGGAGGTCCCTGGAACAATATATTTTCAGATGGGGGTCGGCGGCCCATTACATAATAATTCTGGAGCTCCTTGAAATTAAATAGTTTGAGAACAACTGACATAGAAACACAAGTTTTTCTGAAAACTATCATGATTTAGAAGACATTTTGTAGAATCTGGTAACAGGTGGAAATGGGTTAAGAGATGAAGCTCTGCGGTTTATATCAGCCACAGGATCTGCTTGGGCCTGTCCCAGAACCTCACGGAAAGGTGCATAATGTCTGGGAGCATTAGGGGCCTTTTTAGGCCTGACGTCGAAATAAATAAATAGTAGAGATGCTCCGATCAGGTTTTTTGGGGCCGATCACTGGAAACAGTATAGGCCGATACCGATATTGCCGATCACAGCCGATCACAGCGTCGTGAAATCCATATTTTTTTCCATTGTGTAGCATATATACTTACTGTATTTTCTACTGTACTCTTCACATCATTGACATTGTAAGTATAAAAATTAGGAGATGAGAAAGTTTTTTTGCAAGCTGAGGCAACGTGCAATATTTCACTCTAGACTCTCTTAGAGACAACTTGGAGGTTACAGAGTAAACTGTAGAGACTCAAAATGCAGTGGTTCCCAAAGTGGGGTCCGTGGACCCCCAGGGGTCCTTGAGGGAGTTCCAGGGGGTCCCCAGCTAAAAGGATAGTTTGGAACCAAATGGACCCGTTAGGGTTAACATTGATTTTACAATATAAATTGGGGTCTCAGAGATAGAAGTGGCATTAAATGGGGGTTCGTAGTCAAACTGGGGGTCCTTGAAATTAAACTGGTGGAGAAATTTGAGAATCACTGCTACAATCTTCTTATGGGGGTCCCTGGCATATCTTTTCAAATGGGGGTCCGTGGGCTGATCAGTGTCAATTTGGGGGTCCTTGACGTGAAAAGGTTTGGGAACCACTGTCTTAGAGACAACTTGGAGAGTAAACTGTAGCTTTCTTCTTTCATCAAATACAAAAAAATAATAATAACATACCGTACATGTTCAGTGCACGGACACAGACAATTGAACATTTCACTGTACAGACTAAAATAAAAAGCAGGCTGATAGTGTTAGCACTTGTATACTGTATAGGCTCGCTGATCGTTAGCTTAGCCTTAGTGCTTAGATTAGCGTGTAGCTACTGATTCAACCCACTGATTGAACTTCATCTCCGCCTTTAATCTAAGTAATTTTTTTATTGACAACGTGAACGAACCCCGACACCAGCGCTGCAAAAATAGACAGATCTACAAGCTCTCAACGCGTAGCGAACGGCACTGCAGAAACAGGCAGGACGCGATGCCTTGAGAGCCTGTGTGGATCAGCAGCAGCATGGGGCCGGCACTCCCAGCCTCCGACGGTGCGGGGAGGCAAGACTTCTCCGGGGAGGAGGAGACTTGGGCACTGGCCAGGCTACATGTTGCTGTGGCTAAAAACACTGTCACCAGCCAGTGGTTGTGATGTTAGCTTCAAGCTAACAAGCCAAGCTAATAGCTTGGCTTGCATCTGTTTGTCCGTTCCAACTTCACTTCTACAAGCTCTCAACAGCGACCGGAGCTGCAAAAACAGGCGCCCCCTTAAAGGAGACTTGCCACTGTCCCACTGTCTGGCATTTTGATCGGCAATTTAGATTTATTTTGAGAATCCGATCCGATCCAATACAGGCATGATCGGCCGATCATGATCGGTGGCCGATCGATCGGCGCATCTCTAATAAATAGTCTTCTGAAAGAATATATTTTCAAAGATTTGTGCCACATTTTCACGGTTTTTCAAAAATAGCAGACCTACAAGCTCGTAGCGCGCCACTCGGTGGCGCGCTATGAGCTTGTATATCTGCTATTTTTCAATAGCTAAAGCATAACATAATGCTTAGTTAAAACACCAAAAGGGGTTCCCGTCTAGAATGGGTTAAACTCTCAACTTGTTTTTCCAAGGTGAATCTCAGCAACGCTGCTTATTTATTTCTTATGATAATGACATTGCCGTTAGTTGTAAAAAAATTATGATATCAAACTTAACTATAGGATGATCTCAACTTCGTCAACTTTGACAATGGAGAGGGCCACTATATTTCCACACTCACTCCAGAGGGCCACTATATTTCCACGCTCACTCCAGAGGGCCACTATATTTCCACGCTCACTCCAGAGGGCCACTATATTTCCACACTCACTCCAGAGGGCCACTATATTTCCACGCTCACTCCAGAGGGCCACTATATTTCCACACTCACTCCAGAGGGCCACTATATTTCCACACTCACTCCAGAGGGCCACATTGCATATTACTGTCGTAGCAAAAATAGCTGATCTACAAGCTCAAAGCGTGTCGCAGTCAGCTATTTTTGCTATATTTGAATTGAAATCCTGAATAATCGTTTGCTATTTTTGAATTGGGAATCCTGAAAAGTAACAGTTATAGTTATGTTAACTTTCTGAACTAAATACAAAATACATTGGACATAGAAATGACAATAACATTTTAATACTAGTGATTAGCCGAAATCAATGATATATCAATGTTCGGATATTAACCCATTTTGACCTGAGATCAGATTAAAAAAATGTCTTCTATATCCTCACAGTTTTCTGAAAAAGCTATGTTTCTATGTCAGTCGTTCTTCGATTTTTCAAAAATAGCAGACCTACAAGCTCGTAGATCTGCTATTTTTCAACAGCTAAAGCATAACATAATGCTAACACCAAAAGGGGTTCCCGCCCCAAAATGGGTTAACCTGCAGGTGATGGTGGGGCCAGGGTGATGGGGGTGCATGTGGCCCCCGGGCCGCCAGTTGCCCATGGTGGGGGCCACATGTGGCCCCCGGGGCGCCAGTTGCCCATGTATGATCTAAGGATTCTAAGCTATAAGATCTTTGTTCCAGATAAAGCCCCATATTGAAGAAGCACCCTATATGCCACATACTTTTGTATAATGTTTGATTAGATGTATGCAGTGAATCACAGTTGTACTGCTCCTAGTATGATTTATTGTACTGTACTGTACTGTACTGTATGTACGATAGGTAAAAAGACATACAAAGGTATGTCTTGAATGTATGGAATACATATAGGACCACAATGGAAACAAGCTTTCACATCTTTTTTGTGTGTTATCCTTTGAGCATTGTTTTGTTATATAACTTTTTTCAAACAGTATTAAAAAAAAATAGTCTAAATTAAAAGGCTTTCACTATCTTACTTCAAATCTTACTTTAATTCCAGGGGTCCATTTTCCAAATGGTAGCCCACTGTACTGTATGTTGGTGCGTAATGAAACTCTTAAAATCCCTCTTTGAGCCGAGCAAGTCTCTCAAGTCGTATATTTTTTTGCTTAACGTCTTTGGTCTATAGTGTACACGCCTTGTCCTTGTATCTCCAAGGAGCGTGCTTTGCTCTGCCTACCTAGCCGGGGCCCAAGGGTGGTGTCTTTGGCACGGTAAATCAAAGGGCTGTGCCTTGTTATCTGCTTTTATATAATGCTGCTTGAGGATTAGCTGGGGCTATGCAAGGTAATAAAACAAGCGCTCCATGGGACACCACTGACAGTATTACTACTGGTGCGCTGGGCGGCCTCCTAGGCTTTAACACATCACATACCAGCATCTTTAGCGCAGCACACGTGATATGCACACCATATCGTTGCTGTCGGGCAGAAACCTTGCATCTCCATTTTTTTTAAATACATATATTTTTCCCCCCGTAAATGAATGCCCTACCTCGTCGTCGTACAGGAGGGGTCACACCAAAGTAGCAAGGAAATATATAATAATAATATAATAGGAAATATCCCTGAAGAGTTTCTAATACATGATGAATATTTAATCAAGATCCTCTTAGCAGCAAGTAAAAAAGCAATCACACGACGCTGGTGCCAGCAGGACCCACCAACGAAAGATAAATGGATGGACATTATTGAGGAACTGTATGCTATGGAAAAACTAACATTCATACTTAGACTACAAGAGGATAAATTCTATAAAAAGTGGGAAAAGTGGAATCTCTTCTCTCAGCCTAGCGATATTGCAATAGGATTTCACTGAATGTTTTTTGTAATATGAAAAATGCAGCCTTTTTTTCTTTTACTTTGTCTTTTTATTTTCTTTCCGTATAGTCTTGTCAGTTGTGTTTTTTCTTGTCTGTTCTTCCTTCAATAAAAATTAAGTGAAAAAAAAAATCAGTACGGCCAGCGATTTGCAGCTTCAGAGCCCATTTCAAGGTGACACGAGTCACGACGCCATCTTGGTTTGTGCTAGTTAGCATAGAATGTAAAGACCCCCACCGAGGGGATCGACAACCAACGGAGGTATGATTACTTCTAACGGGACCATAGGGACGGGACCGCGATGGGCCGTCAAAAACTTTGGTTAGAATTGGAATCATTGATTTAGATTAAGTGATTATTTAATGGGGACGGAGACCTCCGTTTTGGCCGGCCAGAGTGTTAACATAAGAGCTTGTGACTTAATAAAAAAAAGGGGGAAAAAAATCACTTTCCTGAAAAGTGACGGTTTTGGACATACAAGGTTTCTACCCCACAGTGACAATATCGCAGACAAATTCAAAAGTATACGCTCCTGGGACACGCATAGAATTCATCACTTTTCTCTTGTTGCTGCGCTTAAAGCACTAGTTCCTGTTGCATTAGGAGCTTTGTGAGGATTCCGTTTATTTTTCCAGTAATGCTTTCTTATCTGTTTGGAATTCATACAACTTCTAATCTAGTCCATACCCAGGGATGCGTGCACCCTGCAGACTATGAGTGAACTTGGGACTTGGGATCGCAACTGGCACAACTTCGCCCTTGGCTGAAATGAGACAGCTTAACCCTTCAGTTATAGTCTTAATATTCCGTAAATTCCCCATGTCTGTGCACGGTCTAAAATGATGGACCTTCACTAAACCCCTGAATATAAACGCAGCTTAATTGCATTTTAAACAGGCCAATGTGAAAAGGGTGGGATATATTCCTCAGCCTAGTATAGGAAAGTCCGTGAAAGATTTCACATAAATTGCACGCTGCGTTCATGATTTGAGGCTTTTTGTTCAAAACGGGGCCAATCCTGCAAACTTTGAAAGCCAATGTTAGTCAATTAGGATGGAATATGAAATATCGGACAGATCCGCCTTGAACACATGACTATAGAGATACTGTGTAACGATTTGCGGGATTTTTGGACATCATCTGGAGGAGAAATATGCATATAATATCATCATCATCATCGGTTTTCCTTCTGGCTTCAGACACACCTCCTCAGATGATCTGTACCCATTTGATTTGGCGTATATACCTATAATATAATGTATAATTTAATAGCCTAAGTAATTTACATTATTGAATGCAGCTCTCTCTCTCTCTGATAGAATTCTCTGGTGGTGCAACAGACATGCGTGTGTATGTAGCCCTGAGCCAATACACACAGGCAACCATACAGCAGGGGTTCCCAGCCACCGAGTGGCGCGCTACGAGCTTGTAGGTCTGCTATTTTTGAAAAAAACGACTGACATTTTTACAATCTGATCTCAGGTCAGAATGGGTTAATCAGACCAGTGTGTGTCCAGTGGAAACCTCGTATGAATCTGATCTCAGGTCAGAATGGGTTAAATGAAAATGCATGGTTAGAAATCACTCCTAGAACCGTAAAAAATCTTCCCTTATGGGTCCTTGGCATGTATTTTCAAATGGAGGGTCTGCAGGGTAATGAGCGTCAATTCGGGGGTCCTTGACGTGAAACCATGTCGTTGAACTGGAACCACTGCCATGCACGCTACATTAACCCATTCTGACCTGAGATCAGATTCATACGAGGTTTCCGCCGGACAAACACTGGGTCTGATGAACCCATTCTGACCTGAGATCAGATTCTAGAAATGTCAGTCGTTCTTCGATTTAAAAAAAAATAGCAGACCTACAAGCTCGTATCGCACCACTCGGTGGCGCGATACGAGCTTGTAGATCTGCTATTTTTAAATAGCTAAAGCATAACATGATGCTGACACCAAAATGGGTGCCCGGTCGGAATGGGTTAAGGAGGAGAGAACAATAACCTATTGTGAACACCTGCCGATAACCTTGCCAATGCTCCCATGAGTCCCTCTCAAAGTGGGCTAATAAACGGTCCCTCAGGGGTTCCATGAGGGGGTTCCCAATGGACCTTTATGCAGGTCTGTATAACTCTGAGAGCGTATAACAATTGAACCAAATGGACCATTACTGCCCATTTGGTTCCATTTGTACGCTCTGAGTCACGAGGGCCCTTGAAATAAAAAAAAAGTTTGAGAGCCACTGCACTCTACTACTACGCCCCGGCCCCATCTCCATCCACACTCCACAGAAGTCTTATTTGAGCGAGAGTTCACATGAAATGCTAATAAACTGCTTGAGTTTGGGAAAAGTTAAGTTGTCTCACTGTACCTGCATAGAGGCCAATGCCCCGTGGGGGCATTGGGGGGCAATTTGAGATCTAATGGTCAACCCACTGAGGAGAGAAGTGGCTTTCCACCCACAGCAGAGTCTTAATGAGTGAGCGTTCACAAAAATGCTTAATTTTGATTCGACTTTCGATTTATAATTATTTTTAATTTGATTGTTAATTTAGGACCAAGATTAACTTTGTTGATCCCCTAGGGGGAAATGTTATTAATGTGGGTAATACACTTTATAATGTTATCATCAGCTGTCATCCACAAAGTTTTTATTCATTTTTAATAATTAACGTGCACGCACGCACACACGCACGCACGTGTCCTCAGGTAACATTGTGCTAGTTGAGTTTAAACCATTATATTACCATGGGGTGTGTAAAGCTGCCTGGGGTTCACAAGCTGCCGGATTTTTTTTTTTTGAGGTTTGTACCATGATTTTCAACATGTTTTCTTCATATTCAACAAGACTCTGATAATAGCTGACGATACTGATGATGATGACTTGTGACTTATTGGCAATGTTGCCCCTTCCCCCCCGCAAAAACAAATGTCACTCTCATGAGTCGTGACACAGCTATAGGGGTCTTCAACAGGGGGTCCCTCAGAGTTAAACTGAGAGAAACAAAGACTGCAGAAGCAGACAACCCGCAACAACACTCCAAATTAGAACATTCTTGTATAGGTGCAAGGCTCAAAGATATGACATTGAAAGAAGAAAGTGCCCATGCACTCAATGAATGGTGTTAGCATTATGTTATGCTTTAGCTATTGAAAAATAGCAGATCTACAAGCTCATAGCGCGCCACCGAGTGGCGCGCTACGAGCTTGTAGGTCTGCTATTTTTGAATAATCGAAGAATGACTGACATAGAAACATAGCTTTTTCAGAAAACTGTCGGGATGTAGAAGACATTTTTAGAATCTGATCTCAGGTCAAAATCTCAGGTCTCCAGCATCCCTATCCAGGAGAACTTTAGCCAAAAATAGCAGATCTACAAGCTCACAACGCCCCGTGCTATGTGAGGCGTTGTGTACTTGTAGACCTGCTATTTTCGGCAAAGAGAGGGGAAAACCTCAGGCTAAATACAGAGTGAAAGGTCAAGTTTACAAAGCATTGAGTCGGTATATTAAATGTCTTAAAATACACGTTAAACGTGACTACAGCTTACACGGATGATAGTGCTGACAGACAAGGCTACTGTATCTATGAAAAGGTTTAATCTGTGACAATTCTATACAATGTAGTGGGAGGGGGGGGGTCCCATGCTTCATCTCTCTCTCAGCTATAGAGTGTGGCCGTCCCGCCCCCTTTCATGACGACGCCAGGCGCAGGAAATGATTCCCAATGCATTTGTCCTCATAGACATTTCAAAACGTATTTATTTAAAGACCTTTTAAGCGTCGTACGAAGCCAACTCTTGTCGTGACAAATCATGACAACACATACAATATTTAGGACCAAACAAATAATTACAAAGAAGAAAAACAACAAAAAAAAGTGTTGTATAACCTGCCGTTTTTTTCTAATTATTTGTTCGGCCCAAAAAATTGTGTTTGTTGTCATGATTTGTCACGACAAGAGTTGGCTTTGTCCGCGGCGTAAACGTCTTTAAATAAATACTTTCTGAAATGTCTATGAGGAAAATGAACAGAGAATAATTTCCTGGGCCCTGGTAGGGGGCGGAACTGCGACGCTCTGTCTATAGGGGGTCCTTGTACTAAAGTGCATTGAAGACCATGCTTTAGTTTAAAGTGAGCGATGCCCATATATGGGCATGACACCAGAAGAAGCTCATCTGACCTCGTTGCCCCAAAATTTGGCTCAAACATGGGAGAATCGTCTGCCCCCCCCCCCCCTCCTTTCTCTGTAAATATACCTTTTGATGCAACATAATATTCTACCAATATGTAGTTCTATTGTATTATGTAGCCTATAGAGCGTCGCAGTCCCGCCCCCCTCGAGAGACCCGGAAAATAAATCCCCGTTCATTTTCCTCATAGACATTTCAGAAAGTATTTATTTAAGGACGTTTATACGCCGCAGACAAAGCCAACTCTTGTCGTGACAAATCATGACAGCAAACACAATTTTTCGGGCCAAACAAAGAATTAGAAAGTAGAAAAAAACGGCAGGTTACAACACTTTTTTTGTTGGTTTTCTTCTTTGTAATTATTTATTTGGTCCAAAATATTGTGTGTTGTCGTCATGATTTGTCACGACAAGAGTTGGCTTCGTACGACGCTTAAAAGGTCTTTAAATAAATACGTTTTGAAATGTCTATGGGAAAAATGCATTGAGATTAATTTCCTGGGCCACTCGTTGTTCTGAAAGGGGGACGGGACTGCAACGCTCTATACTGATTAATGACTACCGGTATATAGAAAGTTCCACACGCTGCTGCTTGTCTTATGCTAACCTTTTATAAACTGCAATGCATTATGAGTCTATAGTAGCCTACTGTTAAAGTATTCAATCAATTAAAAACACCCACACAGACATACAGCCTATTTTATTTGTGTTTGACTCACATGGCAACAGATGCCGCCTCTCTCTGTCTCGTGGTTCTGGCTGTCATGCAGCGCTGCTTGGCTTCACACAGTATTCTAACCAATTAAAACCCCTATAAGCTTTGTCGACCGCGGAGTCCCCCAGGGTCTGTGCTTAGGACAGTACCCCCTCCTTAACTCCCCCTCTAAAATGAATCTCTTCGCTGAATGTTATGCTATTGTGACATGCCCAGAATAGGGACAATCTGGGTTTATGTGCAATAATGGCATATGGTTCATATACCGGGCTCAAACCGTACACAGTACCACTGGATCTCAATCACAGGGTTCTTAAGAACCAGACTGACTGGTGCTAGAAAATAAAATGGTTCAATTGGCTTCATGGGGGCCTGCAGGTGAGGAATCAAGTCCACTGTGACAGAAGGGCATCTATTTATTCGAGGACCTATACAGGCCACGCTGATGGGTAAAAAAACTAAAATCTCTCTCCATTACAACAACAACAGACCATACTTTTCTCATTTCAAAACAGAATCAGATATGGTGGCATCAGGTTTACGGGGGAGCCATCATTTTGTTTTTTATTGTGAGAAGAGAGAGGGTAGAGGTATAGGAGCGAGAACAGGATAGAACAAACGATAAAAATATATAACGATTATAACAAAAGCAAACATTTTGGAGACCTCTCCAATCAACAACAGCAGCCACTCTTATCGCCCAATCAGAAATTGTGTGGCATCACTAAATCCTCGACTCCTTCGCTTAATCCATTCAGGACGGGAACCCCCTTTGGTGTTATATCTTATGTTATACTTTAGCTATTGAAAAATAGCAGATCTACAAGCTCATAGCGCTTGTGTAGGAACCACCGATTATAGCTTGAGAACGACTGATATAGAAACATAGGTTTTTCTGAAAACTGTGCATGATTTAAAAGAAGACATTTATAGAATCAGTTCTCACGTCTAAATGGGTTAAAAAAAAAAGGGACAAATCCCCTCAGACGGAAAAAGCAAAAACTAATCCGCATCTGCCGGTGCGTGCATGCGTGTGTGCGTGCGCGAGACCGAGACCGAGACAGGGCCACCGTGACGGATGGCTCGTAAGCAACCCACTGCGTTTCATCAAGGCCCGACCGGCGCTCTTTCCCTTGGCAGGGCCAGAGACAGAGGACTATTCTAGCACCAAGCAGCTCCTCCTCACCGCAGGGACGTATAACGGTGTTCAATAATTCAGCGGCTGTAGCCGTAGTCCTGTGGCTGGGTGGGGGGGGGACCGCTCATCACTGACGGATGACCTTCCCTGGTGGGTCCCATGCTCTGCATGGACGGGAGACGTTCAGCTCCCAGTGGTGGTCTGTTGTCTGTCTGTCCGTCTGTCTGTCTGTCTAGAGTACCAACAGGTGAGAACGTGGCGCTGTTGAGCTTCACATTGTGCACAGGTGCATGATGGGAAGCTGAGTTTTTTGAGGGGCACTAGCACCTCCTATACAGCTTTTCTTTGCCCACGTCTCATAGGAAATGAAAGGAGAAATAAGGTCATATGTGGTCATAAGGTCATACAGTATGTGCCTCAAATATGAAGTAAATTTGTGGCAACACAAACATTAAATGCCATTGACATGACAATGAAGGGAAATCCTCGAAACAGGTCGTTTCGAGGAAGCAATCTGATTGGTTGAAACAGCCTTGTAGCCGTGGATCAAACCAGCACCATTCACCATCCTAATCAAAACAAAGAATTCAGCTGCTCTGTTTTCCCAGAGCGCTAGCAAACTCGGTGGCTAGGCTAGCTAGTTTCTTGGGACATTTGTGGTCGTAGTGAATCAGTGAGTCATTAAAAAAATATATTTCTTCAGCTATTTTCTTAGTTTTAAAGGTAACTGTTGTAGAATTGCAATATTACACTTGAGGGTGTTGTTTAACGTGATTATTTGCCACTTCAGTGATGCTTGCCGAACTCGACTTTGTCTTGTTCCTGACCGCATCACTGTCGTGGCAATAATCACGTAAAACCACACCCTCTCGTGTAATATTGCTTAAATGTACTGTCATATGTAGACGAGGAAGTCGGCTAACCAATCACATAAACTCAGTTGTTCATGAGATGATGATGTATGATGTGACAGCGCGTGCATGTGCACATCTTGTTACCAGGGCGGTCCAGGGGGTTTCTTCATTCTGACCTGAGATCAGATTCATACGAGGTTTCCACTGGACACACACTGGTCTGATCAACCCATTCTGACCTGAGATCAGATTCTAGAAATGTCGTTCTTCGATTTTTCAAAAATAGCAGACCTACAAGCTCGTATCGCGCCACTCGGTGGCGCGATATGAGCTTGTAGATCTGCTATTTTTCAATAGCTAAAGCATAACATGATGCTGACACCAAAATGGGTGCCCGTTCAGAATGGGTTAAAGTACCAAAAGTAGAAAGTATACTCATTATGCCGAATGTCTCGTTTCAAGTTTTAAAATGTCTACAAATATTTTGAAAATAGCTACAAGCTTCACAATGTGACGCATTGCGAGCTTGTAGATCGGCTATTTCCAAATGGCCGAAATGTGTATATATACAGTTTAGAAAACGTCTTCCAGTGACATCATCATTGGGCAGATTTATTTTAAACACAGATTTTTTTACAAAAATGTTTAGATTGTCATTATCGTGCACGATGGCTTCCATTTTTGCATTGCAACTTTTCAGGACAAGAAAGCCTGCAGTTTCTATTAGCTTGTATTCCCCATCGATCCCCACTGGAAGACGGTTTCTGAACTGCCCACAGCCCTCCTATGAGACAATACACATAATGAAGATAGGTTGAAAAGTGGTGAAGTGGTCCTTTAAAAGCTGTAGAAATGCTCTGTTAAAAGTAATAGTCCCGTATTCAAAATGCATCAGCATCGGTATCGGCATCAAAATATACTTTTTAGAAAACTTTTTCCAATACACATTTACTGCGTTATAAATCAATATCTAACTCCCGTTCCCTGCCGGTGTTTACACTGACCTTTGAAGAATAAGGTATCGACAATTGTAACTGACAATAGTCCCATCGTTTGTGTTTGAATCGGGGATTCCACCACTACGCTAGGCTAAACTTCCACTCGCTCAAGCCATTGAGTTATAACAGCTGAGGACAAATTGGGTAAATATACAGTGACAACAACAACAACACTTTCTGGAGCAAATTACTATCATTATTCTGATAATAACCCCAAAGGAGTGGGGGGGGGGGGGGGGGGGGGGGGAGTAGAACGACAAACAGGTGAGAAAGCTAGACGTGGCGCAGATGTTGTCGAGACAAACGAAAAGAGGTAAAGGATGAACCACAACCAAGTTGCATTAGTATTGTGCAGGTATACCGGGATAAGCTGGCCCAGGGGAGTGTGTGTGTGTGTGTGTGTGTGTGTGTGTGTGTGTGTGTGTGTGTGTGTGTGTGTGTGTGTGTGTGTGTGTGTGTGTGTGTGTGTGTTGCATACTGCATAGGACTCAGCGCTTCGAACTGACTCGGAGGTTAACCCATTTAGGCCTGACGTCGACATTAATTTTTTTTTTTTTTAAATGTCATTTTTTCTGAAAAAAACCCAAAAAATGATATGTAATTGGCCGCCGACCCCCATCTGAAAATATCTTGTTCCAGTTACCCTCCAGAAGCAAAGATTTGAGTTTAAAAAAACTGAAACTCAAAGAATGTATATTCAAAGATTTTGCACGATTTTTTAAAAATAGCTGACCTACAAGCTCATAGCGCGCCACTCGGTGGCGCGCTATGAGCTTGTAGATCTGCTATTTTTCAATAGCTAAAGCATGACATGATGCTAACACCAAAAGGGGTTCCCGCTAAAAATGGGTTAATGTGATACAGTGTACAACACGCCAGATGAGACTGCCATGCCTGCCTCATGCTCCGAGGGGAAATCTGACATCCTGAAAACAATTGATGCCCTGCACTGCGTTCACCAATCCCCCCGCCCCTCCCTCTCTCCCTCTCTCTCCCCCTCCCCCTCCCCCTCTCTCTCTCTCTCTCCCTCCCTCTCTCTCCCTCCCTCCCTCCCATCTGTCATCAAACTGGAGTCCCTTGCCCTCCCCTCCCTCCCTCTCTCCCTCTCTCTCTCTCTCCCTCTCTCTCCCTCCCTCCCTCCCTCTCTCTCTCCAATCTGTCATCAAACTGGAGTCCCTTGCCCCCCCCCCCCTCCCATATTCCCTCCCTCCAGAGGATGGGATTTAGAACAGCAGCAGCAGTATAGCCACATCATCACCAATGCCACATTTTGTGTGCCATCCAATTAACAAGGCACAGGGAACCAGGCCAAAGGGGTGATTGACCTGTTTGTGTGTGTGTGTGTGTGTGTGTGTGTGTGTGTGTGTGTGTGTGTGTACGTGTGAGTGTGTGTGCGCGTGCGTGTGTGCGTGTGTGGTTAGGGGGTTAGTTAGGAAAGCAGAAAGCCAGAGGCAGAGGGCAGTAATAAGATAAGGCTTTAACCAATTTTGGGCGGGAACCCATTTTTGGTGTTTTTTCTATTTAAAAATAGCAGACCTACAAGCTCGTAGCGCGCCACCGAGTGGCGCGCTACGAGCTTGTAGGTCTGCTATTTTTTTTTAAATCGAAGAGCGACTTGACGTAGAAGACATTTTTAGAATCTGATCTCAGGTCAGAATGGAAAACTGTCAGGATGTGGAAGACATTTTTTTTAATCTGATCTCAGGTCAGAATGGGTTAAGCACAAGGTAAGTACAGGGCTTTCAGGGGACACCATAACTCCGGGGCGCACACGGTGACTTGCTGAGACGGCAGGACGGGGCCCTGAAGGCAGCGAGCAGCAGCGTCTATACTCTCTGGGGCCGATAATGAACTGTCCCACTTCTCTCAAAACACCACACAGTCACACACTATAGGCTTTTTCTCTTCATTCTCTCTGTCACCAGAAAAAAAGAACAGAAAAAACAGGGAAAAAAAAAAAAAAACCTCTGTGGAAGCGAGCGGTGGAAAGGTGTCACCTGCTATTATGTGTTCGCTATAGCGCTGTCGGTTATCTTGGAATTGAAGCTCGACGGGGTTTCGCCACAGGGGGAGCAGGGGTCATTATCGCTGACTAACTGCTATAACTATAATAAGTACTATAGTTGCTGACTGTAAGTAGCAGGTTTATATTATATAATTAATCAAATAATGAAAAAGAATAACAAAATTAAACTGTACTGTATGTAACCAGGGCTCGACAGTGTGACTTAGGTGCTCACATTTGCTACTAAAAATATCACCGTGCGAGTTGTAAAATACAGGATTTGACCATTCAATCGTGATAAAGACAAGGCTCTGTCTACAGCAAGTGCACATTCTATAGTCGCGGTTCTATACCTAAATTTATATTTCTGAACGGCGGTGTCGTTCGCCGAAAAGAGCAGAGCTACAAGCTAACAACGTGTCGAGGCTCAATGTGGCGTTCATTTGAAGATCAGTCCCCTTTGCTCCCACCGCCCCTCCCTGTGTTGCTGCTCAGTTCTCTTCCCTGTCAGCAGCGGAGCGAACGCAAACTTTCTAAAGTTATTTAGAAAGTTTGTAATGTTAAAACATCACTTAAAACATCACACAACATCACTCATGAAAAAGATTAACAAAATGTAACTGTATTGTAACTATATAATCATAGAAAAAAAATGCCCATTGTTTTAGTAAAGATGTCAGGAGAACATAAACAATATATTCTTCCTGGTCTCTCTGTTTGTGTCATTGTGAGTGGGCGTAAAGGATGGCTCCAGCTTCACAGCTTGGCAAACCTGTTATACCAGTTCCCTCGTCAACGCACCTGCCTGGCATCAGCTCGTCACCTCAAAGTCTTTAACCCATTTTAGGCGGGTGTTAGCATTATGTTGCGCTTTAGCTATTGAAAAATAGCAGATCTACAAGCTCGTAGCGCGCCACTCGGTGGCGCGCTATGAGCTTGTAGGTCTGCTATTTTTGAAAAATCGAAGAACGACTGACATAGAAACATAGCTTTTTGAGAAAACTGTCAGGATGTAGAAGACATTTTTTTTAATCTGATCTCAGGTCATAATGGAAAACTGTCAGGATGTAGAAGACATTTTTAGAATCTGATCTCAGGTGGGATAAAGCCCTGGTCTTCTCATTGCCGTGACGCCAGATCGTTTCTCAACCTCTCGTGGGGTAACGCTTCTCGCCGCTGCTGCTGAATTCGGTTCTAGTTTCTACTTTTCTCCTGTCCTACAGTGACTATACTCCTCTGCCTGCCTGCCACCAACCTCCACTCGACCAGTGTTGTTTTCGTCGACTAAAACTAAAAAATGTTGGTCGACTACCTATTTCCACTGACGGAAACTAAATGGAAACTAAACGAAAACTAAGCTATGATGACTAAAACTAAGACTAAATGTACTGACAATTTTGTCGACAAATACAAACTAGACTAAAATGTTGGGAAGGGACTAGTGGACAAGAGATCCAGTATAAGTCATTTTACACTTGGTCGCGTTGCGACGCGTTGTGATCTTGTAGATCTGCTATTTTCAGCAAGTGTAAAAACACTCATTACGACAGCATCAAGGCCCGCCAAAATACATTTTAGACTACTAAATCACCTGTAGATTTAGTCGACTAAAATCTCATGACATTTAGTCGACTAAAACTAGTCTAACACCAACACATTCCAGGTGACTAAAATGTGACTAAAACTAAGTGAAAACTATTCAAGAGACTATGACTAAAACTAAAATAGAAATTTGCTGCCAAAAACAACACTGCTCTTCTCACCGCCGTGACGCCAGATCGTTTATCAACCTCTCGTGGGGTAACGCTTCTCGCCGCTGCTGCTGAATTTGGTTCAAGCTTCTCGTGACTTCTACTTTCCTCCTGTCCTACAGTGCAGTGTTGTTTTTTGCAGCAAATTTCTATTTTAGTTTAGTCATAGTCACATTTTAGTCACCTGGAATGTCTTAGTGTTAGTCTAGTTTTAGTCGACTAAATGTCATACGATTTTAGTCGACTAAATCTACAGTTTATTTAGTAGACTAAAATGTATTTTGGCGGGTCTTGATGCCGTCATAATGAGTGTTTTTACACTTGCTGATCTACAAGCTCACAACGCGTTGTGAGCTTGTAGATCAGCTATTTTCAGCATGCAACCAAGTGTAAAATTGATACTTGATACTGGATCTCTTGTCCACTAGTCCCCTTCCTAACATTTTAGTCTAGTTTTTATTTGTCGACGAAATCGTCAGTATTTTTAGTCTTAGTTTTAGTCATCGTAGCTTCGTTTCCATTTGTTTTCGTCAGTGAAAATAGTCGTCTTAGTTTTAGTCGACGAAAACAACACAGATCTAAAAGCTCCCCGACGTTTGACGTTGTGTTGTTTCTACATTTCCGCCAGTTTCCGCCAGTTGAACTAATTGTGACAAAATAAAAATAAATCTTTAGCCGATCTACAAGCTCAGCTGTATTTTCGCTACTCTTCCAAACCTCGTCCCGGCATGCATGTCAAAATGATACAAAAACGAATGAAAATGCATATAATAACTTGCTTTGGAGCAGAGCGTCAGGTATATAAATACATATATCGTGAAAACGGGAGAAACTCAGGTTGAAGAAATGTTGCACTACCCTTTGAAGGTCTTCAGGGATACGAGTAAAGGGCAGTGCTGCAGCATCATATGGACAATAAATCAATATTTTGATATTTGTGAAAAATATCACCCTCGCAAATACATACTCTTGACACAGTTCCACGTCAATTTGTGTGTCATGAACTGGAGTGTGTGTGTGTGTGTGTGTGTGTGTGTGTGTGTGTGTGTGTGTGTGTGTGTGTGTGTGTGTGTGTCATGAACTGTAGTGTTTGTGTGTGTGTGTGTGTGTGTGTGTGTGTGTCATGAACTGGAGTGTGTGTGTGTGTGTGTGTGTGTGTGTGTGTGTGTGTGTGTGTCATGAACTGGAGTGTGTGTGTGTGTGTGTGTGTGTGTGTGTGTGTGTGTGTGTGTGTGTGTGTGTGTGTGTGTGTGTGTGTGTGTGTGTGTGTGTGTCATGAACTGGAGTGTGTGTGTGTGTGTGTGTGTGTGTGTGTGTGTGTCATGAACTGGAGTGTGTGTGTGTGTGTGTGTGTGTGTGTGTGTGTGTGTGTGTGTGTGTGTGTGTGTGTGTGTGTGTGTGTCATGAACTGTAGTGTGTGTGTGTGTGTGTGTCATGAACTGGAGTGTGTGTGTGTGTGTGTGTGTGTGTGTGTGTGTGTGTGTGTGTGTGTGTGTGTGTCATGAACTGGAGTGTGTGTGTGTGTGTGTGTGTGTGTGTGTGTGTGTGTGTGTCATGAACTGGAGTGTGTGTGTGTGTGTGTGTGTGTGTGTGTGTGTCATGAACTGGAGTGTGTGTGTGTGTGTGTGTGTGTGTGTGTGTGTGTGTGTGTGTGTGTGTGTGTGTGTGTGTGTGTGTGTGTGTGTGTGTGTGTGTGTGTGTGTGTGTGTGTGTGATGAACTGGAGGGTGTTTGTGACCCAAATCAAGCACAATAAACATGTTTGTGATAAATGCTTTGTTCTGTTCAGCCGCCATTCTCCTTCTGCACCTCCCTGTGGGAGATGCACACACACACACACACACGCTTTAAAAACGCATGAGTATGCACTTACACAAACATACATGGGGAGGCACACACAAGTACTACTAGGAAGTACACACACACACACACACACACCCCCACACCTCTCTCTCTCTCCCCAATCCAGCCATCTTTGCTCAGCAGAGAGCAGAGGAAACAGCGTGATCTAAATAGCTCATTAACTTTTGATGACTGGGTCCTTTGGCTGTAGATCTTAAAGCGAATGGGAGCCAGACTCCTTATGGCTATTGATTCAGCAACACCCCCCCCCCCCCCCGCCTCCCCTTCAACCCCTCCAACACACACACACACACACACACACACACACACACACACATGCACATACACACATGCGCGCACGTCCCGAGTAAGGGACTCCAAATTATTCATGCCGCCAAGATCCATGCATTTGTTAACCCATTCTGAACGGGCACCCATTTTGGTGTCAGCATCATGTTATGCTTTAGCTATTGAAAAATAGCAGATCTACAAGCTCATATCGCGCCACCGAGTGGCGCGATATGAGCTTGTAGGTCTGCTATTTTTGAAAAATCGAAGAGCGACTGACATTTTTAGAATCTGATCTCAGGTCAGAATGGGTTCGTCAGACCAGTGTGTGTCCAGTGGAAACCTCGTATAAATCTGATCTCAAGTCAGAATGGGTTAAGGAGTGATAGTGAGCACCTTGCTGTGCTTTAAAGCAGCAATGCACAGCAGGTAGCAGCGCTGCTGGAGATCCGAGCAGAGACAGTCACACAACGGCAACGCGCTGCTTAATTTATTGCTCCAACTTTTTCCTGTGTTTAACAACAGGCTCTGTGCATATTAACTAGAGATGTATACCCATAGCATTCTTTCTTTCCCCATACTGATTACCATACTATGCACTATACACTGGTGTTGACGCATGCCAAATTAAATAGCAGATATACAAGCTCATAGCGTGTCAAACTCTTTTAGTTTTTTATGTTTTTATTTTTTTGGCTTTTGCCTTTATTTTAGACAGGCTGACAGGGAATGGGGAGAGAGATGGCTGGGGGGGGGTGTGACATGCAGTAAAGGCCGTTGGGATCGGGAGTCGAACCTGCGGCACATTGCCAGACTGGATTACCAGCCGAGGTGCCTGGACCGCTGAGCCACGGCCCAGGCCTATAGCGTGTCACATTCTTGAGGCGATGTGAGCTTGTCGATCTGCTCTTTACTCCGCGGCACGACACCGACATGCAACGATATACCTGAGGCTATCACTTCGGTGTCGGGTTACACAGCGGAGAACGGCACTGTGTGCAGCTGATCTGTGGCTGCGCATGCAGTGGGGATTGACCACTAGCAATGCTGCGGTCATGTCACCCACCCACCCCACTGGCTGCGCATGCAGTGGGGATAGACCAATAGCAATGCTGCGGTCATGTCACCCACCCACCCTACTGGCTGCGCATGCAGTGGGGATAGACCAATAGCAATGATGCGGTCATGTCACCCACCCACCCCACTTATTTCTTTTCTTTCTGCTCCGATCTCATAAATGTCCAATTATGGAATGCTCACGACGGAACTCCATACCCAGGATGGAGAACTTTAATGCGTGTGGTGTGTTGAATTGATATTAAAGCATGAAGTTGCTTTAATATTCCTGATCGGTATAGTGATGTAATGGATGAACCGCAGCTCAGAAGGCCTTGTGGTTAGAGCGCGCCCCGTCCTGAGATTGGGAGAGTCGGGTATCAATCCCCCAGTCGAGTCATACCAAAGACTATATTATACCCAATGCCTCCCTGCTTGGCACTCAGCATCAAGGGTTGGATTGGGGGGTAAGTCCCATCATGTCCACAGGGTCTACTTGTACGTCAAGCTGCCTCAGCCTCATTCTACGGAAACAGGAGATGACCTATGGGCCACATGGCTCGGGAGGGAGCCATTGGATGTTGCGCTCCAACTCTACCTTAAACCTCATGACGCCATCGGCTTCTCCTAAAAATACTGAATGGATGACAAGAACGGATCCTCTGTTTTTCACCCTCCAGTTCATCACACACACACACACACACACACACACACACACACACACACACACACACACACACACACACACACACACACACACACACACACACACACACACACACACACACACACACACACACACACACACACACACACACACACACACACACACACACACACACACCCTCCAGTTCATGACACACACACACACACACACCCTCCAGTTCATGACACACACACACACACACACACACACACACACACCCTCCAGTTCATCACACACACACACACACACACACCCTCCAGTTCATGACACACACACACACACACACACACACACACACACACACACACACACACCCTCCAGTTCATCACACACACACACACACACACACCCTCCAGTTCATGACACACACACACACACACACACACACACACACACACACACCCTCCAGTTCATCACACACACACACACACACACACACACCCTCCAGTTCATGACACATGCGCGCACACACGTGATCGAAATCATTGCGGGATATTATCGCTCGAGTCTGTAATATTTGTCTTTCTTGACGAAAGCTGACTTGGACTTATTTTGTAAACAACAATTATTTTCCGCCAAGCATATAATAATAATATAACCACAGCCTTTAATACAGCCTGACCTCGAAAGTTAAAAAGAATCTTCTAAATCTTCCAGTTTTCTGAAATAAATATTTTGATGATTTTTCAAAAATAGCTAAATTGAAACTACTACAGTAATGTAGGCATTTAGTAGAGCGACATACAGTAAGCAGGAACAATACATCAAATCATACAACACAGTCATCAATAATCATAAGCAAGCTAAGAACCTAATATCTGTTTAACAGTAGAATATCTGTGCAGTGAAGCTATGGGTATAAATTATAGAGTGCTACGTCTACCTAAAATGCTAACTTATGAATCTAATAAAATGCTAAATTAGGCTACTTACTACTACTACTACTAATGCTACACTACTATTATCATACAATTATGAATTATTATAATTCCATGACCTCATTTATATTCATATCTTTTCAGGCCACATTATGACTTATAAAGTGAGTCTTCTTCATGGCTCCAAATTGGCTTGGCAGCGGATAATGTCCTGACACAAAGCTCCAATGAGTGGAGTGCGGACAATGAGTCCACTGTGGAGCGTATTTGCATGGGGTTGTGTTGGGTGGGGGTGGGGGCTAATGCTTTTGTTGCAACACAAAACGGAAGTAGTGTATGTAAATGTGGATTAAGGGGATAAGGACCCCTTTTGGATTCGATAATAAGTGTGTGCATGTGTGTGTGTGTGTCTGTGTGTCTCAGGCAATGCCTGTAGGCTGAGGAAATGTATATAAATGACCACTTTACCTTCAAATAATTATATGGGTATATATATACACTTCAGCGAGCTTATACATGGGCTTGTTTGCATGGGCAATTTGTGCGTGTGTAAATGTAATGTAAATGTGTGTGTGTGTGTGTTCGGATTCACATGCACATACAAAGACGCGTGCGCGCGATGCACTTATGCACTGCTATACGCCCCGCGGAAGGGACCAAGCCATGTTAATCTAAATCTCAACCTTCAGCTCCCGTTTGATGAATACGAGGCTGACAGGCTCGGTGTTGACGGCTGATAGTGCCGCTCCGTGAGACTCCACATAATGTGTGCTTTATGTTTGGCTATAAGGCCGCGCATGCCGGGGGGCGCCACCGCGGGGACCGTGCAGCCATGCAGGGCGCCAAAGCGGGGATCGTGCAGCCATGCAGGGCGCTATCGCGGGGACCGTGCAGCCAGCGCCAGACCAAGGACAGAGCTGATAAACATGGAGTCATGTAGAGGGGTCAGTGTGGCTGCAGAGATAGTACCGCTACATGGAGAGAGAGAGGCATCAGTGTGGCTGCAGAGATAGTACCACTACATGGAGAGAGAGAGAGGCATCAGTGTGGCTGCAGATATAGTATACCGCTACATGGAGAGAGAGAGAGAGAGACATCAGTGTGGCTACAGAGATAGTACCACTACATGGAGAGAGAGAGGCATCAGTGTGGCTGCAGAGATAGTACCACTACATGGAGAGAGAGAGGCATCAGTGTGGCTGCAGAGATAGTACCGCTACATGGAGAGCGCTAAGGCATCAGTGTGGCTGCAGAGATAGTACCACTACATGGAGAGAGAGAGGCATCAGTGTGGCTACAGATATAGTACCACTACATGGAGAGAGAGAGGCATCAGTGTGGCTGCAGAGAGAGTACCGCTACATGGAGAGAGAGAGGCATCAGTGTGGCTGCAGAGATAGTACCACTACATGGAGAGAGAGAGAGAGGCATCAGTGTGGCTGCAGAGATAGTACCGCTACATGGAGAGAGAGAGAGAGAGGCATCAGTGTGGCTGTAGAGATAGTAGCGCTACATGGAGAGAGAGAGAGAGAGGCATCAGTGTGGCTGCAGAGATAGTACCACTACATGGAGAGAGAGAGAGGCATCAGTGTGGCTGCAGAGATAGTACCACTACATGGAGAGAGAGAGGCATCAGTGTGGCTACAGAGATAGTACCGCTACATGGAGAGAGAGAGAGAGAGGCATCAGTGTGGCTGCAGAGATAGTACCGCTGCATGGAGAGAGAGAGAGGCATCAGTGTGGCTGCAGAGATAGTACCGCTACATGAAGAGAGAGAGAGAGGCATCAGTGTGGCTGCAGAGATAGTACCGCTACATGAAGAGAGAGAGAGAGGCATCAGTGTGGCTGTAGAGATAGTAGCGCTACATGGAGAGAGAGCGAGAGGCATCAGTGTGGCTGCAGAGATAGTACCGCTACATGGAGAGAGAGAGAGAGGCATCAGTGTGGCTGCAGAGATAGTACCGCTACATGGAGAGAGGCAATACGCCACGCGTGACAGTTCTCTTACTATACTTACACACTCACGTACGCGTGCACACACATTACTATACCTCTGAGGATATCAAGAGTTATTAGGACGGTAATTGTATAGGAATGCCGTTTCAGCAGTCTTCTGATACTTAGTTGCGCATCAGCGTCGTCCACCTAAAATCTAGCCAATCTACAAGATCACGTATATACGGCGCATAAGACTGAGCAACATGGTGTGAACTTCTATAGATCTGCTAATGTTTGGGGTGTCACACACACACACACACACACAGTCAACACAACTAAATCAGGTATAATTATTC
>NC_139715.1:27628662-27686162 GCF_964188405.1 Protomyctophum parallelum | reverse complement strand
TGGGGACTGTATGAGACGCCAAGCAGAGCCTTTGATAGATCCTTTCTGATGTAACAGGTTCTTGCTGACAGCGGTGGTATTAGCATGCAGACTTGTTGTGAACAGGGCAATAGTTGTTTTATGTGTTGTTGAAAGGAAATCAACTCTGCTCGATCTGTTGTTATTACCTTTAAATTCAGCTGTTAAAAAAAATCCTCTGCCCGAAAGTTCTAGGATATTAACTGGATTGTCACAATATGAAAACAAATCGAACCGCGGCGCTCACGCAGAGGCGAAAGGATTATCTGCTTTTTTTCTCCTCTCTTTCAACTAAGGAATCAATCACGGAATATTTGACATTTCTGACACGTTTTGCGATATAAGTCTTCTTCTTTCTATCTCCATTCTTTTCCCTGCATATGAGGGGAGGGTGCACACACACCGAAGAAAGAATGTCACCAAACATTTTCTTTACGCACACCCAAAACTTGCGATGTGACAAAACAATGTTGAAGTTGCAACATTTAACGTGATGATGATCACAACAGCATGGTGTCGTCTGCGAAAACGCAGGTGTCATCCGAGCTTCCCGCGCTCACATTAGCCCATTTAGACCTGAGGTCGCATCCGTTAGCTTTTTTTAACCACTTATTTTTACCATTATGTTATTCTTTACGATTGAAAAATAGCAGATATACAAGCTCATAGAGCGGAACCATAAGTGCCGCACTATCAGCTAGTACATAGATCTGCTAATTTTGAAAAATCTTTGAATATATTATTCTTTCACAGCTAACTTTTTTTTTTTACTCATATCTTTGCTTCTGTGAGGGTCCCTGAAATAAACAATATTTTCAGACGGGGGTCGGCGGCCAAAAACATATAATATTTGGTGTCCTTGACATGAAAAGGTTTGAGAACCACGGATATTGAAACACCGTTTTTTTTTCTTCAAAAAACTTGTCAGGATTTAGAAGATATTTGTAGAATCTGGTCTCTAATTGGGTTTGGCACGCGGTGATAGACGGCTATGCCCAGCTCAGCCGTGCCGTGCGCGGTGGGGGGGGGGGGGGGGGGGGGAAGCCGCCGCCATTAACCCCCCGCGTCCTCAGTGGCGCGGCTTTGGTGAGGTGTTGAAAGACACCTCATGGCCTTCCTTTCAGAATAGATCAGCGATTCTTCCCCAACCCGTGTGCTGCTGCTGGGGTCGTGAGAATATTGCAAGTGGACCCCCAAATAATTGGCAAAATAAATACTACGATTTTATTATTGAAAATGTTTTAGCTATAAAAAGTTTTTTTTTTCTTCCAAAAGCATAAAAAAAAGGTCAAATAATTGTTATGCTTCTGATATGTGGAGTAGATGTATAAAGTATTGAAAAATGGAAATAGTCAAGTAAAATAAAGGTACCTCAGAATCGTATTTAATCCATTCTGGGCGGGAACCCCTTTTTGGTGTTTTAACTACGCATTATGTTATACTTTAGCTATTGAAAAATAGCAGATCTACAAGCTCATAGTGAGCTTGTAGGTCTGCTATTTCTTTTGAATCGTGAAAATGCAGCACAAATCTTTGAATAATATATTCTTTCTTTTTTTATATCAACGTCAGGCCTATAATAATGTACTGCCTCCTATATTCCACTGCATAGCAGACACAATCAGCACACCTTTCATTCCAGGGAGAATGGCAGTTGATGTATTGTTCTTGATAGCGGCGTTACGCTGCATGATCAGTATAAATGTAATTTTCAAAGAAGTCACATCTTTTATTAACAACAACAACAAAAATTGCACGGCATGCAATAGAGACTCTGGTGTGAAAGTGCATATAATTGAAATGTATTCTTTTTCGTCTGTGAAGTGACAGCAGGCGCATAAAGAATAATCAGATTTCAATCAATCATACTTCATTTATATATATCGAGAAATGCAAAAAAAGTGCATGCCTGCACGATGAGAAAACTTATTACATTACATCCAATTATATGACTATAAACTATGGGTTTTGTTGCAGGCTTGGATCACGTAGTCAAAACAATATTTTACAATATTCAATACTGTATTTAATAGAGCCCGACCCATGCCATATTTGTGCATCCAATGCCGATCCTGATTTTTGGTGACCGCCACTTTATTGCTGACCGATACTGTTATGCTCGTCTAGATTAATTTAATACTGATGTATATTCATGTGGTTTAGTTCAGTAGTTCCCAAACTATTTAAAGTCAATGACCCCCAAAATGATATTAATTAGCCCGCGGACCCCCCCATTTGAAGAGATATGCCAGGGACCCCGATAAGAGAAGATTTTCATGACTCTAGCAGTGATTCTCAACCATTTAAATGTCAAGGACCCCCAGTTTGACATGCATTCGGCTACGGACCCCCATTTAATGGCATTCCTATCTCTACGACTCCAATTTATATTGTAAAATCAATGGTAATTTAACTCTGAGAGTGTACAAATGGAACGAAATGGACCCGTTAGTGTCCAATTGGTTCCATTTGTACACTCTCAAGAGTTACAGACCCATAAGGGTCCATTTGATTTGTAACCATCATTCAGCTAGGGACCCCCTGGAACTCCCTCAAGGACCCCTGGGGGTCCCCTGGAACTCCCTCAAGGACCCCTGGGGGTCCCCGGACCCCACTTTGGGAACCACATGGTTTAGTTTTAACAATGATCACATTGTGGTTATAATGGAACTTCTTGAGACTGCAGCTTTCGTGTTAGCGCACGGTGCACAACGGATTTCACATGCATTTAACTCTGTGATCGGTATTCTATTCTCGACAAGAAAGTTGAAGACTGAACTTACGAATAAATAAAACTGGAACATCTACAGGCTCACAACAGATCAATCTGCTATTTTTTGTTTGATCTTTTCCACCTGGAAAACATCGGCTGCATAATTGTATAGCCTGGGTTCCAGCCTGAATCTACTGTGATTCAAGTTCCGCGGTTTGTTTTGTCACTTTGCTACTCAGTCTATAGACAGGGTCCCATCTCCAAGGTAGGTGGGACATGTAAACGGGTGAAATCGACCTGTGGCTTAAGTTCTGAGTGGTGCGGGCTAGGAAAAAAACACCAGTTTGACGCCGTGACTCGTATCAATGCGCACTAATGCTGTGCACTAATGCTGTTGCCCTGCAACCATAGACTGTAAAAAATATGGACAAAGCGTTCCCCGGGTCTAACATGGACGTAAAATGAAGCCTGTAATTCTATGGTAATTCCTGATATTCGCCATATTTCTAGATCCGTTTTGGCCCAGCTGGCCATTGGCTGGCTCCGTTTTGGCCCAGCTGGCCATTGGCTGGCCCAGACAACGAGGCGGGACTTGCCCCCTTCTTCTCCGTTGGTTTTTATTTTGACTTGAGTGGGAGGGGAATCCCGATCATAGACTGTAACGGTAGCCACGCCCCTCAGAACATACGCGACTTTATGGTCATTTTTTTAATTAATGGGACCATAATTTTCCAAAAAGAATATTACGACATTAGAAATGAGACTTTGAACTAGTGACTGGAAGCAGAAAGTATTCATGACCATGTTTATTAAGGTAATACAGTCTAGGTGAAGTTGGGCCCAAATACATGGGGCTATGGGTTTTTCTGGGTCCAATGACAGCGCCACAACAGGCCATTATATGAATCGCGATTTCCTTATAGGCTTCACAAAATATCTGTCTGACTGCCCCCTTGCCTGCAACGCACATACCATTCACTAAACTAACCCCACACAGCCGTACATTTTTTTGTACTACTGAATCTGTCATAGTGGAGTACTGAATCAAATTAATGTTTACTTTTGACCGTAGCCCGGCATAGGTTTTACTCTTGTCTTGAGTGAGAAAAGCATGGACAAGAGTGGCGCCGGCTGATGACGCATCAGCAACAACGTGTGCTATACGTAACGGGTGACTTTATGAAATACGACCATACGACGATGGTATAATTTATGTCATGTTGTAGTCACTGATTTGTAGTCATCAGGCAGGAAACCACAAGGCGGAATGAGAAAGTACCCATTCATAGTACTGACTCCGCCTTGTGGTTTCCTGCCAGATGGCTGCAAATCATTGACTACAACATGACGAAAGTTACCATCCGCTCCCGACCGGATCATAAACGTGAAATGGAATGCTGCCCAGGCTATAGAGCGTCGCAGTCCCGCCCCCTACCAGGGCCCAGGAAATGATTCTCCGTTCATTTTCCTCATAGACATTTCAAAAAGTATTTATTTAAAATACCTTTTAAGCCTCATACAAAGCCAACTCTTGTCGTGACAAATAATGACAACACAAACAATTTCTCGGGCTGAACAAATAATTAGAAATAAGAAGAAAACAGCAGGTTACAAAAAAAATTGTTGTTGTTTTTCTTCTTTGTAATTATTTGTTTGGTCCAAAATATTGTGTTTGTTGTCATGATTTGTCACGACTCGAGTTGGCTTCGTACGACGCTTATAAGGTCTTTAAATAAATACGTTTTGAAATGTCTATGAGGGGAAAATGCATTGGGAATTATTGCCTGGGCCTGGCGTCGTTCTGAAAGGGGGAGGGACTGCAACGCTCTATAGGCTACTGCTGACCAGACTGAGTAACGGAGCTGGAGTGACAAAACAGATTGACGTAACGTATATCGGTTCAGGCTGGAACCCAGGCCAGCATAATTGGAGATACAGTAGTCTACCAATTATGGTTACACGATGGCCCCGATACTTCAGCAAGACGGATACGTCAGTCTGGCGCTTGACTAGTATTTATTTGCTTGACGGGTCGACCATTCTTTTGCGGTTCTTTGTGCACCAGCAACCATGTCTCCCTCCACTTAAATAAATGTTTTCCAAATCATGACAATTTTCTGAAAGATTTGAGGCACATTTTAACGATTTTTCAAAAATAGCAGACCTACAAGTTCATAGCGCGCCACTCGGTGGCGCGCTATGAGCTTGTAGATCTGCTATTTTTCAATAGCTAAATTATAACATAATGTTTGAAACACCAAAAGAGGTTCCCACCCAAAATGGGATAATGACAGCCAGCTATGCTGCTGGCAGGAACCTCAGTGTATCGTGCTGTGTCACACCTCTGTGTCCAAGTTTAAAAAATAAAGTGTTCATTTAACAACAAAAGAAAGTGTCCAAATCGGACCTATCTTTAACACAATAATGCTTTTTCTGTGCATGCTGTCATTTTGTTTCACGCTTAAAAAAGAAAGAAAAACTAGTGTCATAACACAAACTTTGTCTTGCATCTGCTGATGCACGCACGAGGAAGGTGGCCATGCACGTATGCATGCACATATAGTACAGTACATGAGTGCATGTGCGCAGGTGCGAAGCGCACACACATTAGATTGGACACACGCAGTGTCCAATCTATAGCCCACTGACCTGTTTTTCATAAGAGGTATACAGCAGATTGCACATCGTGTTCTCTCTGTCCCCCCTCCCTATACTGTCCCCCCTCTCTCTCCCCCTCCCTACTGTCCCCCCTCTCTCTGCCCCCTCCCTACTGTCCCCCCTCTCTCCCCCTCCCTACTGTCCACCCTCTCTCTGCCCCCTCCCTACTGTCCCCCCTCTTTCTTCCACCTCTCTCTCTCTGCCGTTCCCTGCACGCATGCACGCAGGCACGCATGCATGCAGGCACGCACGTGCACACTGTTGAGGGGGTGAAGAGGTGGGTGCTCGTCACACACACTTGACAGAAGCCACCCTCGGCGAGGAGGAGGTGCATGATATGTGAAGATGGCCACTTTGAGCCTGCACACACAAATGCACACACATGCACACACACCATACATTGCACACACACACGCCCACGCACGCACACACACCAACACACACGCACACACACGCACGCACACACATGCTCTTGAGATGCAGACATGTGACATATATGGAACACACTCAGACTAAAGCCTGTTAAATATTCATGACTCTGTGTGTGTATGTCTGCAGCACGTCTGTCTGTCTGTCTGCACACGGTGTGTGTGTCCACCATCCACCACGTCGAAAGCACTGTGCGTGCGTCTGCAGATAATGCGTGTGTGCAGACAGATGGCCGTCCGCGCTCATCATGGGGGTGACGCGCTGACCGCCGTGCAACAGTACAGCACTCGCCACCATCCACTTGCATGTGCAGCACGTCAATATGTGCCGTCCTAGATTTCACAGAATCACAGCCGTTGCAACGCCGCGATAATTTCGCCTGATGTGTTTCACTGTCAACCTTTGCATGATGAGTTCATGCAACTTTTTTTAGGGATGAACAACGATACTGTCATTGTCGCGATATCGCAATAACAAAAATGCCAATGTTATAGTGCGCCTCTCAATATTATCGTGGGCAACTATCATTGGGATAGCAGCGGACTGACCTCATGCTTCCTTCTATGCATGAGGAGTCCAAGCTACTTATTTTCACCTAACAGGGAATCAGGTTTCCCCGGCCAGATGTAACGCATGGAAGGAACACGTTATTCCGACCAGTTCCTTTCCCCTCCATCAGGCGCCCCAGCTGACCAGGCAAAGGTAGTTTAGAGACCAGGATTACTGCATGTTTTTGTGAGGGTATCTACCCTAGGGGACACGGGGAGAACATGCAAACTCCACACAGCAAGGCCCTTTCGCCAACCCAGCCTCGGGTATGGGCACTGATGATGCGGAGGAGAGAAAACGCTAGCCTGGCTAATCAGCCAGACTCAAATCACACTGTCGTGTGGTATTTGAGTCTGGAGATGCTGTGTATGGATCTTGTTTCCCAGGGGGGCGGGTTCAAACATTTTCTCTTTGACGCAATTGGTCAGAGCTACTGTCAGTCAAAGGTCTCAAGCATTGAACGTCACTGTACCAAAGCCCGCCCATATTGAATACCGTGTCCCGATTGGCCACACCAGTTCTCTGGTGTAGGAAATGGGCGTACAATTGAGCCTCTCCAGACCGTAATCCGCCGGCAGGCACGCCCCCAGCACCTACAGCGTCCCCAGCGGGAATCAAACCCAGGACCTTCTAGCTGTGAGGCGACAGCACTACCGACTGTGCCACAGAGTGTTGAGAAATTAAACAGCCTGCCTCTACATACAACTGCCTCTAAACTTCCAACTGCATAAATGGACATGCCCCTCCCTACCTATACGGAAAATGAATTAATCCACCCACTAAAAACAACCTCCACCCGCACCCTCAGATCTGCAAAGAAATTTCTACTCCAGGTCCCAGATACCAATCTGCGCACCATGGGGGACACCAGGCTGTGGAACAGCCTCCCCATGAAATTGAGAGTGCCGCAGACTGTGTATTAATCCTACTTCGGAAGGAACGTTAAACTGCCGTGACCGATGTCTGTTGCGCTCAACTTTATTTTTTGTAATAACCCCATAACCGTGTTTTACCTTCTATGATTGATTATGTGTTTTTAACCATGTAGCACTTTATGATTCATTGTGAATGAAAAGTGCAATACAAATACAAATTCATTATTATTATAATATTACTTTGCATATAGCGACTCTCTCGTCGATGGCTTGCTTATAGTTCAAAGCCTTCACACGAGCAGAGTGCATCCCATTAATCACATGAACCACGCGCATCCCTAGATTCTGAGTCTGATGTCATAATAAGTGAACATTTTGTTGAAACATCGATTGCTTTTCTTCATTTATTTTAATATATATATATATATATATATATATATATATATATATATATATATATATATATATATATATATATATATATACACACACTATTGCCGGTACCTTTTGTATTACCCTGGCACCTTTCCAACAATATTGAGAGGCTATAAAGTGTCTCTGTACAGCTATCAAACGTATCCATATCTTCTGCAGCCTGCCTGCAGCGGGCAGCATGCTATAGTTTAATGCGTTATACTCATCATTCTGGGCCTCATATAACAACATGTCACCGTTTGGAACGTTCAATATTTATGAAACATTAAAATCCATACAAAAAAAGAAAGAAAGAGCAGAGCATCTTTGAGGGTCCCTGACAGCGTGCTCCCTAGCCCATTTAGGCCCGACATCGAAATTTAAAAATAATCTTTTTAAAATGTATAGTCTAAATCAGTGGTTCTCAATATTTCATGTCAAGGACCCCAAAATTAATATGTAATATGCAGCCGACTCCACATCTGAAAATATCCACCCCCCCCCCCTCCCCCCACAGAAGCAAAGATTTGAGTTAAAAACTGAAACTCTGAAAGAATATATATTCAAAGATTTGAGGCACATTTTCACGATTTTTCAAAAATAGCAGACCTATACAAGCTCATAGCGCGCCACCTATGAGCTTGTATAGGTCTGCTATTTTTCAACAGCTAAAGCATAACATAATGCTTATAAAAACACCAACAGGGTGCAGTTCCTGCCTCAAATGGGCTAGGCAAGGGGGACACGCAGCGTTCTGGAGTGTTTGGAGAAACCACTTGTGCACACAGGCAATCAACACCTCATCAATGGCCAGCCTCAGTCTCCAATGCTGAGAGGACGGTGTTGTAGACAGCGCTCTGAAGAGCAACAATTTAACATCCTCCTCTCTCCCTCTCTCATCCAATCTTTCTATTTCCCCCCCCCCCCCCCCATGTCGCACAGTTTAGGAACGTTCATTTCAGCGGTTTCTCAACCCTTTGGAGTTTCAAGTGCGCGCACACGCACACGCACACACACACACACACACACACACACACACACACACACACACACACACACCTCTGCCGCATTTGTTGCAATTTATTATTTTTTATCTCTGGGACCGCGATCTATACTGTAAAAACCCATAGGGGTCCATTTTGATGCTTGTCGGTCCCCAGACCCAGCGGTGGGAACCATGTGGTTTATTTCAAATGTGCAGAGAAAATCATATATTGGTAATAAAGGCACAAAAAAAACCTTACACACGCGCACACACACACAAGTTACCATGTTTACCCAGGGTAACTGGACTAAGCTCAAGAACTTGTTTACAGCCAGGCCCTGCTCATAGAACATTTCATGGTAGGGGTTCAATGCCTTGTCCAAGGGCACTTCAGCGGTGGTAATTTTAACGGGCCGGTCCGGGAATACGAAATATAGCGACCTTCCGATATCAAGACCGCTCCGCAAACCGTTCGGCCACCGCTGCCACACAACACGATCATTGCCACATGCATTTTGAAATATGCAGCTGGCATATATATCGGACCTTTCATTATACAGTCTCATAATGCAACCATACTATAAGTCAGTCAGTCGTTCCCAAACTATTTCATGTCAAGGAGCATTAGTCTACGGCAGGGGTGCCCACACTTTTTTGACACGAGAGCTACTTTCAAAATGACCAGCTCAACAAGATCTACCCAATGAAAACATTATAATACCATTGCTGAAAATGGCTTTGGAATAGCGCATGGCATGGGTCAGCAGTGGGTCACCGAACGGTTTGCGGAGCGGTCTTGATACCGGAAGGTCGCCAGTTCTAATCCCCGGACCGGCACGTTAAAATTACCACAGTTGAAGTGCCCTTGAGCAAGGCATTGAACCCCTACCATGAAATGTTCTATGAGCAGGGTGTGGCTGTAAACAAGCATCTCAAGCTTAGTCCACTTCCCTGGGTAAACAAAGAACTTTGCTTTGCTTTGGCATTACATTTAAGACACGTGCACTTGGAATGGGAAAGGGGAGAAATGGAATAGGTAGAGCAGCAACACCCTTGAAAACAAAGTATTGCATTATGGGTTTGAGCCGACATGGGCACTTTTTTGTCAGTCAATCGATCAAGTCAACTTAATTCAAGTGGCAGATGCGAAAGATAGTTTTTATATTTAAATTGAATATTTACTTTTGCAGTGATGTAACTAGGGTGCGTTTTGCGTCCCAAAACGCACTTTATAGTTTTGGGCCGCAATAGACTAACAACCTCTGCGTCCATGGGATGCGTGTACATGCTGAGTACAGTAATAATAATCCACGTGGAAAAGAAAAATAAATCGCGGGGGAAAAAAAGCGGTAAAACAATAAATAATCTACGGACACGATCATTTTGCACGGCCGCATGCGACCTCATCCTACATTATAAATGATAAAATCCACGTAGGAATCGTTGTAGAACCACTAGTTTCTAACAACAACACAGTCTGACGGGCGCCGCCATCTTGCTCAGAGCGCAGCCTGGAGACCAGAGCCGTTTAGAGAGAGAGAGTGACAACAACACACCGTTCAGTGACTCATGAAGCTCCGTGAATAAACAGTGAACGGAGTTGTCGCAACTCTCTCATCTACACGGCGCTGCCTCTGACAGAAAGACAGGGGAACATTTTTGAGCATGACAAACGAGTAGACCCGATTGAATGGGAAACACACATTGTGTAACAAACGCCGACACTGTTGTATGTTGTGCGTTGTGGACCGGTGCCACCACAGATTAACATGCCCCCTCACCCCACCCCCCCAAAAAAGAAGTGCCAAAGCCAACTGCAAGGCAACAGAAGATATTAGCAACCCTATTTTCTAAATCTAACATCATCATCATCTGCTAATGATGATGATGTGCACAGCCTACCTCCTCCATGACTGCTTCTACTTAATCTCCAGGTTAGTTTTGTAGCATTCATTTTTATTTTGTATGTATTGTGTAATGTGTAATGAAAACAACATAACATTTTATTAACAGTTAAAACTGGCAGAATTATTATAGATTTCATATAGCCAAAATCATATGAAATATGTATGTAGTATAAATGTAGAGCATTTTTTTTTTTTAATTCTAATTTATTTTGCTAGCTTTAGTTATAATAATACTTTCTTCTTCGTTTTCTACATGAATACCACATTATAACCATATAAAATGAAATGGGAGTTAAATGCTGCAATTTGTAAAAATGGCAAAAGATGACTATTAAACGTTGCTGAAGTGGGACTCATCAAATGTCCCTGGGACTCATCTAAAAGACCACCCCTGCATCCCGGGACTCATTACATTGAAAACCTATTTACATCACTGCTTTTGGGCACCGCTGGTCTACGGACACCCATTTAATGGCATTTCTATCTCTGGGACTCCAATTTATTTTGTAAAATCACTGTTAATTTAACTCAGAGTGTACAAATGGAACCAAATGAACTCCCTCAACGACCACACTTTGGGAACCACTAGCTTATATAAGTGCACTGTGGGGTTGAACAAACAGTTGGACTATGGTTGACATGTGCATCCGTATAAGTCAAGTCAGGTCACATTGATTTGTATGGCTCTTAATCACTGTTGTAGTGTCAGGATTTACAGTCCCACATTTACCAAAGACAACAAAGTGACACCCCGTGACCTTAATATAGACCCTCAATTGTCCAGAGAAAAAAAAAGAAAAAAAAAAAAGACCTTGACGAGAAAATGAAATTTATGGGGGGAAAAAAAGGATTATGGGTTCTCTGTACATTGGTCGTCTCCAGTCACACCACAGTGCTGCATATCGACAGCCAAGCACAGTACAGTACAGTACAGTACAGTACAGTACAGTACAGTACAGTACAGTACAGTACAGTACAGTACAGTACAGTACAGTACAGTACAGTACAGTACAGTACAGTACAGTACAGTACAGTACAGTACAGTGTACTTCCAAAACCACTAAGATGTACATCTGCATATATCTCACCCAAAATAAAACTCAAACCGAAACGCTATGGGACCCTGGGACCCTATGGGACCCTGACTAAGGCTTTTACAGCCGAAAACGCGGTGGTCTTTCTTTTTTTTAATGCTCTTTGCCGAGCGTATGCCGCTTCAATAAAGGCTTTTTTTCATGACCGTCATGCCTTGGACCTCTTTTTCTATTACCATTATCGAACCCTCGACAACGATCACCTGTTTACAGTTTGTTCAACCACACAGACCACGGCAATGCTTCTTCTTTCTATTCAAACTGAAACACATTGTTCCTTTCCTTCTTTACATTGTCTACCAATTATCTAATGTAATCCTGGGCGCTACACTTCCTCTGCCAACCTGGGGGGGGCAGCTGACTGACCTCATGCCTCCTTCTATGCATGAGGAGTCCAAGCTGCTTCTTTTCACCTGACAGAGGGGAATTTCCCCGGCCGGACGTAGCGCGTGGAAGGGACACGTTATTCTGACCAGTTCCTTTCCCCTCCATCAGGCGCCCCGGCTGGCCAGGGGGAGGTAGTTTTAGAGACCAGGATTACGGCATGTTTTTGTTAGGGTATCTACCCTAGGGGACACGGGGAGAACATGCAAACTCCACACAGAAAGGCTGTATGGGTATTTGATTAAAATGCGGGTTACGCGTTTTATGGAGTCAAACTGATAAGAGAATGTGTGAAGTCTGCTTTCTCTGAATTCACTTCAACCTGTTTCACTGTGTTCAGACAGGCGGAGAGGAGAGAAGCAAAATGAACAGTTGAACACCACACACTTACTACAGTAAATACCGCTATGAGACTGTGCGTGCGCGCGTGCATGCCATCTACAACATCACTACATGGGCCGCCCTATACACACCTAATTTTAGAACAGACACTTTTATTGATAAGTTTGCTGAAGCTGAAAAAATAAAATAAAAATGAAACTGATAAGTTGACTGTAGGCCAAAATAGCACACAGAAGAGTAGTGTGATGAATGCGCCGAGCATCACCGTGACATGCCAAACCCAAAATACCGCCGTCATCAATCACCAGGGCTCTGCGGGCAGTGGCCAAAGTGCATTTACTCAAGTACTATGTATACTTAAGTATAATGTTCAGGTACATTTTAGCCTACTTTACTGGAGTATTTCCAATCTTCTGGACTTTTACTTCAATTATTTGAAAACTTTAGTTACTTTGTTCAATTTATTATTATTATTATTACAAAACATGCAGTCAACCACCTCAACCGTATAAAATACATTTAGGCCATTTGAAAATAGCCGATCTGCTTCAAAATGTGTTTTTATACATTTATTTTTTGACTTGTGCATAATGAGTACTTTAAACGTTTGGTACTTTAAGCCCTGGTTTTCCTTGAAATAAAAATGGTTGAAAATCATTGCTAGAGCCTTAAAAAAATTCTCTTATGGGGGGTCCCTGGCATATCTTTTCAAATGGGGGTCCGCTGGTTAATTAGCGTCAATTTGTGGGTCCTTGACATGAAAAAGTTTGGGAACCACTGCTATACACCAGTGGTTCCCAAAGTGGGGTCCGGGGACCCCCAGGGGTCCTTGAGTGAGTTCCAGCGGGTCCACAGCTAAATGATAGTTTGGAACAAAATGGACCCTTATGGGTCTGTAACTCTTGAGAGTGTACAAATGGAACCAAATGGACCCGTTTGTACACTCTCAGAGTTAAATTAACAGGGATTTTACATTACAAATTGGGGTCCCAGAGATAGAAATGCCATTAAATGGGGGTCCCCACAGACTAACACATGTCAAACTGGGGGTGCTTGGGGATTATCTCTTCAAATGGGGGTCCGCGGGCTAATTACTAGTGTCAATGTGGGGGTCCTTACTTGACCAGAAAAGGTTTGGGAACACTGCTTTATCCCATTTTACGCGGGAACCCCTTTTGGTGTTAGCATTATGTTATGCTTTAGCTATTGAAAAATTGCAGATCTACAAGCGCGCCACCGAGTGGCGCGCTTGTAGGTCTGCTATTTTTGAAAAATCGAAGAACGACTGACATAGAAACATAGCTTTTTCAGAAAACTGTCAGGATGTAGAAGACATTTTTAGAATCTGATCTCAGGTCAGAATGTGCTAAACAGCACTGATGGACGACGCTGTCCGTCTGTCCTGCTCCCATATCAGGGCCTCTAGTTCTGCAGAGACAGAGGACGCTGTCCGTCTGTCTGTCCTGCTCCCATATCAGGGCCTCTAGTTCTGCAGAGACAGAGGACGCTGTCAGTCTGTCTGTCCTGCTCCCATATCAGGGCCCTCTAGTTCTGCAGAGACAGAGGACGCTGTCCGTCTGTCCTGCTCCCATATCAGGGCCTCTAGTTCTGCAGAGACTGAGGACGCTGTCCGTCTGTCCTGCTCCCATATCAGGGCCCTCTAGTTCTGCAGAGACAGAGGACGCTGTCCGTCTGTCTGCTCCCATATCAGGGCCTCTAGTTCTGCAGAGACAGAGGACGCTGTCTGTCCGTCTGTCTGCTCCCATATCAGGGCCTCTAGTTCTGCAGAGACAGAGGACGCTGTCTGTCCGTCTGTCTGCTCCCATATCAGGGCCTGTAGTTCTGCAGAGACAGAGGACGCTGTCTGTCCGTCTGTCCTGCTCCCATATCAGGCCCTCTGGTTCTGCAGAGACAGAGGACGCTGTCCGTCTGTCTGCTCCCATATCAGGCCCTCTGGTTCTGCAGAGACAGAGGACGCTGTCTGTCTGTCTGCTCCCATATCAGGGCCCTCTGGTTCTGCAGAGACAGAGGACGCTGTCCGTCTGTCTGCTCTCATATCAGGGCCTCTAGTTCTGCAGAGACAGAGGACGTTGTCCGTCTGCCTGCTCCCATATCAGGGCCTCTAGTTCTGCAGAGACAGAGGACGCTGTCCGTCTGCCTGCTCCCATATCAGGGCCTCTAGTTCTGCAGAGACAGAGGACGCTGTCCGTCTGTCCTGTTCCCATATCAGGGCCTCTGGTTCTGCAGAGACAGAGGACGCTGTCCGTCTGTCTGCTCCCATATCAGGGCCTCTGGTTCTGCAGAGACAGAGGACGCTGTCCGTCTGTCTGCTCCCATATCAGGGCCCTCTGGTTCTGCGGAGACAGAGGACACTGTCTGTCCGTCTGCTCCCATATCAGGGCCTCTGGTTCTGCGGAGACAGAGGACGCTGTCCGTCTGTCTGCTCCCATATCAGGGCCTCTGGTTCTGCAGAGACAGAGTCAAGGCTGGTCACACCAGAGGCGCCGGTCCGCTCTCACAGGGGAGCAAACATAGCAACCTGTGGCACCAAAGCGCCACGGCTTGGAAAGATAATGAGTTCCCATAGGCCAAGGGAGATACAGCACAGCGTGTGTTTGTGTGCATGTGTGCATGTGTGTGTGTGAGCGTATGTGAGTGATTGTACAGATGCGTGTGTGTGTGTGTGTGTGTGTGTGTGTGTGTGTGTGTGTGAGAGAGAGTGAGAGAGAGAGAGAGAGAGAGAGAGGGAGGGTGTGTATGCTCATTGTTGTTAAAGTACAGAACAGTGAGATAGTGTTGGGGGGGAGAGAAATGAAAAATAATTATCTTTAAACTTCAAATTGTTCCAGTCTAGCTGGTTTTGTCCCCAACAAGATTTTGGGGATATAATGAGGATCGGTTCCCCCTTTCTCTGTGTGTTTTCTCCACTGTCAGTCTCAGTCTCTCTCTCTCTCTCTCTCTCTCTCTCTCTCTCTGCTGGTACAACAGATACACAGTTCAGTGTCTGCAGATACAACTCAAACCATATTATCCATCATGGTGACAGCCGAGGAACTGGAGGAGCTTAAAGTAAAGAAACTAACATCCTGTACAACACATGAATAGACCTTTCAAACTTCCTAAATTGAGTATAAGTCATTTTACACTTTGTTGCATGCTGAAAATAGCCGATCTACAAGATCTCTTGTAGATCGGCTATTTCAGCAAGTGTAAAATCAGCCATCACGACGGCATCAAGGCCCGCCAAAATACATTTTAGTCGACTAAATCACCTGTAGATTTAGTCGACTAAAACTAGACTAACACTAAGACATTCCAGGTGACTAAAATGTGACTAAAACTAACTGAAACCTATATTCAAGAGACAACGACTAAAACTAAAATCAAAATTTTCTGCCAAAAACAACACTGATGGTGAACAGAGCAGATCCACCGTGCACCGACCGCGACGTGTGTGATGACACCTCGTCGTGCGGTTGACGCCATTCTTCTTAATAATGGACCCGGTAACGCACTACAGTGTACTGTGTGAGGAGAGATATAGTGACAGACTGAAGGACTCCTGTTTTTACCGAGTCAAGGCCAGGAAAGAAGAGATTTATATAATTTATACGGATGCGAGTGTGTCTGCGAGTGGGTGAGCGATGGAGCGAGTGAGTGAGTGAGTGAGTGAGTGAGTGAGTGAGTGTGTGTGTGTGTGTGTGTGTGTGTGTGTGTGTGTGTGTGTGTGTGTGTGTGTGTGTGTGTGTGTGTGTGTGTGTGTGTGTGTGTGTGTGTGTGTGTACGTACTGTATATGTAATCTTTGTGCAGTTGTGTGCACGCGTGCAAGCTCATAGCGCGCCACCGAGTGGCTCGCTACGAGCTTGTAGGTCTGCTATTTTTGAAGAATCGTGAAAAGTGACGTGAAAGTGTTTGAGAACGACTGACATAGAAAAACATCGCTTTTTCCAAGAAAACAGTCAGGATTTAGAAGACATTTGCAGAATCGTTCCCAGGTCAAAATGGGTTAAGAGCTAAACAAAAAAAAACACAAACATTCCAGTGTACAGTATAGCCAGGCAGCATGAACTCACGCAACCTGATTTAGAACAAGACACAGTACAGTATATGCACCCATGGCTGCACGTAGAATATGGTAAAAAAGAAAAGAAGTGAAATACAGTTCATCAATAGTTCACCCTTCTCCTCCTCCTATCCCACGCATAATAAAGATATTCTGAAAAAGGTAAAATAATATATACTATAGGTGAAATCTGTTCCACACACAACACGGGGCATTTCAATTCCCATACCTTTGGACTGACTGAGGCGCAATATGGGAAACTGACATGTTAACCTATTTAGACCCGACTGCGAAATAAAATAAAAAAAGTCTCCTAAATAAAATGACAGTTTTCTGAAATACCTCATGTTTCTGTATCAGTGGTTCTCAAACTATTTCATGTCAAGGACCCCCAAAGATTATTATGTAATAGGCCGCCGATCCCCATCTGAAAATATGTTGTTCCAGGAACCCCCTCAGAAGCAAAGATTTGAGTTAAAAACATTCGCTCTGAAAGAATATAATTATATTCAAAGATTTGTGCCGCATTTTCACGATTTTTCAAAAATAGCAGAGCTACAAGCTCATAGCGCGCCACTCGGTGGCGCGCTATATGAGCTATTGATCTGCTATTTTTCAATAGCTAAATTATAAAACACCAAGAGCACGGACACATCTCATTACTTTTTCGGGGGCAGAAACCATTTATCTCCATATTTCATATTTTATTTTTTTGATATGCTCTTTCATAAATTACTGCCCTGTACTGTACTTCATCCGTATGTATGACAGTGTTGTGTGTGTAGCCTATGACAAGTACACACAAGGGCCTGTGTGTGTGTTGCACCACTCAGTTCACACAGGTGTGATTTTATTTATTGTGCGACATCACCCCAAGGGAGTCACCCCTCTGCACGCCGGTGTGTGGGCGGCACACACCACTCCTATAGTCGTCGTCGTGGGGGCGGGCGGGCGGGCGGACGGACGGACGGACGGACGGTAGATGCAAATTGGCTTCAAGACGACTCCCCCGTCTCACGATTAGCCCCGACCCTGATCTAGGCCTAACGATGAACACACCGTCGCAGCAGGGGGGGGGGGGGGGGGGGGGGAGGCTTGCCTGCACGGATGAGGAAGAAACAGGGAATAAATGGAGAGAGGGGTCCTCGTCACAGTGGTATGTGACAGTCGGCAAGCGACCTTGAAAACCCCGGGTGGGCGAGAGAGCGAGGGAGGGGGGGACCTTTTTCATGACGAGGGGGCCGAGAAGCGGGCGGGTGATCAGAGGCTCAGTGCTAACCAAGTAGGCTACATTTACTTGAGTATCTTAAGTATCTGTATAGGCCTACTTTACTTGAGTATCTTAAGTATCTGTATAGGCCTACTTTACTTGAGTATCTTAAGTATCTGTATAGGCCTACTTTACTTGAGTATCTTAAGTATCTGTATAGGCCTACTTTACTTGAGTATCTGTATAGGCCTACTTTACTTGAGTATCTTAAGTATCTGTAGGCCTACTTTACTTGAGTATCTTAAGTATCTGTATAGGCCTACTTTACTTGAGTATCTTAAGTATCTGTAGGCCTACTTTACTTGTGTTTTCAGATGCTTAATATGACTTTCACTCCGCTACATTTCAGAGACAAACAAACATTGTACTTTTGACTCCACTACATTTGTAGGAAGGGAAGAATTTGGATTAACAACTTAAGTCAGATTTGAAGTATAGCAAAATATAAGGGCGACAAGCTTACAATGCGCACACACCGTTATAGCTAATCTGCTATTGTTGCTAATTGATCCTGCTAATTGGTCTGGAGAATGTTGTACTTGGTGCTTTTACAAATACTGAAGTATTTATAAATACTCTGACTCAAGTACAGGGTTGAGTATACTGTCTCCGCCTGCTGCCTGCATAGGGGATCGTTTTTCATGGCGGCGGGGGGTGGGGGGTCCGCAGACGAGAGGTTCCACGCAGCGTGGGGACAAGGACATGCTATACGTAGCTTCCGTTCCCCCTCTGCGCCGTGCTGTCCTGACGGATGGGGCGGAGGAGACCCCCTGTTGTGCAGCAGCATGCGAGAACACGGACATGACATTCATTACCGTGTGTTGGCCTATAAGGATCTGTGTGCACGTGTGTGTGCGTGCGCGCGCGCGCGCGCGCGCAAGTGTGTGTGTGTGTGTGGCATACGGGTGCTCTCTCAGACACATACTATAGAGTTTAAATGTAAATCGTTGCTGTCGGGCAGAAACCTTCTATCTCAATATTTTAGCTTTATCTGGGTTTTTTTCCCAAAAATAGATGCCCTATTCTTGATGACACTACAGCAGTGTTGTTTTCGTCCACTAAAACTATGACGAAAAATGTTCCTCGACTACCTTTTTCCACTAAGGAAAACTAAATGGAAACTAAATGAAAACTAAGCTATGATGACTAAGACTAAGACTAAATACACTGACAATTTTGTCGACAAATATAAACTAGACTAAAATGTTAGGAAGGGACTAGTGGACAAGAGATCCAGTATAAGTCATTTTACACTTGGTTGCATGCTGAAAATAGCTGATCTACAATCTCACAACGTGTCACAATGAAACACGCTGCAAGCTTGTAAATCGGCTATTTTCAGCAAAAAACGAATTACGACGGCATCAAGACCGGCCAAAATACATTTTAGTCGACTAAGTCAACTGTAGATTTAGACATTCCAGGTGACTAAAATGTGACTAAAACGAATTGAAGTTTCAGTCCAAAGACTATGACTAAACTAAAATAGAAATTTGCTGCCAAAAACAACACTGCACTACAGCATCAAAACTAAAAGTATCATGTCCGGCTCCACAAAACGCGGCGCCGAGCTCAAAACATGCCACGTGTTTTGAGCTCGTTTTGATCTGCTATACTTTTGCTATTTTTTTCATTTTGAATCCTGAAAAGTAACTAACTAATATGTGGTTTCCACCCGACAATATAATGTACAGACACGTTACACGTACGGCACACTGCATGCATATATACAGTTATACACCCACTCATATCTATACTTTAGACACGCATATACGTGCACATCATGTACATATATAGGTGCTCGTGCATGCTACATCAATGCACGTAGACACAGCCAGCCCAACACACAACTACAAATACATCAAGCGAGCACCCTGGATGAAAGGTGCAGTCCAACACCTCCTCCTCCCCATCCACCACCCCCGCACCCCCCCCCCACCCCCCCCCCCAAACTTCTCTTCCTCTCTGCGAGTCGTTGAAACATCAAAAAAAGGAGGTTGCGTACGCAGTCTCTTCAGAGAGAGGCTGAGCCTGGGCTCAGGGGTGTTGAACTGGAGGGTGACAGAGAGGGAGAGAGAGGGGGGGGGGTGTGTAAGCCTGGTGCCTCTCCTACAGCGAGAAGGAGCGAAGGTTCCACTGATTGGCGCTAGGATGTTCTAAAGAAAGACGCCGAGGTGCCAAGCTGACGCCTCGAGCCAAACTTACAAAGAGGAGAAAACTAAACACTGATGGCTTGCGAGTGCACGTGCGTGTGTGTGTGTGTGTGTGTGTGTGTGTGTGTGTGTGTGTGTGTGTGTGTGTGTGTGTGTGTGTGTGTGTGTGTGTGTGTGTGTGTGTGTGTGTGTGTGTGTGTGTTTTTGCGTGCACGTGAGAGCAGACGGAAGCGGAGAGAGAGAGAGAGAGAGAGAGAGAGATGGCTGCTGTCTGCTGGTGCAATGATTAAGTCATTTCTCTCATTGTGCTTTGAGTCGGCTTGCCTTTGATGGTGCATAACACACACACACACACACACACGTAACGCTATACTGGTGAGGACACCAACATTCTAAGCTGGTGATTTTATGAATGTGGCATTTATTCATTTTTTGTTCTTTTTAACCACAACACTGAAATAGCCGATCTACAAGCTCACAACACACACAAAGTATAGTGCATGTGTATACACACAGAAACACACAAAGTATAGTGCATGTGTATACACACACACAGACACACATGCACACACGGACATCATTAAGGAATAGGGAGTAGAGGAATTGTCTCTCAGCTTGCATTAGACTAGAGTGAATGAGGCGGGGGCGGGGGGGGGGGATGCAGGTGGTGTGTGTGTGTGTGTGTGTGTGTGTGTGTGTGTGTGTGTGTGTGTGTGTGTGTGTGTGTGCGTGTGCGTGCGTGCATGTGTGTGCGTGCATGTGTGCGCAGATGTAGAGCAGACAACAAGCTAGATTTGTTATCGGGCGTTGGCTTTTATGTCATGCAATCACATCCTACAAACACTGGCGTATTATAGCTAATAGCTTTGTTGTTCAATCCTTTACTGTGTGTGGGTGTTAAAACCATGATTTACCGTTATCTTATTATGCACCAGGCACTTAAAAACACACACTTCCACCGAAGGATGCATGGTGTCTGCGTTTGTTTTAGCCGTGTCGATCTACGTCGGCACTATTGGCACCCCATTTTTTTTATAGTATAGGTGTGAACTCTGCCGTGCACTTGACTTATAGAGAATGATTTTTAAAACTATACTTATCGTATTATAGTTATCGATTATGCTCAGTGTGAATGGCCATTTACATTATATATAGGGCTCTATTTTCGTCAATGCTTTACACCTTAGCCCTAAACTTATTTGCCATGACATCATGGAGTCCATGGACACTTTGAAATACTAAAATATCTAAAAAAACACAAATTACCACAGGAAAGTGTTTCTTGTCTCCCAAACATTCATTAAAATAAGATCTGGTTGCAAAAGGGGTGAAGTCGCCCTTTAAAGGTGAATTCCATGCTAGAAGGCTTTCTTACCTTTATTTGTACTTGTTGCGTCCCCACCAAAGAGGTCCAGGTGTTATTTTGTGCAAAAGCGCATCATTGGCTATTTCCCCTACCATAAGCCCTCAATGAATTGCATTGAATTGCATTGATTTGAATGGGGCTATGGGGTGTTGTGCTAATTCGCTAATTCCATCGCTCAATTTGTTTTTGTTGTAAATATCCTGTCTTCATAATGTAAATAGTATCCCAAGCGGCACACTTTACTACTTATTTTGATGGAAATAAGCCAATTAGCACAAAAACCCAACCCCCATTGAGGGCTGACATTAGGGGAAATAGCCAATAATGCACTTTTGCACCTCTTTGTTGGGGACGTAACAACTACAAATAAAGGTATAAGAAAGCCTTCTATAGCATGGAATTCTCCTTTAAATCACTAAGTGTTTTTTTTTCCCACCCTCGGTTCCAACAATGAAAGCCGTGGACATTGTCCTCCTCATTATATGAGCGACGAGCGTTTAGAGGCCCGACTCGTCATGGAGTGTTGGAGTTACATTTAACTGTGAGGGAAAGAAATGCATCATCACGACGGTATACCGCCTGTAAGCAGCTCTGGAGACGTGTGGCAGCTCCATTGTGCTCATAATGACTGTACAAGGCCACCAGGGAGATGGATGCTGTGCAAACCAGACAGCAACGACACACACGTACGTACACACACCGTGCACACACACGCTATACTTGTGAGGCAATCAACACTCGACCCCAATGCTAAATCTGCCAATGTATAAATCTGGCATTAAAGTTTAACCCTAAACCCTAAAAACTAAACTCCAAATGCCTCAGTCATAACTGAATCTATTCCTAGTTGTGCACTTAGCTCCACAAATCTATTTCAAGACCACAAAACAACCATTTATGTTTGGAAAACTGTCCTCAAAATGTCTATTTCTCAAAATGTACTATGCTTTTATTGCTTTGACGGGGACATTTGGCTCTTGCAAGTATAACACACACACACATGCAACACGCAACACGCAACACATGCACACAAGCGTGCGCGGGCGCACATTTTGCGGTCTTTCTTTTTTTTTCACCCATAAGGTTCCTGTGAGAGAGATATGCCCTCTGGGAAGACATGATGAAGAGACAGGAAAACACGAGTGTGGTTTGTTTGCCTTCCTCCTTTATCCCCACGAGATGAAAAGAGCGCCGCTTCGTCTGACGCAGCACGCCGTGCGCGTCGTCTGATGGCTCTCTCTCTCTCTCTCTGCTGTCTGTCTGCATGTCGCACGCCCGCACGGTGACGGATACAAAAAAAAAAGAGAGCTTTCATCGTTTTTTTAAATTTTTTCGTCGTGGCACAGAAACCTCGCAACTCCATACTTTGACATTTTTATCATTATTCTGTAAATTAAGCTATTAATACCCGAGGCCGATTCTACAAATCGAATTCTATTCTGTCCTATCATAAGTTCTATGAAAAACGTATGTTGCTATTTGTGTTTGGATGTGGACCCCCCTTTTCAAAATTCCAGGGACCCCCAGAAGCAAAGAATTTAGTTGAAAAAAGTTGACTTAAAAAAAAAAGAATTTCAATATCTTTAAAAAAAAAGCAGATCTACAAGCTCATATCGCAACACACAATTGTGTGTGAAAATGACAACATTATGAATTTATGTCCTACTGTCCTACAATGTTTTGGGGCTTCTTATATCTTTATTGATAGATATATAGTAGTTTGACAGGACATGGCGAGAGAGAGATGGGGGATGACACGCAGCAAAGGTAAGTAATCGGGACTCGAACCTGCGACACGCCGTCAGGCTGGATTACTACATCACTGTCGTCGGGGGGAACGGTTCTGTTATTTTACTTTTATACCCTTCAAAATGAACAGTTTTGGATTTACAAGGTTTCTTCCATAGACTCGTTTCAATTCCAGGAAGCTGCCTTTTCCATCCAAATTTGCCACTTGACAGTGATGGAGGACCGGTGCACGCGTGCTCGTGCGTGCAGAGACACATCCGGGCACCCTGGCACACTGGCTCGTGTGCACGTGCACACACACACATCTAAGAGCGTTTTCAAACAGTATCGGGTTGTCTGATAGTGTTATTAGTACGTGCGCGCGTGCGTGCGTGCGTACGCGTGCGTGTGTGTGCGTGCGTGCGTGTGTGTTATATCTTATTTTTCTTCCATCTTGCTTCTCTCCTCTCCGCCTGTCTGAACACGGTGAAACAGGTTGAAGTGAATTCACAGGAAGCAGACATCAAACATTCTCTCTTCTGTCTTAAAGCCTTTGGAAGTACAGTGTGGGGGTGGAGACTGTATAGTACGTCAGTGGTACCCATAAGGGGTCCATTTGGTTCCAAATTATCATTTAGCTGGGGACCCCCTGGAACTCCCTCAAGGACCCCTGTGGGGGTCCCCGGAACCCAGTTTGGGAACCATTGAAGTAGACAATGTAAAGAAGGAAAGTGTTTGAGTTTGAGTTTTATTTTGGGTGAGATATATGCAGATGTACATCTGGTTTTGGAAGTACATCAGAGTGTGCGCTGTGCTGTACTGTACTGTACTGTACTGTACTGTACTGTACTGTACTGTACTGTACTGTACTGTACTGTACTGTACTGTACTGTACTGTACTGTACTGTACTGTACTGTACTGTGCTTGGCTGTCGATATGCAGCACTGTGGTGTGACTGGAGACGACGAATGTACAGAGAACCCATCATTCTTTTTTTCCCCCATAAATTTCATTTTCCCGTCAAGGTCCCTTTTTTTCATTCTCTGGACAATTGAGGGTCTATATTAAGGTCACAGGGTGTCACTAAGTGACGTTGTTGTCTTTGGTAAATGTGAGACTGTAAATCCTGACACTGTTTGACACTGTAACACTGATTAATTAAGAGCCATACAAAATCAATGTGACCTGACTTTGACTTACATGTCAACTGTTCAACCCCACAGTGCATTGAGACACTTTAATACAGCAATATGGCAGCATCATAGTATGAGCTTGAGGACTGTATAATGAAAGGTCCTATTATATATACAGTATTATGTGCCAGCTGCATTTTTCAAAATACGTATAATTATGTGTGGCAGGTTTTGGAAATTCTTGAATGTCAAGAATGTCATTGGTTTGACTGTCAAGGTTTCAGCCTCCAGGAAGAAACCGCAAATACAAAGGGAAGACATCAATGCACATAATAACCACACCAAAGATACAAATATCACAGCTCTTTAACGTCTTTAACATACCGTACCATAAAGATTGGTTCAAATACAAATGTATTAACCCATTTTGGGCGGGAACCCCTTTTGGTGTTAGCATTATGTCATGCTTTAGGTATTGAAAAATAGCAGATCTACAAGCTCAAGCTCACCGAAGAACCACTGACATAGAAACATAGCTTTTTCTGAAAACTGTCATTCAGCATTGCAAAATATGAGGAAAAGCTAGAATTGTTCAATTCTTAAAAAAGTTTCCTCAAAAAGAAAAGGTCACGTGGCCTTGTGCTAGATCACCGTTTCCCAAACAGTGGGTCGGGATCCATTTGTGGGTCGCTAGACACATTTTGTGTTTATTATTTCAAAACATTAAAAAATGTCTAAATAAAAGGATTGAATTAAAAAGTCATGTCATGAAGAAACCAAAGAAGAAATCAAATAAATTCCATAAATCAGAATATAAATATTAAAAAAAAAGTATATAGTGAAAATAGCCGATCTATACAAACTCGCAATGTGGCGCAAAGCGATGCGTAATTTCTCTCTTGGGTCAATACGGGCTAAAAAGTTTGGGAACCACCGTGCTATAGATGGCCTCTACCAGAGCGAATCGATTATCTGGAAGGAGGAAAAAAAAAAACATTGTGGCATATAAATGCTGGCTAAACCCAATATCTCAAGTGTGTCGGCAGGCGATAATGCAGTGACCCTGGATAGAGGTTGGCAGGTCATCCACTCACCACTTCACACATGATCTACGCCGCGCGGCACCCAGAAATAGGTCAACAGCATAAACTAAATCCAATAGGAATATTGCTTTTCATTGATTTTTTTGTATCCACCTTGAGATAATACGTGTATTTCATAGAAGGGACGACCAAGAGCTGGCCCCCCCTGTGCGTGCGTGCATGCGTGGGTGCGTGCGTGGGTGCGTGTGTGTGTGCGTGCGTGCATGTGTCTGCAACTCTGCATGCATATCATTGCTGTCAGGCAGAAACCTTGTATCATATAATCCATATATTATGGAGGGGAACGTTACTTTAGCAATTTAAAAATATCAGATTTGGAGGATTGTAGACCGGCTATTCCCGGGGAAAAGATTTGGTACCGACGGCAAAAATAGTGTACATATTCAACCAATTAAATTAACACGAAATTGTGACTAAATAATAACATTGGATCCATTGGCGAACAGGGTAGAACACGTTCACGCTCTAACACGAGTTACACGAGTAACGTTTACATTGTTTAATTTGTGTTTTTAATACCTTTTAAGACTTCCACCGGACAGATAGGTGACGCGTTTTGATGAAGTCATCGCAAAAAGGTCCATCGCGCCGGCGTGCAAAGGGTTCTGGGAAATTGAGTCCCATTGTTTACGATGGCAAATCTGCCGGCGGAAGTAGCCGTGCGCTGTTGTGATCGCCACTATGGGTTACTTTTCTACACTACAACAAGCCATCACACCGTTTTAAAGTGCATTTTCATGACAAGCAAATCAGCGGTCGGTGCACCGGCTGTTCAAAGGTAACTTTAAACATAATAGGCAGTCTAGCCCTTAGAGTATATATGAATAGAGATGGCACCCGAGTTCTCCTTCCATCCACTTGCATTAAGTTGCTCAAAAGCGCATGAGGCGGTTTTACTCCTCCTTCCGGGTAGGAACAGAGTGCATTCTGGGATGGATTTGCCCCCAAACACATGAACGCGCTGCCGTTGAACGTGCACGGATGCGCACGGACGTGCTGCCGTCGTGAACGTGCACAATGATAGTCAACGGACCAGCGCGCTCATGTGTTTGGGGGCCAGGCTGCAATACCAGATTCGGCCACTATGTCCATTTCGCCTCAGGGTTTCCTCTGGGTGCCGTCTCTATTCATATATACTCTAAGGTCTATAGCCTGAAAGACACCCGTACATTTTGCTGGCATTCAAACGTGTTAAAAGGTAACGGTTTTGGACATACAAGGTTTTCCAACCCGACAGCGTCGATATGTGAACGTGGTCAATATCAGTGAATGATGTGTGGACACACGGTGTGTGTCTGTGAGCGTGTGCAACGGACCCAAACGCAGCACAGCCAGAAGCACATTGACGACTGCTACTTACGTGGTGTTTAACCCATTCTGACCCGAGATCAGATTCATACGAGGTTTCCACTGGACACACGCTGGTCTGACGAACCCATTCTGACCTGAGATCAGATTCTAAAAATGTCAGTCGTTCTTCGATTTTTTTTCAAAAATAGCAGACCTACAAGCTCGTATCGCGCCACTCGGTGGCGCGATATGAGCTTGTAGATCTGCTATTTTTCAATAGCTAAAGCATAACATGATGCCAACACCAAAATGGGTGCCCGGTCAGAATGGGTTAATGTCCTCATCATGTGACGCCCTAATTATTTGGGGACAACCAGGAGACGTAAAACGCAGTATAACACACGGCTATAACACACGGCTATAACTTCAGGCTATTATTATTAGTGAGCAGGTCCTCGATCGCCCGGGTCACATCCAGCCTCGACCGACTATACGCCCTAATTGGATTTCCTCACTCATTCAAAATGTCCTCAGCACGCTTTATGGACTTGACCTCTGAGACGGCCGCACACACATACACACGCACGCACACACACACACACACGCACGCGTGCATGTCACTTTGGCCCTGTGCAAGGCAAGCACAGCACACACAAAGACATGCATGACATACTTCACGTACAGTATACAGGTACATGCACAAACACACACACTCATGCGCACGCACACACACACACACACACACAAGCACGCACACACACACAGGCACACACCAAAGACTCACTCTCTCCGCCAAAAAACTGTGTTTTATAGAATAGATGATATATGCTGCTGATCATAAATTTTTACGACCGGGACAAGATGAGACGTTTTGGTTAATTTATTTGCAATAATCTAAATAATAATCTTAATAACTGAATAGTTAAATAAATCATCTTTCTGTCGTGAAAGACGGGGATAAAAGGTAAATTTGTGCAGGTGTGCAAACTGCAAAACTCCACAGGGCTTATTATTTAAGGAAGCTTGAAGAATCTATCAAAAAGAAGGAAAAAAATTACATTTAACAGTAAATGCACATCATTTCACATTGTGGTTCATTTACCGCCTCGGAAAAGACAATTTGGAACCAAAACAATAAAAATAAATTATAGTAACGCGTTTCTTCTAAATTACAGTGCTGTCAGGCCATATTCTTCGGTCAAATCGACTAAATGCTATTCTCCAAAATAATGTAAGTGTTTCTCCTGAATGACATTGTCCTATAGATCTCCGCGACGAGAGCAGTGGGAGTGTCGCGGGTCTCCCGTCCGTGACCCAACCGACCGGCTCGGCCCAACAACCACCAGAACCCCCGTCTCTCTCTCTCTCTCTCTCTCTCTCTCTCTGTCTCTCTCTCTCTCTGTCTGTCTGTCGGCTGTCTCTCTCTCCCTCTCTCTCTATCTGTCGGCTGTCTGGCTCAATACGATAAGACCCTGTCATTGTATCCCCTCCTCGTCTTCAGCTCGGGCCGCACGCATCAAATATTCATGGGCCACGTACGGCCCGCCCACTCTGAAGTAAAACCGGCCAATTTGTTGCAGAAGACGTGCATTAAGATTGGCTGGCCCGATACGCTCACTGGCCCCCTTGGGGTGTTGGGGGGGGGGGGGGGGGGCCATAGGCAGGGAACAGCACGTGTCTGTCGTCGGATGGTAATGGGGTGGGCGTGACTGGACTGAGGAGGAGGAGGAGGGGCAGGGGTCGAGCACTGGTGGAAAGTATACTATAGTACATTTACCTAAGTATACCGCACTGAGACTGACTGGGAGGTCGGGGGTTCGATCCAGTTTTCTCTGACATTCCTAACGGAGGACACCAGATATCGTTCATTGTCACTGCAAAAACACGACCATCTCAACAAGTACGTCATAGCTCATAAAGCATCTTATGTTCGTGAATGTATCCAAGATAAAGTTTTACTTTTCACAATCTAGTGGATTTGGGTGATGTTTTGGTTGTTTTTTTTACCAGCTCAGTGGCCTTGTGGTTAGAGTGTCCGCCCTGAGACTGGGAGGTTGGGGTTCGATCCCCGGCCGGGTCATACCAAAGACTGTAAAAATGGGACCCAATGCCTCCCTGCTTGACACTCAGCATCAAGGGTTGGATTGGGGGGTAAGTCCCTGCGACATACTAGCGTCATGTCCAGGGGGTGTACTTGTACATGAAGCTGCATCACGCTACAGAAACAGGAGATATGCTCCTGCCCCTATGGGCCTCATGGCTACAGAAACAGGAGATAGGCTCCTGCCCTATGGGCCTCATGGCTACAGAAACAGGAGATAGGCTCTTGCCCCTATGGGCCTCATGGCTCGGCAAGGCTACTTACTGTATACCTAAGAAGTACAGTTTTGAGGTATTTGTCCTGCTTTGAGTATTTCCAATTTTCAACATCTTGCGTACTTTTACTCCACTACATATATTTGAAAACGTAACTTGCATTGCATTAACCATTTCAGCCCGACATACATTTTGACCGCTTGAAAATAACCGATCTGCAAGCTCATAATGCGTCATGATGCGACGCATTGTGAGCTTGTATAGGTCTGCAAATTTTCAAACGTTTTTCGACAACTTTAAATGGGACATTTTGAAATGAGTATTTTTACTGTTGGCCTACATTTCGATGCCAATACTTTTGTCATTTTGAATTCTATATAGCAGTATTGATACTTTTACTTAGTACTTTTACATCCTGCCGGGGCCACTGCGTTGAACCCGTGGAGAGAGCAGAGGAGAGAAAGAAAGAAAGGAGAAAACAAGAGGGATTAAAATGAGAACAAAAAAGCCTGAATGACAAAAGGGTTTAACCCCTTGAGCCGCAGCCCTCTATCCCTGTTCTGGGGGATAACGTTGTCCCCCCAAAAAAAGAATCACGATCTACAAACTAACAACGGCTGCTGCCGCGATGCATTGTGAGCTTGTAGATCGGCAATTCTTGGCGAAGAGGTTTAGATGGGAAAAGGAAAGGGGGTCAGTGCTGCGCACACCACTGGGTCATATGACACACACACACACACACGTGACCTTTTGGTCAGACACTTTCCGAAGTTACGCCCGCCACAGCGCGACAGACAAATGAATTAATAGCATGTACTGTATTGCTTGTACTAGATATAACCGATAGCTCATATTGTACCTTCTTGATGTCATGAGCGTTTTCCCCGTTCCTTTCCTGTGGGCGTGTAGAGCGGCTGTACTTTGGCCGCATGTTCGCCGGCCTATAGTCTATACTGTGACATGATATATGAACGCTAGGTCAATAACATGGACATGCAGAATTTGTGCTGATTGTGGCTGCATTTCACCACGTCCATCTCATCACCATCACCATCATCACCCGAGACAAAAATGTCCGCCCACTGACAAATGGGTGTGCAGTAATCCACACACACACACACACCCTCTGCGTTCTCCTTTCACACACTGCTATTCTGATCAATAGGATGTCTTCTATATGTGGGGATTTCCTAGATTTAAAGGACAACTTTAGTTTTTTTCAACCAAGGTTCAAGTTTTAGGTTGTTATTAGAGAAAGTGAAAGGTGAGAGTTCATTTTCTTTCATTTGCTGCTTTCTTTCGTTTTTGGGATTTTAGCAGTTTTTTGACAGGGGGGCGGGGGCATTCGAGCATGGGGCTAAATATGTATTCTTTTACAAAATATTATGGTGATTTCTTTTTTTATTATTTACTATAGTCCTAATAAACCCCAAGAAATTACATCTTGCCACAAAAGATCACAGGATCTATTGAATGTGTCAAACTGACATATTGAGCCTATACACACAGTATAAGCCTTCCCCCAGTAGGCTACCTTCACATTCAGTAGATCATGTGATCTTCTGTAACCAGATGTAATTTCCTGGGGTTTATTAGGACTATAGTAAATACAAAAATAAATCACCATAAAATTTGGTAAGAAAATACATATTTAGCCCCATGCTCGAATGCCCCCGCCCCCGTCAAAAAGAGCTAAAACGAAAGAAAGCAGCAAATGAAAAGAAATTACACTCATCTTTTACTTTCTCTAATAACAACCTAAAACATGAACCTTGGTTGAAAAAAACTAATGTTGTCCTTTAAATGACTATGTAGAAAACGGAGATATACGTTTTGCCAAAGGGACTTTCGTTGTAGCAGATTTTATCTGTCAAGCTTGGGAAAGAAGACAAGAGTACTCTGTATACATCTGAGTTGTAATATGAATTATGTAATGTAAACATGCTGTAAAATGCATATACATTATACACATTACATTACATTATGTAATATAAAATATGCTGTAATTGCAATTGTGAAATGGTGTCTTATGAACCCATGAGGGTTGGACACAAGGTGTGCATGACACGAAAATAAACAATCATCATCATACACCCCCTCCGGTTCCATTTTCTTTATAGGCCTTATATTCATGCTATATTTATAGTATTCTCACACTTCCTTCCTCTCCGTCTAGTTGTATTTCACATCCACTTATTGAAATACTTCTGTACAACAGGTCCTTCTAACCCCCCCTCCATATAGACGAATCCAGGAACGGGTCTCATGGTCGCAGCTTACGTATTTCCTGTAGGCGGACTCGACGTAGATGCGGGGTGTAAACCCTCACCAGGCGCACCTCTTCTACTACAGTGAACGGTATAGTGAGTGATGTTTAGTCTGCCTCAAACGTTACTCTTTTACCTGCTTTTTTACTAACACTAACATTACAAAGATGCCCAGAACATCGAGATGAACCTGTGTAGTTTATGGCTGCTCCAACAGTAGTGGCAACATAAAAAATAAATGAGACCAGAGCCATTGAGTAATGGTTGAGACGAAGCAGTGAAAGATACATAACGCCAGTCTTACCCAATACCCAATCTTTCTGTTTTATTAACACAAGGCTGCTGTACTTTATACCTCATACTTTAAATGCTTAGTATGAGGTATAAAATGCAGCAGCCAAGTGTTCATAAAACAGAAAGATTGGGTATTGGGTAAGACTGACATTATGTATCTTTCAGTACCTTTCACTGCTTTGTCTCAACCCGTTCCTGGATTCTCTCACTGACGCCCTACCAGACACCCATCCACTGCTCTGTAGCAATTTTCACACTGCCGTGCGAGGCTTTAGAATACCCCGAAAATAAACAAAACTAAGTAACTATTCACCGAAACAAAGCCTGCTAGACCTTGGTAAAAGTCTATTCTCAAAGCTGGGAAGTGTCTCAGCTCCCCAGCTTCTCTCTAAAATGCACTATTTTCGTCATGAAATAAAATGCAGTCACAACCAAGGACGAGACGCGAAGACCGTACGGGCGACGCCATGTTGCTCCATGGTGGAGACCAGGAAGTTGTACATGCACAAATTTGGGCATGTACAACTTCCTGGTCTCAGCTGCGCATGTTTCTTTTCTTCCATGGAGCAACATGGTGTCGCCCGTACGGTCTTCGCGTCTTGTCCTCTTTAGACAGTCCTTGGTCACAACCCGGAAATGCCGTAGTAGAAGAAGTTACTCTGTCCGGTGGCACAAAGTGTAAATATTGTAAGCAATCATAATATCTTCTCCTTTATCGTAAACCATGAACAACCCTGGCATATATACTTCCCCCAAAACGAACATCATGAGATGAATGGCACTTTTGAATAGTACTGCATTGCAATTTGAATGCATCAGCACTTTATTTTTTACCAATGTTTCCTTCTCTTGCTCTACTTTTTAATGTTTACAATGCCTCTTTTTAATGGGTCAGGGTTGTTTTTAAATGTGACAAGCTGAGCACCATGAATGTTGCTCCCTTGTTGTATGCCTAGTGTGTATTATCGAAGTAACAATGCAACAGATTTTTATGCCATTAGTGCATATTAGCAAGAACTGAATGGCTTTTTTTTTATCCATGACAATAAAACATCCCTGTCCAATAATGCTCAAAAATATAATACTATTTCGGTATTTACATACATACATTATGAGAAGGCCCCTTATCCGCAATCTGGCCAGCTACTATACCACAGGTGTGAAACATTTCCCCAATTAGGGCTAATTAGGACAAGATAATAAACAATAAAGTGTGTGCGTGTGCAGTGCTTATAATTACTGCATGAGTATACATTAAGTGAAAGCGTTGACATGTGCATGCAGTCAGCATGTTGCCGCGCCGCCATATTTGACCAATGATGTACGTTCCACTGTGCAAACACCACGCGTATTTACACACATGATAAGGAGTTGGCTTTGTGTAACCATTAGCATGTTAATGGATTCATTGAAGAAGAAAAACACAAAAAAACAAGCCTATTCAAGCAAACGGCCAAAGCGTCTCATTTGAGGGTATAAGGAGGAAGTCAGCTCTTTTCCGCGTGTTCAATGGGGCGTGAACTCGCACGGAATATTATTTAACAACCCCCAACCCGGAAAATTAAACATGCAATGGAAAGATAGAATCTATTTTTTTTTACAAAATTTATAAATTCCACCCTCTTATTATTCCCTTTGTTCACCCCCCCCCCTCTCTCTCTTCTCATGCGGTGAGGAAAAAATAAAAATAAAATATATATAAAAAAGAAGGCAGAGAGAATGTTGCGTTTAATATTCACCACCAGCTCCAGCCAATCCCCTCGAGTTGCTCCGTGCCAGCTGACGAGCAGGCTGTCAGGGGTCACCCGGCAATCCGGTCACTCTTTAACCCATTCAGACCTATAGGCCGCATCGGTGTCGCCTTATTATAGCTTAGCTGTTGAAAAATATCAGATCTACAAGCTCGTAGCGCGGCACCGAGTGCCGTGCTACGAGCTTGTAGACCTGCCATCGTGAAATCGTGAAAATGTGGCACAAATATTTGAATGTATATATATATATATATATATATTCTTTCAGAGCGAATGTTTTAAACACAAATCTTTGCTTCTGGGGAGGTCACTGGAACAACATATTTTCAGATGGGGGTCGGCGGCCGAATACAGATAATGCCGGGGGTCCTTTTTTCAGAAAACTGTTAGGATTTAGAAGACTTTTTTTTTTTTTTTTTTTTTTTTTTTTAGAATTGTGCCTCAGTCCTAAATGGTTTAAACACCCGTGGGTACGCTCTGGAAGTGACCTAATATATCTGCCATGCAGCCGCCCCCCCCCCCCTCCTCCTCTTCCCTCCCCCCACCTCCCCCCCCGTCCCCCCGCCCCCCCCCCGTTACAGCCTTTCATCCCTCCGTCTCTCTGAACCCACCTCCAGCCATAGCGTGTGCCACCCGGCCATGACCCACGGACCGTGATCTCAGCGCCGCTGCCCGCGCCGGCAGGGATCAGAACCCCCTCCCCCTCCTAGACCTGCAGTCGCATCCGCCCAACAGTTTTATGAGTCTATTTTATGTTTTTCTTCTTGAGGTTTCATTCCCCCCTGTGTTTGCAGTGGTGGAGAATAATGTAACTATAAGCGTGTCTCTACTCAAGTACTGTTAAGTACTCAAATACAATGTTTTTATGCTTTATAAATGCTTACATCTCAGAGGCAAATATTGTACTTTTTTGTACTTTTTTTTACTTCAACTACACGTATTTATGTAAATGGTGCATTTGTATACATTTACATTCACCCATGCATTCACACACACATTCACACTTCGACAGTAACTCTGGGGGAGCCCGGGTTCGAACAGGGAATGTTGTGGTTGCCATCCGGTCACTCTACTGAGCCACATGCTCCCACGGTACAGCTTATAGTTGTTACTTTGCAGTATTTGATGATCACAAAACGTACATTAACCTATTTTATTCTTTGTCTATTCGGAGAAATAGCTGATCGTCACGTTGTGAGCTTGCAGAGATCGGCAATTATTTTTTTTAAACGTGAAATGGGACATTCTGCATAATGAGTACTTTCTACTTTTTTTGTACTTTTACTTGTAACAGACTATTTCTATATTGCGGTATTGATACTTTTACTTATTCTCGTTCTAAGCTTTTCTTCTTCTGGAGGTTATTCCTCCATATATTTGACAGCTTCCGACAGCTCATTTCCATCATATGGCCTACGGGGGCGTCACTAACTTTGCTCGTCTCATCCCCGCCGCGCCACTAGCTCAACTTCCTGTGTCCGTAAAGCAACTGTGCTTTAGTGATTTGTCAACGTCTGTCCCCCAGGCGGGCTGTGAGATATGCCGGAGATGCAGGCTACGCTCCATAAGGGTGAAATCAATTGTTTGGTGATGCAGTGTTAGTGTGAGCTACACAGTACATCTCGGAAATGGCGTGTTTGTCTTTGGAAGTGCGCTCGCGTGTGGAAATCGACGGTGTGTGTGTGTGTGTGTGTGTGTGTGTGTGAGCACGAGTGCAGATTGCAGGGATACATGTCACACAAGTATATTATAGTTTGTTTGTCCTCGACCACCGACTATGACGTTGAAAGCGTCCGCTTAGCTTCTTTTAACCCATTTTGGGGCGGGAACCCCTTTTGGTGTTAGCATTATGTTATGCTTTAGCAGCTAAAGCATACCTACAAGCAGACCTACAAGCTCGTAGCGCGACACTCGGTGTGTGCAAATCAACTATTTTTCAATAGCTAAAGTTTAGCTATTGAAAAAAAAGCAGATCTACAAGCTCATAGCGCGCCAAAGAAAGAACGACCGACATAGAAACATAGCTTTTTCAGAAAACTGTCAGGCTGTATAGAAACATTTTTAGAATCTGATCTCAGGTCAGAATGGGATAAAACAACCCCGGTCCATAGCGGCGCTCTGCCTTCAGGCAGCGCATGGCCATCAGCTGCAACGACATGATGGCCATCTATCTGTAGCCACATGGCCCTGTGCTCCTTTCATCTCCGTTCCAGCTGAAACCCCCCTTAAACCCCACCAAGTCACTCACCGATACAAACTCTTTGTCGTTCAGACTTGACTCCGTTTTTTTCCCCTCCTCATTTACCCTGTGCTTCTCTCTTTCTCTCTTCTGCTCTCTCAATGAGGTAACCGCTTAAACCCTCCATTATTCTGCTCTCTCAATGAGGTAACCGTTTAAACCCTCCATTATTCTGCTCTCTCAATGAGGTAACCGTTTAAACCCTCCATTATTCTGCTCTCTCAATGAGGTAACCGTTTAAACCCTCCATTATTCTGCTCTCTCAATGAGGTAACCGTTTAAACCCTCCATTATTCTGCTCTCAATGAGGTAACCACTTAAACCCTCCATTATTCAGCTCTCTCAATGAGGTAACCGCTTAAACCCTCCATTATTCAGCTCTCTCAATGAGGTAACCGTTTAAACCCTCCATTATTCTGCTCTCTCAATGAGGTAACCGCTTAAACCCTCCATTATTCTGCTCTCTCAATGAGGTAACCGCTTAAACCCTCCATTATTCTGCTCTCTCAATGAGGTAACCGCTTAAACCCTCCATTATTCTGCTCTCTCAATGAGGTAACCGCTTAAACCCTCCATTATTCTGCTCTCTCAATGAGGTAACCGCTTAAACCCTCCATTATTCTGCTCTCTCAATGAGGTAACCGTTTAAACCCTCCGTTATTCTGCTCTCTCAATGAGGTAACCGTTTAAACCCTCCATTATTCTGCTCTCTCAATGAGGTAACCGCTTAAACCCTCCGTTATTCTGCTCTCTCAATGAGGTAACCGCTTAAACCCTCCATTATTCTGCTCTCTCAATGAGGTAACCGCTTAAACCCTCCATTATTCTGCTCTCAATGAGGTAATTCTGAAGCCTACTTTCCTTAGTGGACGCACTCTGAGCCCCCCACCACACGTATAAACGGTACTTTTTGGGCAAAAGGGGATTTTGTTTCCATCGGGAAAAAAATACTTTTAGTTACTCCAATGCGCCCCCTACCGATATTGCCCAGAGAACTGCCTCATAGAGAATATTCTTCCTCTGGTGCTAAGAAATCCCTTTCTGGCCAAAAAAGTACAGTTTATACGTGTGGTGGGGGGCTCAGAGTGCGTCCACTAAGGAAAGTAGGCTTTCTAATGACACAACCCGCCTTTGTTTTGGTGAGTAGCAAAAACGTTCTTTTTATTTACGCTAAAGAGGAGAGGCTGGTCTGATTTCGATTTGAGATTCAAAACCGAAAGTCCCATAGCCTTATACTGAAGCAGTAGAAGGCTATGGACCAGAGCTACCGTAGCCTGTACAATGAAACAGAAAGTGGTTGAATGCGGTAGAGGACTAATGGCAGTAATGTTGGGATGGATGGAGGAGGTGAAGGAAGACATCTTATCAACATCAAATAAAGGTATATTGCTGAGAACAGGTACAGCACATCTACAAGCTGTATAGATCGCTGTAGGATTATTATTATTATATATTTTTTTTAACTTTTTGTATATAATGAAATGCCCAAAATCGGGTTATTAATTGATAATGTTATTAAATTGTGGATCAAGTTGATTATTTCTATGAACTGGTTACACCTCTTATAGGATGGTAACAAAAGGAAGATCTTTCCCTCCCCCCAATTATTTGCCTCCCACCCCCCACCCTGTGGCTCCATGGTGGGGTTGCTGTCCCCCCTGGGCCCGGCCTATAGCGGTGTGATTTAACCCAGCTAGACCCAAGGCCAGATTCCACAAATGTCCTCTAAATCACGGCAGTTTTCTGAAAAACCTATGTTTCTAATATTATCAGTGGTTCTCAAACTATTTCATGTCAGGACCCCAGAAATTATATGAAATTGAATGCCGACCCCCCCCCCATCTGAAAATATGTTGTTCCAGGGAGGGACACCCCACCCCAGAAGCAAAGGTTTGAGTTCAAAACGTTCGCTCTGAAAGAATATATATTCAAAGCTTTGCGACACATTTTCCCGGTTTTTCCAAAATAGCAGCCCTACAAGCTCGTGTGCCGCGCTATGAGCTTGTAGATCAGCAGTTTTTCCAATAGCTAAAGTATAGCCACCCTATAACATAATGCTTAATACACCAAAAGGCGTTCCCGTTCAGAATGGCTTAAAAAGCCCTCTCATATCACCTCGGCGGTGATGGCAAGTAATACTGTAGCCTCCAAATCAATGGAGCCTGTCCTAGATTTTGCTGCGGTCTCAACTCTCTCTCTCTCTCTCTCTATAAAGGGATCTGGAGGGCACTCTATATTTTTATTACCAGCAGCGAGAAAACGGTGAGGCCGGCCTGAGACCTGGATCTCATTTCAGCGCAGTGCACGTGTGCATGTGTGTGTGTCTATGCACGTGCATGGGTTACACATGCACACCGCTACACATAATGCATGCACGTCACACACACACACACACAAGCTTTCTTCAAGCCTATACACAGTCCACCCTTAGGCCTCCTGGTGTTGAGTTTATGGGGACCCAAGCAGCGACTGTCGATCTCTCCCCATTAGAGGCAGGTCACACACACACACACACACACACAAACACACACACACACACACACACACACACACACACACACACACACACACACACACACACACACACACACACACACACACACACACACACACACACACACACACACACACACACACACACACACACACACACACACACACACACACAGTTACGCTGACAACTCTGCTGAGTGGGCAGATCGGGAGGTTCAGAGCGAGAGAGAAGGAAGCTAATACTTTGAATCCCTAAACTTGGGGGGTGTTATATGAACGTGTTGGGAGACCAGACTGTAAATGAGGTATTTTCACTGCTTCAGCAGCAGAAGCCATTTGTCGACACTTAACCGCACGAACCCCCAGCGCCCTTATTCCGGGGTGAACGTTCGGAAAATGTACGCATCGCCATTTGTGAGCTTGTCGATCGGCTGTTTTCGCAAAAGTCATTTTGTGTACTGTAGTACAGTGCTATATATACTGTAGTATGGAGCTTAGAAAACCACCACTTAAACCTTCTAGACATGGACCGTAAACTGGACCAGGGTTGACTTTATAAAACATAAATGGTGCACGATTACACGCATTCACACGCCACACCTTCACACACATACACCGATTGGGGAGGAAACCAGGCAATCTGCTCATCAGGAGCAATTATAGGGGTTCAGTGTCTTGCTCAAGGACACTTTAGCACTAACTCTGGGAGGAGCCCGGGATCGAACCGGGAACCTTTCCGGTCCCCAATCCGCCACTTCTACCTCATGAGCTACACACCATACGTCGCCAACATCTATCCTACAGGCTCCGAACGCGTTGCAACGATGAGTTGTAAGGTTGTAGATCTGCTATTTTCAGTTAATGTTCTCCCCCCAGAAATTGGATGCTGCATGGGGGTTCAAGAGGTTAATTGGTTTGAGCTGAAAATCCCAGAATATGCCTCATCGTTTCATTCACAGAAAGCGGTTTGCCACATATGCAAACGTCAGATAACTAAAGAAGAAAAAAATCCCCCACTCACCACCGCCTCGGAACAACCTTTTGACATCGCTGTAAGTTAAAGGACAGAGTCGTCCAAAGCAATCCACCATGCTTCCAGACTTCCATGCCCCGTCTGCCAACCAGCCAACGCTGCCAGCCAGACGGCCCGGCCGCATGCACAAGCCAGCCAGCTAGCCTTCGTCAGCAGCTAATTAAATCTACCGCTATTCATTTGGACTAATGTGCTTTTAATTGGATTACAGCGGCGGATCAGGGCGAGTCTGGAGGAAAGGGCCAATGAGGATGACAGCGCGGGGGGTTAGAAGGTGAGGGGACGAGGGAACGGGGAGGCCACTGACACGCTGGTGTGGGGCTAACGGGGGCCGCCGCGCGATGCTAACCTTGTTATGCCGACGGAGTGGTGGGTGCAGGAGTGCAGAGCGGAGAGGGAAGGGGTTTAAAGAGAGGAGGGGAGAGAGAGAGAGAGAGAAAGAGAGAGACGGAGATGAGAGAAGGCTTTCTTTGGCGCAGTGAGAATAGCGCGGCGGGTGATTTGCAGTCAGCGGGAGTTTCGGCTCCGTCAGTTAAACTCGGCGCAGCGCTTCACGCGCGAGGTGTAAAAGAACACAGGCAGGGGTACAGAGATCAGAGACGCTATAGGGCTCGAGGTGGAGAGGATATAGGCTTTGATGTAGCGATAACTAAGTTGGGGTTGGAGGTGTGCTCGGGCGATTTGTGAGTGAAATGAGGAGAGAGTGAGCGTAGTGTAGTGATTCAGCTACACGAGGATGGAGAGTAGAAGACGGAAGACTGGGTGGGATAGAGAGAGAGAGAGAGAGATTTAGAGGTTGTTGTATTTTTTGGTGCAATGATAACTAATGTATGAGCTGCTTATTAATCCATTCTGACCTGAGATCAGATTCTAAAAATGTCTTCTACATCCTGACAGTTTTCTGAAAAAGCTATGGTTCTTTGTCAGTCCTTCAATTTTTCAAAAATAGCAGACCTACAAGCTCGTAGCGCGCCACTTGGTGGAGCTCTATGAGCTTGTAGATCTGCTATTTTTCAATAGCTAAAGCATAGCATAATGCTGACACCAAAAGTGGTTCCAGCCAAAAACGCTCTGGTTCGGTCTCTATCCTTTTATTACTCTATGGGACAGACACACATACACACAAAGCTGTGTGTATATGGGCTAGCGCCCCTCAAAAAAGAGGGGAGAGAGAGAGAGAGCGAGCGAACAAAGTTTCCGCCCACACATTCAACCCTTAGAAACACAAATAATTATGACAAAAGTGCTGGCTTTCTCAAGGCTCTTTGATTGCCCACTTGGCATTCAAGATGCTGGCTCCCCCGCCAAGATTAAAAGGAGGGTCCTTTTGGCGGGGCGGGGGCCAACGTTTAATTTTTGGGTTGAATGAATTGATAAATAAATTACATGGGGATCGATGGGGTTTTAATCTGCGGTGGGGACTTTGACACGCTGCCAAGTCTCCCTTTCCTGTCCCGCCCACTTCCTGCAGAGCAGGCGATGGCAGCCCTGATTATGAATGTGACTCGTGTCCGCAACGATGACCCCCTCATCTCCTCTGTCGGACCAACACACACACACACACACACACACACACACACACACACACACACACACACACACACACACACACACACACACACACACACACACACACACACACACACACACACACACACACACACACACACACACACACACACACACACACACACACAGATGACCCCCTCATCTCCTCTGTCGGACCCACCTCCTACACACACACACACCCATGAGCACACACGCAAACATGTGCATACGCATAGGTACAGTATGTATGTAGGCTACTACGCACGCACACAAACACGACAGGACAACACAAGACAAACCATTTGAGGGGCGCCAGCCTTAATTCCAGGCTTTGTGTCAACACAAAGATTGGCTTGTGATTGGCTGATCACCCCATAGCGCTGATTTGATTGGCTGAGCAAAAGTACATATTGAAGATAAAAGTGAGGGCAGAAAACTAAAAGTGAAGACGCCAAAAGTGATTGGTCGAAATGACATTTTGTGATGATTTGATTGGCTGAGCACGGAATGTGACGTATGATGATAAGAGTGCCCCTCGGCCCAGGCCGTAGCGTAACGGTCTGGGCACCGGACTGGTAATCCAGTCGCAGTGTGCCGCGGGTTCGACTCCCGGACCCGACACGGCCTTTACTGCATGTCATCCCCCCATCTCTCTCCCGTTTCCTGTCAGCCTACTGTCTGTCCCTTCAAAAATCAATAAAAGGCGTAAGCCGCAAAAAAATATCTTAAAAAAAAAAAAAAAGAGTGCCCCTCACTGTGATTTTTAACCCATGAAGACCTGAGGCCAATTCCACACAGAGTTTTCTGTATGTCGTTACTTTCTCTCCGTGTTATAACTTTTTAGATTTTGTTCGCAAATGAATGCCTTATACTTACACGACAACATCACAGAAAAGTAGAAAAAAGTAGCAAATCCACAAGTTTGAAACGTGGCACGAAGTGACACATTCTGAGCTTGTAGATCTGCTATACCTTTCGATGCTTCTGAATTTGAATCTTGAAAAAGGACTAGTTTTCCACCCGAGAGAGTCGATATAAAATGCTGAAGTCTAAAATGACAGATGCTTCCCTTGCTTAATGGGTTCAAATACATACAGTATGGATTGAGATTTTTCAAGCTATAACCACAAAAATATCCATGAAGTCTCAAAGTTCATAACGCATTTTGCATCACTCCACATCGTGATCCGTTGCAGGCATATTGTCATTTTTATTTCCATCTATAATTATGACAAAATTGGGACGCCGCCAGAGCGGGATTAACGTGGCTAACAATATAAGTATGAACTGCATAAAGTAACTGTAAAGTACAATAGTACACATGCACTCACTAAACGTTAATAATATAAAAAAGGTAAGGTCTGCACACTGGAATAAGCTCCAGAGCTTACAATAATTAATTAAGGTTCCTTACACCATATAGTGGACAAAACGTTTCGAACCTCTCGGCTCCTCTTCAGAAGACAAGAAACTAACATTAACGTTTTGTGGTAATTGTTGAGTCCTACTGTGCATACAGTATGACACATGCCTGGTGTGTCTTTTACAAAAATCCACTGAGTGCCAACAAACAGTAGACGTTTGTTGTTCTCCAAAAGAGCACGGCACCCCATTCTGACCTGAGATCAGATTCTAAAAATGTCTGGGGGTTTTTTTCCTGAAAAAGCTATGTTTCTATGTCAGTCGTTCTTAGATTTTTCAAAAATAGCAGACCTACAAGCTCATGAGCTTGTAGATCTGCTTGTAGATCTGCTATTTTTCAATAGCTAAAGCATAACATAATGCTAACACCAAAAGGGGTTCCCGCCCCAAAATGGGTTAAATAACTAAATGAAAATAATGCTGATGCCTGTTGTCTCCGTCGGATCGAAACCTCGCATGTCCCAAAAACTATAATACGCATTTTATTTAATTTTTGTAAAAATTGTGAAAATAGCAGATCTGCAAGATCCAAACAAGTCTCATCGCGACAGCTCGTGGTCTTGTACAACTGGTTATTTTTCTTGCACAGTTTGTATACGACACTGGCTTACTTTACTTATATTATTAAAAAAAAATGCACTGACTTGTGAAATATGGAGATACGTGGTTTCCTGCCCCGGCAGCATGCGCTATAATATAATATAATAGGTGTGTAATTTCCCGCTATTCTGTAGGTAGAGCAGCTTGACTTGTGACCAGAGGATGTAATTAGGAGGAAAATTAACAGGATTTATGTCTGCCCAGAGCCTTGGCTCTCTCCCCCGGTCCCAGTCCAATGCTTCAGCTGCACTCCCTAATTGCCACTAATATTCTTTTCATTGCACTTATACACAGCCCGCGATAGGGAGGATAAATATTATTGTTATTATTATTTATCGTCCTTTTTATTTGTCCTGCAGGATGCGAGAGGGGGGATAAAAGGACGGGGGCCACAACCTCGCGGCTGATTGATCAGCTGCCCTATCGTAGCCCTGTATAGCAGTGGGTTTTCAACCAGTGGTGCGGGGACCACCAGTGGTCCTTGAGGTGGTTAGCCCATTCTGACCTGAGATCAGATTCATACGAGGTTTCCGCCGGACACACACTGGTCTGATGAACCCATTCTGACCTGAGATCAGATTCTAAAAAATGTCAGTCGTTCTTCGATTTTTCAAAAAATAGCAGACCTACAAGCTCGTATCGCGCCACTCGGTGGCGCGCTATGAGCTTGTAGATCTGCTATTTTTCAATAGCTAAAGCATAACATGATGCTATAACACCAAAATGGGTGCCCGGTCGGAATGGGTTAGAGGCAGTGGTGGCCCAACGGTTTGCGGAGCGGTCTTGATATCGGAAGGTCGCTAGTTCGTATCCCCGGACCGGCACGTTCAAATTACCACCACTGAAGTGCCCTTGGGCAAGGCATTGAACCACCTACCATGAAATGTTCTATGAGCAGGGCCTGGCTGTAAAAAAGTTCTTGAGCTTAGTCCAGTTACCCTGGGTAAATATAGTACCTTTCCTTTTGGTTCCAGGTGGTCCCCATGCAGCTAAATGATGTGAGTTGGTAACCAAATGGACCCCTTATAGATTTTTAACTCTTTGAGAGCGTAAAATGAAACCAAATGGACTCTCAAGAGTATTATTTTTGATTTGCCATGAGTTCTCTTCTCTCCGAATAGAGCACTGAAGTGAAGTCTGACGTCAATATCGGCAGAGGGCGGGGTTCATGTACTTTGTATTTGCATTGTAATGCCCATAGGGGGGATTTTAGATCGCCTCAAATAAGAACTGTCTTTGAAAAATAAACATGTCACCTCGGCCGCTTCACTCATATGGATATGAAGAAGCAACTGACTGAGAGAAAACAGTAATGTTACTGCTACTGAATTAGTTACATTTTCCCTAGAAACAGACTATCATAATATGAGTGACTGTCGGTCGCAAACGATACAGACACACCTCCCTGACAATAACGCAGAGACAGCTTGTTTATTTTTGGACCACGATGCTAATACAGTATGAAACGATTTTAAGATGACCCCATGTTATTCTCCATAGAGAAATGACTTCTGTGATTTGTGAACCAGGGGAATGGAGGGGATGAGCGAGTGACTCTATAGTACCACGTTAAATACAACATGGAAGGCCCAGGCCGTAGCGTAACGGTCTGGGCACCGGACTGGTAATCCAGTCGCAGTGTGCCGCGGGTTCGACTCCCGGACCCGACACGGCCTTTACTGCATGTCATCCCCCCATCTCTCTCCCGTTTCCTGTCAGCCTACTGTCTGTCCCTTCAAAAATCAAAAAAAAAAAAAAAAAAAAAAATACAACATGGAAATGTGGACAAAATATTATCCAACTAAATATTCTACGTTTTGTGTCTGAGAGGATAAATGTTATCAAGTGGTGGTCCGTGGCTCAAATGCTGAATTAATAATGGGCCTTGCTATAAAAAGGGGGTTGAAAACCACTGCCCTACAGGGATAATACAGCAGCTGACCCATTCATCAGTGCAAACACATTCCCAAAATCCCCAGGACTGATATGGCTTAACCACTTAACCCATTCTGACCTGAGATCAGATTCATACTAGGTTTCCGCCGGACACACACTGGTCTGATGAACCCATTCTGACCTGAGATCAGATTCTAAAAATGTCAGTCGTTCTTCGATTCTTAAAAAATAGCAGACCTACAAGCTCGTAGCGCGCCACTCGGTGGCGCGCTATGAGCTTGTAGATCTGCTATTTTTCAATAGCTAAAGCATAACATGATGCCGACACCAAAATGGGTGCCCGGTCAGACAATATACCTTGTACGACGGATAGGGAAAATAGCAGATCTACAAGTTCAACGCATTACGATGCGACATGTTATACACGAGCTTGTAGAACCGCTACTTTACCTATTCGTTAGCTATACGTACAACAATATTCTCTTCCATTTCTGTCTATGTGACACTCGCACGCTTCAAAGCCTCAACGGGCCGCCATTTCACCCCATACCACGGAAACAACACATAGATATAGCCTCAATAGCCTCAATATAGCCTCACGTAGACAATGTCCTGTCTGTATCAGGTGTATCTACAGTATATCTATCTATCTATTTTTTTTTAACCTTTATTTAACCAGTAAAATCACATTGAGACTGCGTCTCTTTTACAAGTGGGAACTGGCCAAGAGGCAGAAGAAAAAATTACACTTCAATACCACATCGTCAATGTTACATTTTGAACCAGCAAATGCAACATTCATAATACACCTTAAAGTACCTATGCATAAATACAACAAATCACAAATCTGAACCGACATAATGAATATATAGGCATGAACATAGGCTATAGTACATATCCAAACATGTGCAGGTGTTGGATTGTACAACAACGATGATCCTTTTGAAACTTCTCAAGGGAACTTTCAAAGCCAATTTTAACTATCCATCTATCTCTAAAATTCACACATTTATCTTATATAAATGGGAGTTTTCTAACTGTAATGCTTTTGCAATCACATACATGCATTCACATGATCACGCACGCAACACACGCAGACTCACACACACACACACACACACACACACACACACACACACACACACACACACACACACACAGAGAGAGAGCTTTTAAGACACAGTTTACTTCCGTAAACTTAATGCCATAAAGAAGATTTTGAGCCATGCCTTTCCCAGGTTTATCGTGGCCTGGGTGTGCTCATCGCCCCCGGGGGCCATACGGTACGGTGGCCTCTTACACATGCCCGCCGACCGCCGACAAGGTGACATTTTGGTGACTATGGTTTAAGACCCGGAGCCTCTGGAGCTCATCTCAACCAAATGATGTCAAAATCAATATGGCAATGTCATCAGGCCCGCTCCCAGAGTAATGACGCTGCCCCAGCCTCCCTGGACTCAACGCACACACACATACACACACACACACACATGTGCGCACACACAACACACACACGCGCACACACACACGTACACAGTCGGGTGGAAACCTTGTATGTCCAGATGTCCGGTTATACTTTTCGGGTTTCAGGAAAATGGAGAACAGTACATTAGAATGATTGTTACTCCGATCATTCAAATGCCGTTATAATTTATTGACACGCTCCTGTTGATACATTTCATTGGTTAAATATGTAGAAAAACCTGCATGGGGGCAAGACTTAAAACGATTTCACTGTAAAAAGTTCTCACACACACACACACACACACACACACACACACACACACACACACACACACCTCTCTCTCCTGGGCTACTTGTTCATCATATCATGCGGGCCATCAGCAGCCGTAATGGGGATGGGATCAATATGTTGTCGGGGTCGCGGAGTGAGGAGAGTTCACTGCCGACTCGTGACACTCGTACTAATGGGCAGCAGGCCAGCAGTACAGCACAGCCCTTCACTTCCCCTCACGCTGTGTGTGTGTGTGTGTGTGTGTGTGTGTGTGTGTGTGTGTGTGTGTGTGTGTGTGTGTGTGTGTGTGTGTGTGTGTGTGTGTGGATATCTGCTGTGCCCCATCGCTCTTGCTGCCCGCACAGAGTACAAAACTCTGATGCTGGCCTTCAAAGCAACCGAAGGTATGACACACATATCACACATACAGTGGCGTGCACAGATAGACACTAGGGGGTGCTAGAGCACCCCCTGCACTTTTTGGCAATGTGCTCTTTAAAAAAAATAAAAAAAAGTTTTATTTATTTTCTTAATGTGTAGTGTGGACCATGCGGTGACATTGATCAAATATTGATTAAAAAACGCTTCTACTATATTATTTAGGCCCCCACGATCTAAAGCTATATGTTTCTATGCCAGTGGTTCTTCGCTAAAAATAAAAATAGCAGACCTACAAGCTCGTAGCGCGCCACTCGGTGGCGCGCTATGAGCTTGTAGATCTGCTATTTTTCAATAGCTAAAGCACCAAAATGTGCTGCACAAGGTGCCCTTTTTTTCACTTGAGCACCTGCCCCTCTAAATGTCTGTGCACGCCACTGCACACATATCTTCAAAATCTGATCAGACACCTACAAACAATCCCGCGCTCAAAGGTCAGCCAACACAGGGAAGCTGGAAGAACATTCACGTAAACGCTGGGACAACGCTCCACACATCCCAAACTCTTCTCCCTTCTGGCTCTTCCGCCGTGGTCTTCAGGCGTATACGCATAGTTTCATTTAGGGATGCACCGATCCGATACTCGTATCGGAGATCGGCGCCGATCCAGGCTAAAATTCTAGATCGGATATCGGATCGGTGGCCGATCCATTATCCGATCCGATCCGATAATTATGTGTAATTACAGTATGAAAACAACTCTACCTCCTCTGTGACACAGCAGTGTAGTATTGACAGTATAACATGTGGAATGCAGCCAGGCTAGCCTGCGCACACATTAACCTGGTCTAATTGTTGCACAGTTATTTAATAAATAATTCAGTGCATTTATATCTGTGTTTGTTACATTTTGTTTTACAAAGTTGGGAAAGTAATGTTTAAGTCAAGCCTTGATGTTGCCTTACACAAAATAATGATTCCAGACTCCACACAGTGAGGCATACAGCTTAATAGGTTATTACGTTTCTTTGTGGGGGGTATCGGATCGGTACTCTGTATCGGCAGATACTGGACCCCCATGTATCGAAATCGGTATCGAATGCCAAAAAGCCGGATCGGTGCATCCCTAGTTTCATTATATATATATATAGATATTCCACTGTTAGAAGGATGTTAGGTTCTTAGCTTAAGCCTACATATGGTTCTTGATGACTTATATGTATTTGATGTATTACCAATGTGTTGTCCTAGCTTACTTAATTTGGGGGTTCTTGACATGAAAACATTTGGGAACAACTGGGCTATAAAAAAAATCAACGCATGCATGGGCGTGCCTGGATGAGCCTCTTGTCTTCCGTGTCATTGGTTCGTCCACCTCAAGGCTTAAGCCAATCACACAGTCGACACATTGTGAGACTGGCGCAGAGGACCAAAGGTCAATCCCCTCTCTCGCTATAGTCGCTACTGCTTAAGTCTCGGGTTCGAGTGCAGCGGTAGAGTGTCGATGGTAATCGCTCTGCTTCACTCGTACAGCGGCGGAGCCGCACGTTTGAAATCTGCATAATGTAAGCTTAGCTGGCTGTGTGTGTGTGTGTGTGTGTGTGTGTGTGTGTGTGTGTGTGTGTGTGTGTGTGTGTGTGTGTGTGTGTGTGTGTGTGTGTGTGTGTGTGTGTGTGTGTGTGTGTGTGTGTGTGGCAGTAATGGAAATAAACTAGTATGTACATATTTAAAAGTGAGCTATTTTCAAAAGATTTTTTATACATTGGAAAACATTTGAAATGGGACATTCTACACAACGAGTACTTTTACTTTTAGTACTTTAATAATAATAATAATAATAATAATACACTTTATTTATAGAGCACCTTTCATGACATAAAAATGCAGCGCAAAGTGCTTTACAAATAAAGCAACTTGCAAAAAAAAAAAAACTTGTACTGTATACTTTCACTCAAGTATTCCTGTACTTTTGCTTGAAAACTGAGTATTTCTACATTGCAGTATTGATGCTTTTACGTAAGTAAAACCTTTTAGTACTTTTTCCACCACAGCGCATCCCTCCCTAACCCCTCATTACTTCCGCTTTTATCATGCCAGGAAGAAGACCGGGGCCGGGGAAACAAATGAGTCCGAAACAGGAGGAGAGGGGAAGTGGGGGGGGGGGGGGGGAGAAGGGGGTCCGGGGGGGGGGGGGATATCGATTGAGCCTTTCCATGCCCGAGTGCAACACAGAAAATATTAGGCCATAAAAGCCGAAACAAGGGGTATAAAGCCATTACGCCGCGCACTTAATTGATCCCACTTCCCATAACAAATTAATTGAGCGGAAAATGGCAGATGGCTTTGATGAATGTCATAAAGAAGGCTCGTCGTCGTCATGCAGCAGGCCATACGTGTGCATGCGTTGGCGGTGCCACCGCCGGTTGTTCACGGCGCCGTTATTATATCACATGGGGGTGATGCTCAAGAACTGTGACCGGGGGTGGGGGGGGGGGGGGGGCAATGAGTATTTAACCCATTCTGAACGGGCACCCATTTTGGTGTCAGCATCATGTTATGCTTTAGCTATTGAAAAATAGCAGATCTACAAGCTCGTAGCGCGCCACCGAGTGGCGCGCTACGAGCTTGTAGGTCTGCTATTTTTTGAAAAATCGAAGAACGACTGACATTTTTATAAAATCTGATCTCAGGTCAGAATGGGTTCATCAGACCAGTGTAGTGTCCAATGGAAACCTTGTATGAATCTGATCTCAGGTCAGAATGGGTTAATCCATTTAGAACCGAGGACGATTCTACAAATGTCTTCTAAAGTTTTGTGAAAAACCCTATGTTTCTATACTTCAGTCGTTATATGAACCAAAAAAGATGTAATTTGCACCACATTTTCACGATTTTTAAAAAAATAGCAGACCTACAAGCTCGTAGCGCGGCACTCGGTGCCGCGCTATGAGCTTGTAGATCTGCTATTTTTTAATAGCATAAAGTATAACATAATGCTTAAAACTCCAAAAGGGGGTTCCCCCGGCCAATATGGGTTAATATTTCAGTTAGTGTTTACATTCTCAGCGATTGCGTCTTCAATCACGTTGACTCATTGACATCGTCGCTAATTGTTTTTCCGTGTCTTTTGGAACATTTCCCCTCCCCGGCGGCCCTCTGGGACCGTCTGTGTCGCACCATCCCAAGGATAGATCCTCATTGTGGGACCCGGGGACCTCCAGGGGTCCCTGAAGGGGTTCCACGAGGCCCCCAGCTAAATGCGTTAGCCAATAAATAGGCTATGCAGGTAGACCACATGACATGCCACAAAATATATATCATTAAAAAAAACTACTTGAATTAAGGTGACTGATTGATTAAAAGAGCCTTTCAGCTCAAACACACAACACAAATGCAATACAAATACAAAGTCATATATAAATAACTACGAATTCCATTTTTCCCATTCCAAGTGTGTTTGTCTTATAGTATGCCAGTGCTGCTGTTTTCAGCAATGGGATAATACTTTTTTGGGTAAGTAGATCTTGTTGAGCTGGTCATTGTGAAAGTAGCTCTCAAGTCAAAAAAGTGTGGGCACCCCTGGGCTAATAGCATAAAAGTTTAACTACTATTTAGCCCTAATAGGGCTTGTAGATCGGTTATTTTGCAACAATTGAGAATATTCTTTACTCAAATCTTCTCTTCTAGGGGTGCCTGCATGGCACAGCCGATTTTGTTCAGGACGGTCATACATATTAACTTGGGGAGGGGGGGGGGGGTCCTTGACATTTAAAAAAACAAAGTTGTAAACCGTGCACTGACCCATGCAGATCCTCGGTGAAGTTTGTGAGAGTGAGTGTACATTCATCTGCCTATTAGTACGCAGGTGCATGTCTGTGTTCTGCGCGTGCGTGCGCGTGCGTGTGTGTGTATATTTGCAGTGACAGGCGCTGGCCCTGAGTAGCAGGACAAATGCTAATTTAATCAATTGGCTATAAATCTGCCTGGACGCTGACTCATGTATGTCTGCAGCCCTGGGGACTCCAACAAAACCCTGCTGGTGCAGTTTGTTCAGCGCACGCACGCACGCGCACAAACCCACACACGCACTCACGCACACTGCATTACAATACTTCCAAGATTGTCTAGGTTTTCGGTGTAACACATGCCAGCGAAACGACAAAGAATAACTTAACCCTGAATGTCTGGATGAGTCAAGGAAATTATTAGTCAATGATGGACCATTGGTTGAGAGTTGAGACACAGTGGGATGTTGTATACACATGGGATGCATATAGCAAGTGATATCCCCTGCACCCAACACAACAGTGGTCCCCAGGTTGATTCTATATAGTCAGGGTGGTGGTCCCCAGGTTGATTCTATAGTCAGGGTGGTGGTCCCCAGGTTGATTCTATATAGTCAGGGTGGTGGTCCCCAGGTTGATTCTGTCAGGGTGGCGGTCCCTCGTTCACAATCCGTTGAAAACAACTGGTTTAGGACATTTGGGGTTATTTTATTGACATGATAAGCCCATTACTGGCAAAAAAGTTTGAAGGTAATAACGGTTATTAACTTTGCACTTTTTGGGGGCCCCTAAGCTTGAGCCTCCGTGTGACAGCAACGCAGAGACTGGAGCTCAGGGGCCCCCCTAGCTCAGAGGCTCCTGGGCCTGGGGCCCGTTGGATAATCCTCCTCTGCACGCAAGTACACACACATCCATTTGATCACACACACACACACACACACACACACACACACACACACACACACACACACACACACACACACACACACACACACACACACACACACACACACACACACACACACACACACACACACACACACACACACACACACACACACACACACACACACACACACACACACACACACACACACACACACACACACCTTCTGTTCTCATTCGCTGTCATCATTCCATCAGCGGATTTATTCCAGGTGTGAGACATCAGCACACACACAGAGACGTGTGTATGTTGACACATGTAGATAATTGCTCATCTTTATGTGGCTCCACCTTTGCTCCGCTGAACGCATCAGCCAGCCAGGCCTGCAGGTGTGGCAATACGTTGAGTTTTTGACATCTACGCACACACGCGGGCACGCACAACATAGACACATGCATCCACAAGCATGCAAACAGATGCCCGCAACGCGCAAACATGGCGAAGATAGATGCCATGGATATGCTTTCCTCGCATCCATCTCAACCAGAGGATTATTTATCGCAAGCGAGAGCCAGCGCACACAGAACACGTTTGGCCTCTCCCTGTCTGTTTCTGTCTCCTGCACGCACGCACGCACGCACACACACACACACACACACACACACACACACACACACACAACGCGACCGTGCTGACACACCTGCAGTTCCGTGGAATCCAAATGCTGCTGAGACAGCATGTGGTGGGGTGGGGGTTGAGAGAGAGACTACTGGTTGTGACAGGAGAGAGGGAGGGGTATGGTAGAGAGAGAGAGAGACTACTGGTGGGGACAGGAGAGAGGGGGCCGGGGGGGTATGGGTAGAATGACAGAACGATGAGAGAGAGAGAGAGAGAGAGAGACGGCTAAACTCAAAGCCATACAGCAACAAGGAGGGCAGACAAAGGTTAGGAGGGGGCTGAGCAAAAAGTTGACACTATTTATTTTTTGATGAAAATAGGTCGAAAATATGCCACATGAACTCCATATAGCATCCTTGGACGTGTCAGGTGAACATTCAGGGCAAAAGGAAGCGAGCGTTCTGTGAATATAGCTAATCTATACATTTAGCTCACAACGTGTTGGTTGTGAGCTTGAAGATAGGACATTTTCACAATTTGACAACCTGCAGTGGTTATCCCATTCTGAACTGAGATCAGATTCATACGAGGTTTCCGCCGGACAAACACTGGGTCTGATGAACCCATTCTGACCTGAGATCAGATTCTAAAAATGTCAGTCGCTCTTCGATTTTTCAAAGATAGCAGACCTACAAGCTCGTATCGCGCCACTCGGTGGCGCGATATGAGCTTGTAGATCTGCTATTTTTCAATAGCTAAAGCATAACATGATGCCAACACCAAAATGGGTGCCCGGTCAGAATGGGTTAAAGTAGCACCGTCAGACATAGCACAAAACAGAAATGTGCTGCATTAGTGCATTCCCGTATACGCATCTGCTGAAAACCAATGCAAATCACATATTTAATTACATCGTATCCTATATATACCATATAGCTTGTGGCGAGGCAATTTCACATCGACGCCATGCAGATTTAGAAGGTCAGAGTTCACACAGTCGGCCAATAGAAACACATGTTCATGTTCTGTATAGACCGCCGTTTTCCAAACACTGGATTGGGACCCCTTCGTGGGTCGCGGGCACATTTTTATGGGCCCCTTTGTTTTTTTTTTTTTCGTTTCGTACGTTTTGTTTTTAATTGTTATTTTAAAACATTTTCAAAACATATTCCCCCCCAAAAAAGCTAGGTCTGTTTGGTTGCATTTGCACACTCTCAGAGTTACAGACCCATAAGGGTCCATTTGGTTCCATTTGCACACTCTCAGAGTTACAGAGCCATAAGGGTCCATTTGGTTCCATTTGCACACTCTCAGAGTTACAGACCCATAAGGCTCCATTTGGTTCCATTTGCACACTCTCAGAGTTACAGAGCCATAAGGGTCCATTTGGTTCCATTTGCACACTCTCAGAGTTACAGAGCCATAAGGGTCCATTTGGTTCCATTTGCACACTCTCAGAGTTACAGAGCCATAAGGGTCCATTTGGTTCCATTTGCACACTCTCAGAGTTACAGAGCCATAAGGGTCCATTTGGTTCCATTTGCACACTCTCAGAGTTACAGACCCATAAGGGTCCATTTGGTTCCATTTGCACACTCTCAGAGTTACAGAGCCATAAGGGTCCATTTGGTTCCATTTGCACACTCTCAGAGTTACAGAGCCATAAGGGTCCATTTGGTTCCAAACTATCATTTAGCTGGGGCTCCCCTGGAACTCCCTCAAGGACCCCACTTTTGAAACCACTGATCTAGGCTATGAGACTACAAAACCCAACATAAATGCCAAGCAGCCATATTAGTTTGGTATAGCGGGAATAGATACAGTAACAAGCACTGATGAATATTTTATAATGCAGACAACTCTTTGTCCTGAGAGTAGAGGAAACAACACTGCTCAGCTAATGACAGGGATCTCTATCGATGCTCTTCTACAACCTGACAGTTTTCTGTCGTTCTTCGATTTTTCAAAAATAGCAGACCTACAAGCTCGTAGCGCGCCACTCGGTGGCGCGCTATGAGCTTGTAGATCTGCTATTTTTCAATGGCTAAAGCATAACATAATGCTAACACCAAAAGGGGTTCCTGCCCAGAATGGGTTAAAGAGCTGGCCCTGAATCACCATAACAGGCCTGTAACTCTGAGAGTGTTCAAATGGGTCCATTTGGTTCCATTTGTACACTACTAGGATTAGAGTACTATGAGAGTGAGAGTGAGAGAGTGTGAGAGTGTGAGAGTGTGAGAGAGAGAGAGAGAGAGAGAGAGAGAGAAGTAGTAGTTTGACCAGATGGGTCAGCTCAGCTCAAGTGTGGTGGTCAACCACCAAAGAGGTCCAGGTGTTATTTTGTGCAAGCCCAGCTCAAGTGTGGTGGTCAACCACCAAAGAGGTCCAGGTGTTATTTTGTGCAAGCCTTGGTCAACCAGAGAGGCTATAAACCGGTGTAGAATTACCTCTTTCCTGAGACAACCCCTTGTTTGTGTATAGTTGATGAAGAACAAGTGGACTGGAAGTACTAGCATGACAAAATGGCAATGGACGTGTCAAAGTGTCTTATAGATGCTTTTTAAGTCAATTATTAGATAAAACCTGGAATCTGATTGATTGATTGAATGAATAATATATTAGCAGTTTTGGAGAATTACAGTACATTTCAAGCACAACTCAATACAAGACTGTTAAAGGTATATTCAGTGATTTCACTTAATTCAAATATCACTTATTTTTTTGTTTTGTTGTGATAATCCTCCCTACTATAGAGTGTGCTGGCCATATAAGGAGTTCCTCCCTGTCCCCAGTTAACCCCTGGGGGTCAAAAAACCTTAGGTTTCGTTTTTGACTCTCTATCCTGATTGGACGAAAGGCTGGGTCCCGCAGCCAAAAACGAAACCTAAGGTTTTTTTTAGTGAAATCACTGAATATACCTTTAACTGTGGATGACACCATAAAGCATTACACTTGTTTACAAGAGGGTCCAACATGTTCAATTCATCATAACATTTAGAGACTTACAAATATACAATATAGCCAAAAACAGGAAATCAACATATGAGTAAAAAGGGGAAAAATGGTTGAAAATGAATGGTTTGCTTTCTTGGCACAATCAGCCAAATTAAAGTGGCGTTGGACATTCTAATTGCAATCAGTATTCAGTATCAGTAGATTCTATATGAACCTCCCAGGACAGTATTATTTGTATAATTTAAGATAATTTTTGTCTTTTGTTTGAAATTAATGTTGCCAGCATTTCTTGAATTGAGAGATCAATTCATTTTAGGCACTAACTTTTTTGTGGGTATTTTGTTAAACTTCAGCCCATGTTATCTTTGTCGCTTTTGTGCACATTATTTTTGTATTATTATTATATATTTTTTACAGTAAAGGAAAGAAACTTGCATTTGAAAGTGCTGCATAAAATGTACTCGACATTCAATGGAAACATAAGTATTCATGAGTACAATGAATGAATGTGCATTAATCATTTGTGTTTTACTTGGGGCATTATTGTGTGCCAGAATGGGTAAATCTTGTACAGTTAACTTTATGCTAGAACAGTGGTTTTCAACCAGTGGTCCGGGAACCACCAGAGGTCCTTGAGGGGGTTCCTGGTGGTCCCCAGCTAAATGATGGAAACCTGGTAACCAAATGGACCCTTCTAGACCTTTGGCTCAAATGCCGAATATATATATATATATATATATATATATATATATATATAATGGGCCTTGATATGAAAAGGGTTGAAAAACCACTGTGCTAGAAGACAGAAACACCTAAATGTGACAGAATTAACATCATCACCGTAAGCTGCATTTACCCCGTTAATGAAATAAAGGAGACCAAATTAACGTCATCACCGTAAGCTGCATTTACCCCGTTAATGAAATAAAGGAGACCAAAGTAACGTCATCACCGTAAGCTGCATTTACCCCGTTAATGAAATAAAGGAGACCAAATTAACGTCATCACCGTAAGCTGCATTTACCCCGTTAATGAAATAAAGGAGACCAAATTAACGTCATCACCGTAAGCTGCATTTACCCCGTTAATGAAATAAAGGAGACCAAATTAACGTCATCACCGTAAGCTGCATTTACCCCGTTAATGAAATAAAGGAGACCAAATTAACGTCATCACCGTAAGCTGCATTTACCCCGTTAATGAAATAAAGGAGACCAAATTGTCTGTCGAACCCGTTTGAATCGTTTGCACCCTGTGATCCCAGAGATGTGTTTTGGAAATACAATGAAGACTTTAGCTCTTAAATGAGAATTCCATGCTAGAAGGCTTTCTTACCTTTATTTGTAGTCGTTACGTCCCCACCAAAGAGGTCCAGGTGTTATTTTGTGCAAAAGTGCATTATTGGCTATTTCCCCTACCATAAGCCCTCAATGAATTGCATTGAATTGAATGGGGCTATGGGGTGTTGTGTTAATTCGCTTATTTCCATCGTTCAAAAATCTATTCTTTTTGTATATATCCTCTCTTCATAATGTAAATAGTATCCCAAGCAGCACACTTTACTACTTATTTAGATGGAAATATGCCAATTAGCACAAAAACCCAACCCCCATTGAGGGCTTATATTAGGGGAAATAGCCAATAATGCACTTTTGCACAAAATAACACCTGGACCTCTTTGGTGGGGACGTAACAACTACAAATAAAGGTAAGAAAGCCTTCTAGTATGGAATTCTCCATTAACATATATAACCTCTGCTTGCAGTGCTACAGAGACGCAGAGCAGAGAGAGAGAGAGACGAGAGAGAGAGAGAGAGAGAGAGAGAGAGACGAGAGACGAGAGACGGGAGACTTTGCGGTCTCACCGCCAGCTGCAGTGACTCGTGGGCAGCTGTTAAGAATTCTGCGGGGCCCCTCGGAGGCCCCTGTGTTCCCCATCAATCTCAGCCCCAGTCTGGCAGCCGCCAAACAACGCATCTTAATCTGCCCGGGCCCGGACGTGAGGACGGACAGGTCGCCTGGGCGGCGCGCAGTAAATAACCTCTCCTCCTAACTGTCACCTGCTATTCCCCTATGCGCAGGCGCCCACGCACGCACACGCACGTGCCCACGCACGCACGCACGCACGCACAATTGTTGATTTTGACCGGAAATTTAGATTTATTTATAGTCAGTCTTTTGAATACAAGTTAATTTAGATGTAGTCACATTTTAGTCACCTGAAATGTTGGTCTAGTTTTAGTCGAATAAATACACAGTTGATTTAGTCGACCAAAATGTATTTTGGCAGGCCTTGATGGCATCGTATAACGGCTGATTTTAGACTTGGTTGCGTGCTGAAAATAGCTGATCTATACAAGCTAGCTGACGGCATGCAATGTGTGCACCCTCAGAGTTAAATTGACACCGAGGATTTTACCTCTAGTGCAGGAAACACACTTCAAAACCACCTGGGCAATGTTTTGGTATAATTCCCTATTATATCGCCCGTCTTCACTGACGGTATTGAATCATTGTTTTCTGCAGCACAAATAGAGTGTGAAAATGGACCTGCGGTGTCCGTCCGTCTGCCTGTCTGCCTACACAGAAGCAGTGGTGGAAAGTAACTAAATATACATTTACAAGTACTGTATACTTAAGTAACATTGAGGTACTTTTACTTTAGGGGAGTATTTCCATTTTACCTACATTAACCACTTAATTTTGGCCAATTGAAAAGCCAATCTGCAAGCTTGTATGTAGATCTGCTATTTTCACAAAAGATTTAAAACTTAAAAAATAAATGTAAAACTTGAAATGGGACATTCT